>NW_026126459.1:11985000-12567500 GCF_943737965.1 Phodopus roborovskii | reverse complement strand
AAAATGCCTGCCTTTTCATGTGGCTTCAGATCTTGAAAGTTCACATCTGTTCAAAATGCGTTCTCTTTTATGGTGTTTTCTGATTATTTCAAACCAGTGTTCACACTCTGTCCTGCTGTGGCATCCCTTTGACCCATGGCTTCTCAGTAGGATTGCATGTTGCCCTTGGTGCTCACACCAGCCAGTATTGCATCTACAAGAGCCCGAAAAGGCCCAGGAGGGTTAGTTGAAGGGCCCTGGATATTCCTAAGGTGTAAAGTATACCTGCCATGGGCTCTGGTGCAGGCTTCCTGGGCTGCTGTGAATTATCACCTCTCACAGACTGAAGCAGAAGTCTAGGATGGGAGGAGCAGCAGGGCTGAAGGTGTGGGGCAGTCTTTCCTGCCCTTTTACTCTCAGTGGCAGCAGGTGATTTTAGCTGGTAGCTGCATCGCTCCATGTGGCTGCACACAGCTTCCTGACTCTTCTACAAGGACACCTACCAGTCAAATACCTAAAAAGTCATGATTTCAAGTGTTTTGTTTAGCGTTCTATGGCTGTGAAGAGAAGCCATGACCAAGGCAACTCGTATGAAAGAAAGCATTTGATTGGGAGCTTGCTTACAGTTTCAGAGGGTTAGCTCCTTATCATCATGGCAGGGAGCATGACAGCATGCATGCAGGTGATGGAGCAGGAGAAGAGAGCTACATCTTGATCTGTGGGCAGAGATGGGGGAGGAGAGAAGAGAAGGGGAGGGAAGGGGGAGAGAGACTGGGCCTGGCATGGAGTTTTGAAACTTCAAAGCTGTATCAAGTGTATCAAAGTGATACACTTCCTTCACCTAGGGTACTACATCTCCTAACCATTTCTTTTTCTTTTCTCCAGACTTGTTTATTTATTGTGTGTGCCTGCATGCTAGAAGAGGGCACCAGATTTCATTACAGATGTCTGTGAGCCACCATGTGGTTGAATTGAACTCAGGACCTTTGGAAGAGCAGTCAATGCCCTTAACCTCTGAGCCATCTCTTCAGCCCATCTCCTAACCATTTCTAATCCTTCTCAAAGAGTGCTACTCCCTGATGACTGAGCAAGCAAATATATGAGCCTTTGGGGGCCGTTCTCATTCAAACCACCACACCAAGCTAGTCTGTGTAGAGGTTCCAGTGTGATGTGAATGCCTCTGCCACATGTTGCTGCCATGAACTCAGCTGCTCTGACATTCCTTCCCCACCGTGATGGTCTGAAACTGAGAGCTCAAGTTAGTCTTTCCTCCAGCAGATATTAGAAAGCAGAGAGTGAAGACTCAGGAGTGGGAATGACCTGCAAAGTCCTGCCCTTAGCCACCTCCTGTCTCTAGCTAGGATTCATCATGTAAGGATTCTGAAACACCCCAAAATACATCACTAAACATTCAAAGCATGAGACAATGGTGGTGGGGACAATAATTATGGGGACAAGCATTTTCAGGTTTAAACCATAACACCAGCACAATGCCACATGCTTTCTTACCTTAGGCTCACAACTGTATGCATGCTTCAACTATCTTTGAAGCTATTTGGAGACAGGGTCTCATGTATCCTGGGCTGGCCTCAAGTTCACTTAGTAGAGGAGGATGGCCTTGAACTTCTAATTCTCCTGCCTATGCTTCTCAAGTGCTGGGATGACAGGTGTGTGCTGTCTTATGCAGTGCTGGGGGATGGAACCCAGACCTTTGTGCACTCTACCAGCCACACTCCAGATCCAGCCTGTGGCGGGTGCTCATTTTTAAACACTGCAAACTCCATACATACGTAGGAACATTTGTAGTTCAGGAAACGTGTCCTTACATTTCCCATTGTGAGTCTGAACCACTTCACAAACAGGCAATAATCCACTCGGACAGACACGAAGCACTGGGACTTCAAAATAATTAGTGGAGAGTGTTAACTAGCAGTGCTGCCAAAAGATTTGGCCCCAGGTCCAAGATGAGTGTCTGTGCACAGGATGGGCCTGTTCCTGTGGTGAATTCCCATCACGAGGCCCCTGATTTCCTGTCCAGCTAATGATCAGAAAGTGACAGACCAAGAACTGACAGGCTGCCTCTTGCTTTCCAGCCTGCCCAGGCTGCTGGTTTCAGGGGTAGCTTATCGTGCCAGAATGGTTAATGATACCAGATCCCAACACCTGTGGTCCTAATAACCTCCAAAGGGGTACATTTTGGGGTGTTGTGTTTTACATGGTGCTTGGGAAATGGGTTAGCTGGTAAAGTACTTGCCTTGGGGCACAAGGGCCTGAATTTGATCCTCAGAACTTGTTTAAAAAAAAAAAAAGAAGCAGGTATGATGGTGTGTATTTTTTTAAGATTTATTTATTTAGTATGTACACAGTGTTCTGGCTGCAAGTATACCTACGGGCCAGAAGGGGACACCAGAGCTTGACCGGTGGTTGTGAACTACCATGTGGTTGCTGGGAATTGAACTCAGGACTTCTAGAAGAGCAGCCAGTGCTCTTAACCACTGAGCCATCTCTCCAGCCCTGATGCATACTTTAAATCCCAGAGCTGAGGGCACTTATGGAACAGAGTAGGGGATGATCTTGGGAAGACTGTGGCTCAAGTATCAGCCTACTGGAGGAGGAGGTGACCTCAGGCTCTGCCCTTGCATTGGGAGTACCTGGTTCATTTTCTAGGCCACTTGGTACCTGGGAACTGGCTGGAATGAGCCAAGGTTCCATGGGCAATGCTGATTCAAGTCTGAGGACTTGGCTGGCCCGGGACTCTCCTGGTTCCAGGGCCTGACTGGAACATGGCAGCTGCACCTGAAGTCATTGGTGGCTCTGCCAATGGGCCCTCTATTGGTGTGGTGAAGAGACACTATGACCACAGCAGCTCATAAAGAAAACACTTAATTGTGGTGGCTCGCTTATCATTTCAGAGGTTCAGTCTGGTATCATCATGGCCAGGAGCGTGGCAGCAGGCAGGCGAATGTACTGGAGTAGTAGCTGAGAGTTCTACATCTTGCAGGCAATAGGGAGTTGACAGACACTGGGTATAGGAAACTTCAAAGCCCACTCCCAGTGACACACTGCCTCCAACAAGCCCATACTTACTTCAACAAAGCCATACCTCCTAATAGTACCACTCCCTATGAAATTATGGTGGGCAGTGAGGTCTTGGGAGCGGGACACAGCCTGCCTGCCTTCTGCATGTGAGCATAACTGAAAGTTGTTCCTGTCTGTGGTTTCCAAAAGTCTAAAGAATTCACCACTTCACATGTACAAGGAGGTGAGTGAGGGGTGGCCAGAGCTGGGGCCAGCCACAATGGACACCCGCAGAACCTTACTGTCCTAGTCACTTCATGCTCCTCCCTGGATCTGCTCATGTGTCTAGAGTGGAGACTGCATTGTCCTTCTCTTTTGTTTCTCAGAGCATCACTTTCCTTAATGCCTTTCTCTCTTGTGCAAGTTGGAGGCTCAACCTTCCAGGTACACAAAAGTTAACCTTGTAGATTGGCCAGAGGAGAATTGACATCCTTCTGCTGTCTGGTTTGTGGAAAAGGATAGTCCCTCTGTCACGTTGTTCGATAATGCTTCTCAGGAAGTTTCAGAAATCTGTCCAGGGTCATCTGGCCTGGAGTAGCTGTACTTCTAAATCTCTTCTATGTTAAAATGTTATTGTAAGTGGTTTCTTTTAGGATGGCCATTTTGTAGCCACTTATGTAGAAAGAATTGATTTTGTTGCATTGATTTTGTCTTCTGCAGTCTTGCTTAACTCTCTTATTAATTCTTGCATTTTATCTATAGATAATTTGATCTTATCATCTATGAATAGACAGTTTATCGGCTGTCTCCCTTTTTAATCCCTTTCCTCCTATTTGTATGTAGGCATCTAGCACACAGGGGTTGGGGCTGATGGAAACCAGTCTTTGCCTTTCTCTTCCTACCAAGGACATTTTCTGTGTCCTTCCCTTCCTCTTTCCCTCCCTTTCTCCTCCCTCCCTCTCTCCCTTAATTTCCTTTCCTCCATTCATCCACCCTTCTTTCTTTCCTTTTTTCCTCTCTTCCTCCTTCACATCTTTCCTTCCTCCCTCCTTTCCTTTCCTCTATTTCCTTTCATCCATCCTTCCTTCCTTCCTTTCTTCATTCCTTCTTTCTTTCCTTCTTCCTCCTTTCCTCTTTCACTACCTTCCTTTCTCTCTCTCCCCCTCCCCTCCTCCTCCCCTTTTCTTTGAAGTGCTAAGGAGGGAATCCATAATCTTGCACCTGCTAGGCAAGTGCCCCACTATAGCACTATATCCCCAGCCTTTTTGAAGTTCTCTTGGTAGACTCTTCAGAAAGTACCCCCCCCCCCAGCACCCCTTCTCAGGCTACACTGCTTAATGTCTCTGCCGGGCTTTATTCCTGCCTGCTTCCATTGTATTTTACAAGCACGGGGTAGCTCATCTTTGCCAGCATGTGTCACATTACAGTCTCTGACTCTTTTTTCCTGCAATGATATTTCTTTATCCTCTCTTCTTGGGTCCCCTTGAGGCTCTGTTGGGAGCCCATGGTGGTGAGCTCTCAGTCTTGTATTGTTTTTCTTTCTCATTGCTCCTGGAAGTCATCTGGGTAGCAGGCTCAGGATTCTAGGCCTGGCTGTTCTGACTTGGTGCCCTGAAGTCTGTCCATCTGTCTAGGATCCTGTGCTGCTACTGAGGATTCCTGAGGTCATCAGGTGTCCTGACTATCATAACTGGCTTGTGGTCATGGGATTGGTGGATGCTTTTATTTATCCCACTGCAGATTCACACCATTCAGGGTGAGTTTTATGAAATAGGAAATACCCTCAGCTGGTCCCTTGGGTGTTTCTCCAGTCTGTGTCTTCTCCTTTCCCCTTTGAGGTTTGGTCAGCTTGCCTTGCTATCACCAAATACCCAGGGTGGAGCACTTTACAAAGGAAAGAGGTTTGCTTGGCTATGGAGGTCCAGGAGCATGGTGCTGGCACCAGATTTGGAGAAGAGCATGTGAGGATGACAAGCTGCCCCTGAAGAAGAACTGAGGGGAAAAACCAGACACCCCCAATAATCCATTCTTGAGGGAGCTAACCCAGCCCTATGGACCTTCATCACTCTCTTTTGAGGGTGATATTCTGACTAGATGATCATCCCTCACCAGGTTTCACTCCTTGGGGTCTCTCTGCCCCAACACTGTCACACTGGGAGCCAAGCCTCTGGTGCTTGCACCCTCAGGAAACACACCCAAATCATAGCATGCCAGCATCTTAGAATCCTCTTTAGCACCTGAGGCCTGGCGCCTGCTTTTTGCCTCTCTTTCTGCTAGCCTTTTTCATGTACATCTTGTTCCCTTGAGTCTGGCCCCCATCTATCTATCTATCTATCTATCTATCTATCTATCTATCTATCATCTATTTTTGTTTTTGTTCATTTTTCTTTGTCAAAATTAACTTGTACTTTGACAATTCCATATATGTGTGATATATTTTGATCATGCTCATTCCCATTATTCTTTCTTGTTGACCTTCTACTCCCACTGAACATTGAGGAGGAAGGGGCTAAAGAATGTAAGAAGCATGGAAAGGGGGAGGGCTGATGATTTGCCTGGGTCACCTGTATCCTTGTCCTCGAGAGTGGTAGCAGCTCTGCTATATCCCTGGGACTTGGCAGGCTGGGACACTCCAGTGACTTGGGTCTCTGTCTGCACAGACTCTGGTTTGCTGTGTAGATCCATGTTTACCATTCTCCTTCCCTCTCCCCAGGCTTTGTTTTGGATATGAAAGTACCTGTGTCAAAGGCTCCATCCCCAGATGGTAGGTCCAACACTGAGAAGTCCTAATCTATTGGTGACTTCTCCATTGGGGGAGGCAGGGTGAGAGGAAGCCCAATTGGAGGGCATGATCTGGAAGGATGTACTTCGTTCTCAGCTACTTTATAGGTGTCTACTTCCTGGCCACTGTGAAGTTTTGTTCTGCCACATTCTTCAGCCATCTTGTAACCATTATGGCTCCTCAGAAACAGCACCTAGGGACCTTGAATGCTCTGAAACCACCAGCTACAGTGAGCCTGTTCACACTAATAAAAAGTCCGACTGAAGACTTCCTTGATACCCCGTCCGTTCTTCATCTGAGTGGGGTAGTTTGGCCAATGCTGTCTTTGGGAAGTTCATCACAGTTGTCTCCCAAAAGCCCTGCCCCCAATCATACCTTGTGGTATTTCTGCCTCTTCAGTCTTCTCTAAGTTCAGGTGTGCTCTGAATAGGCTTCCCACTAAGTGGCACCATTCGGTCTTGGAGATTCTAATTCCTGTTCCAACCTTTTGAGAGGCTTAGGTTTCCACTTGTCCTAAAGGACCTGTGTGGAGATGACCCTCCATGGTTTGCTCCTTTGTGTTCTCCCCACTTCTTGTGCTGGGTTACTCTGGGTTGGTCCCAGCTGGCCAGACACCAGGAATGAGGGCCATGGGACCACTTGAGAATGCTAATAAGCTGCAATGCGTGGAGAACTGGCTGTTTAGGTATGGTAGAAGGATGTCAGGAGGAGATCTGCCTGAGTCATGGGGCTGAAAAGGCAGCTCCTGAGCTGGAACCATCCAGTCCATGGCCAAGAGGGAACCAGTCTTCAGAGTCTATCTGAGAATACGTGTACAGTTGCTGGCCACCTGTCAGTCACCTCTCAAGCATCAGGGAGCGGGAAAGGGTGCTGTGATTAGCTTTGTCAACTTGGCACAACATAGGGCCACCTGGAAAGAGTCCCAAAGAGGGATTGTTTACACATGATTGGTCCGTGGACATGTTTGTGGGGATTGTCATAATTAGGTAAATAGATATAAGAAGACCTAGTCCACCATAGTTAGGGAAAGGTGCCACCCACAGTTAATTTTAATTGTCAACTTAACACAATCTAGAATTATCTGAGAAGAGAGGCTCAATGAGGGGCACAGCCTGTTGTGGGTGGCACCGGGTTTGGGTCCTGAACTATGTAAGAGTGGATAAATGAAGCTAAGCACTAGAAATCATGAGTGCATCTATTTTCTCTGCTCTTGATGGTGGATGTCATGTGACTAGTTGTCTCAAGCTCCTGCTACAGTGACTTCCCCACAGTGACAGACTCTAACCTTGAGTTGTGCGCTAAAAATAAACCCTCATTCCCTAAGCTGCTTTTCCTCAGGATATTTAATCATAGCAACAGGAATGAAATAGAGCAGCGAGGTTTCCAGAATGATGTTCAATCAGGCCTTGGTTCCTCTTCCTCCCATTCCTGCTGCTCACTTGCCTGTTTCCTCAGACATCACTGTTTGTGACCGCATGCTTTGGTGGCTTCTCTCAGCCTCACCTTCCCGTACCTGGGTCTCTGGACACAGCTTAGTCATCTCGGCTGGCATTCCAAGCCCTGTGGACCCTGCAATCCTGTCTAGCTCTGGTGTGGCTCAGTGTAGGCTGGCCTGATCCAGAGATACACACCAGAGCTCTAACCTACCAACTTCTCTGCAGCCTCTGAGGGTGGACGGCAAGCGGGCAGGCAGGGAGCAGTTGTTATATGGATAAGGAGCACCTAGGGCCAACTTGGGCTCTTCTTGGGATGGCCCAACCCTGCAGGCTGGATTTCTGCCATTGAGCCCATTGAGTCACACAGGGGAGGCTGATGGCTCCCAGCCCTCTTCAGCTTGATACTGATACTGATACTGATACTAACTACAACACCATAGAGGGAACCAGAGATCTTTGGGTTTCCACTGTCTTGAGAGCTAAAATGGCCCTTCTGACTGCAAAATAACACGAATATCTCAGGGGCCGGACAAAGTGGGGACCAAAGGACAAGGTCCTGTCCTGGGACCTCTTCCCTTGTGACGGCTAATTTTAACATGATATTCATATTCAACGAAGATGTCTGCAGCTTGCGCAGCCAGAGAAATGTGATAAAGGGAGCAGCTACCCGGCCGTCCTCCTTTCTGGATCACTGGTTTCCTCATCACCAGTGCTAACAGGCTGGTGCTGCCACGTCAAGCTCAATACATCACGGTTTAATCAGATGTGGCAGCTGCCGGGCAGCCCAGCCCTGTGACAGCTTGCAGCCGAAAAGGCTCTGATTCGACCAAAACATCTTAATGCTGCAAATGAGCCTCTGGCCAAGTCATCCTCAAACAGAAAACCCGATGACAGGTTCCATCCTCCATGGACCCCTGATGGTGCCTCTCCGTGTTCCCGGAGACCACCACACCATCTGGAGTCTAGATGCCTGTGTGTAAGGTACGAAGAGTTGATGTGTGTGTGTTGATGATAAAGCCCATGTCTCCACTGGATACGGCAGGGAGACGAAGAGGATGCTGTTAGTTAGAGTTCTTGTCTGGAGATGTAAACACAGACATGGTATGGGGTGGTAGTGGTCAAGGACACCCATCCTAGCCTTGCTCCCAGTCCATTTTCTATGGTCTAGCCCCTTCCCAAATGCTGGACTGACTCAAGTTTCTGACCTCTTTCTTATAGCACTGACCCTATAACAATGGTCCTACCTATATGACTCCTGCTTGGTGGAGTCTAGAAACATTCCTACTTGGCTTGACTCTTACAAGAGAGGGATCTTTGTGGGAAATTGATTAACTGAGGACCCCCCTGGGTGAGGCCTCACTTGAGTTTGGGACAACAATTTGTGGCAGGTGGAATTTGTCCCCTGAAATTTCTTCCCTGTGTTTCTGGGGACCTTGGAGGTCTCATTGTAAGCCTGCTGGATTAGCTGGGGAGCAGCAAGGTTGGGCAAGACTATATTGAGTGTATCCACCCACAGTCTATCCAGCTCCCTCAATGCACCAAATGTTCCCTCCCAATTTCTTACTCCCCTCTTTTTATAACCCATTGAATCTAACCAGGCTACTGTGTGTGGTTTGGTGTGGAGTCATCCATCGGGGCATAGATAACCCTCCACTACACACCCCTCCCAAATATGTGTCCTCCACTAGTTTTCAGCTGTCCATATCTTCCCAGTGAGGGGTGGGTCTTGCGTTCCCTCCTCTATCCATGCTGGAACTTTGGCTGGTTTGCTCTTGAGCAGGTCATCGGGGCTGCTGTGAATTCAACAGCCAAATCACATGCTGAGGACAATATTTCAAAGCCTCCTCCCCTTTGTACTCCTGCATTTACGTGCTTTTGCTCCCTCTTCTACAGTGTTCTCTAATCTTATGGAGGAGGGTTGTTGAAGATGTCTTCTTTATGGCTAAGTGCTCACAGTCATTTTTTTTTTCTCAGCACTTTGAACTGTTATGAGTCTCTGTGTTAGCCACCACCCAGTGCAATAAGACATTTCTCTCATCAAGGCAGTATAAATCTATGGGTATAAACATGAGTATTTAGAAGTTTCACAATATGACCAATTATTAGAACAGTGGTTGTGCATGGCTCTATATTTGCTGTGTAGATACAGTCCACCTGAGAAGGCTCTGGGCTCCTAGCTGCTTGTCAAGTCCTGGGGCAAACAGGCCTCTGAGTTGGGAGCCTCCTCCAAAGACAGAGTAGCCAGAGTGCACCCTGTTAGGGAAGTCATAAAGTAAAACCCACTCCTGCCACTGGAAGAGGCAGCTTTCCTGTGGCCTTAGCCCAGGACTCCCTTCTTCCTGACTCACTTGGGCCACCCAGCCACCTGCTCACATGGCACACATTCCCACCTGCGTGCCTTGTGAGGTGTGGTGCCCTCCCACTGAGGCTGCTGTGGGATTTTGTCTGGGGCTGCGGTGTTTGTCACATCCACATAGGTGTTGGCAGAGTGACCAGGCAATGTTGTTGTCCACAAGTCTAATGAGGGCTTCTGATCTTGTTTGCTGTGCTGTTCTGAAGTATTTTGTTTGAAACACAGGGAACAAAATGGATTTGAAACATTGACTTGTACTTGAAGTAAAAATGTCCTGATAATTGCAACATGTGTTTGAACAGACCCTCTGGAACCTGAAGGCTGTGCCACTCAGTATTTTCTACAGTGTGTGTGTGTGTGTGTGTGGCTTTGCTAATGACAAACCATTGCTCAGGGGTAGACAGGCCAAAACACTGAAAACAAACCCAAGGTTCCTAAATGTAATGGGGGCTTAGCTCTGTCAAGCCACTTCTGGGTGTGCCTGACCCCCAATTTTCTTCCCATGATCATGGGGACTCCTGGCCCAAGAGGGACCATCTACATTTATTTTAGCTGTTTCTGGATTATAGGTCATGCTCCAGCTAAGGTAAAGAATGCTTTGGCCAGGCTAAGGTACAGCTTAATGCTAGAGCCCTCGCCATGTACATGTGAAGTCCTGAGTTCTATCCCCAGTGTGGAGGAAAGCTTGAGTGAGTAAGAAACTCTTTCCACTTGAGAGAGAAAGGTAAATGTCTTGTGGGTGAAAGGTAAATGTCACTAGGCTACAGTGGATCCTGAGGTTCCAGGTTGTAGTCCCCCGATTCATTACTCTGTAAAACTTGAAGGTGCATTGCAATGAGCATGTGGGCTCAGGTTGTCCCTCTCGTCTCACTTTGTCAAATTGCAGGAGAACCACAGAGTTGGACTTGAAGGCCGTATTGTTCTCATGGTGTTCTCTCCAACATGGATGTCTGGGCTAGGGCTGGTGCCGGGCAGTCCTTACAGGCTAGGGAGGTGGTCCTGGCTTCCTCTCTCTTCCCTGAGTGGTTTTTGAGCTGTTTCTTGGCTGTTCAATGATTTAAATTCACACCAGTGCCTCAGCTGCTTGGGCTTTCCTCTCTAAGTCATTTTGTGAGTTCAAAGCCTGGGATGAGGCCAGCATAGTGCAGTGGAGGCCAGTGTAGACTGGCTGCCTGGTCCAGGAATGTCACCAGAGCAGGGTCTTTGGAAAGCTGCAATTGAGACTCATGGCCTCTGTGGATGGTGCTGCTTCCTGGGACAACTGTCCAAGCTGGGTGCAGGGCTGGGTCTCAGCACAGTCCCTTGGTGACAGTCAGGTGTTGACACTCAATGTTGACACTCAGGTTTAGGACATGCTTAGGCCCTTTGGCTGGGACTAGGTGCCCACAGCAGGTTGGGGACCAGCTTCTGGCTGAGAGCCAGTAGACAGAGTCTAGAGTCCGGGTTCACATGATCCTCTCACCTGTCACCTCTGCCTGGAGCACAAAATGCCCATTCTGGGGTCATCTTACATTTATTTCCCATGTTCACACCTGGGCCATGTCACCTGGAGTGGGTCCTTGGGCTGTTTTTAGTCCTGGGCTAACCTTGAGGATTGGGCCAACCTCAGAACTGGCAGACACTGGCTTGTCCAACCTGAGCAATGCCAAGCTTAGAGAGTTCTGTCTCCACCTGAACTCAGATTCCTGTTGGGGGAATTTGTAAGCAAACATCATTCATGATACCCACTTCCAACATAAGAACCTATGAAGTGAGTCTACAGGGGAGACACCCCAGGACACGGGAGCTTGGGTGGCATGACTCTTGTGAGGCCCACAGTGGGGCCTGGTGGAAGAAGACTCAGAGGGCTGTGGAAAAGCCTGCTTTGACCTCAGAGCTCACACCAGGGCCTCATTGTGGGGAAGCAGTTCCCAGTCCACAGGCTCTGGAGGTCATAGCCCAGGGTCATTACCATGCCTGTCCTTGGGAAGATAACGTTTACAAAAGACCCCAAATCCTCTGCTTTCAAGACCTTGTGACATTTAATCCCAAAGGTGAAATATATGCATTGGCTTTACCCCCTTCCTGATGGCCTAGAGCCCCTCACTCCTGTGGCCTGTGTACACACCCTGGGCAGGGAGATGGTGGAGACCTTGCTCCACCCCACTGTTCTAACAGTTACAATGTGGACAGTGGACAGTGAAGAGGATGAAGGGTGGATATATGAGATCTAGGACCACATGCCTCGTTGTTGGAACCTGTCATCTAGTGATGTACTATAGACTCACCTGCAGCCATGTATTTCTCTGGTAGCTCACTGTTCAATAAGGTGGCCAAGTCCTGGTGTCCACAGCTACTGAGGCTGGCCACTATGCAGGGCCATCTAGAATAGCTCTGGCTGGTGCTGTCTAGATGCTCTGTGGACCACAGTTTACCTGTTAAGACTTCAGGAGCTATCTCTAGAGTTCACACTCCATTGTTCCTGGAAGAACTGTTACTCACTTTTTGGGGGTGCCAGCCTTGGGGGCTTTGAGGTAACCAACTGAAATGACCTGGCTACAGCTCAGTGTCCAGGGGTGAGGAAGAGGCTCCCTTTGTCATGGGGTCTAATTAAGTGAGATTGCTTTTCCTGTTCCTACTACAGTTCCCACGTGAATGCAAAGATCCTCAGCTCAGCATTCTCTCAGATGGCAGCAATGGTTTCTGTCACTTCTGCTCCAGGGTTTTAAATTAAGCTGGCTGGGATAAGGGTGTCTGCTCATTTATCCAGCCTGGGCTCTTCCTGGGACCAGAGACTCCTAATGAGCGCTGGAGCTGACTTGGCAATTTCTTCCTACCTGTGGCTTAAAAATGACCTTATCAGGCTGCTGCTGGCTTGGCAGCACTCTGCTTATGTACTCTGTCCTGCAGTCTGGACTCTGTGACTGATGGCTGGTGGGTGTTGTCCCCCCAAAGACCTGTCACAGTCCTATATACCTGAGAATGTGGTCTTACTGGAAATAGGCACAGGCGTCATCAAACTAAGGATTTGGGATAAGCTTACTCTGAATTAAGGGAATCCTAAATCTAACATTCTTCTTTAAGTAGGGAGGGGTAAGGGATATAGGGCATACTGAGAGGCCACATGAAACCAGAGAGACAAAAGAGGTTTGTCCCAGAGCCCTCAAAAAGAGCATGGTTCTCCCCAAATTGCCACTTTGATTTCTGGCCTCCACACTTGGACGGTGAGCTTCTGCAACTTAAGACACTCAGCCAATGTCACTGTGTCACTGTGGCTCCGTAACTCACAGCCAGACTGGCTCTTCCCTTGAAGGTACATGCTGATTCATGTCAGGAACACAGACTTTTGGGGACTCCCCCTTCCAGCCTCTGCCTGCTGCTATCATTCAACTTCCTTGCCTCCTGGAGGAAGGGCAGGTGCATTGACTGAACTCAGAGGGATGAATGGAAGACCCCACAGAGGTCCTCAGCCAAAGCCAGAAAGCCTGGGGAGACTGGCCAGGCTGGGCATCACATATGTCCTTCCACATAATTGATGACTTGGCAAGTGTTAATCACCTCCTCATTTTCTCAAATGGCCATAATTTTGGACATTTTACTTATTTAGATCATTCCACTTAAAATACCAGGACTTCTAATTTTTTTCCTCAGTCCAAAAAAAAAAAAAAAAAAAAAAAAAAAAAAGTCTTTTTGAGAAGAGTGTTGGGACATGGCATACCTTGAAAATAGCTTTCAAGAGTTTGATCTTTCCAGAACTTCTTTAAGGTTTAAGCCAGTAGGCATGGGGTTAAGGAAAAATGAGCTCTTTGACATTATAATTACAACATGCCTTGTTTCATTATTAATTGAAAAACAAAAACCCAGAGAAATATAAATGGCTAGATAGAAACCTGATGTGTTCAACTCTGGAATTTCCTTTCTGTTCTGTTTTAAGAAGCCATTCAGACATGGCCTCCTTATCTCTGCCTCCTCCTCTTTGTGATGTCTCTGGTTCCCAGCTCAGGAGTGAGCACACTGTCCATATGTGGTCAGTGCTGACCGACCACCCTTGTGTGAATGCTACTTAAGCATCTGTAACAAGTAACAGGCTGTTTCAAGGTTTCCAAAACCATTGAACATGGGCCTAGCTTGACATGAGCTGTCATGGCTCAACATAAACAGGTCCACTTATATCATTTTTCATTGGGTAGTAGATGATTCTCTGTGCTTTTCAGTTGCACAAGAGCTAGACCAGTGTTATCAGCCTTTCTAATGTTGCAACTCTTTAATACAGTTCCTCATGTTGTGGTGACCCCAACCATAAAATTATCTTCACTGCTACTTCATAACTGTAATTTTGCTACTGTAATGAATATATTGTAAACATCTGTTTTCTGATGGTCTTAGGTGATCCCTGTAAGAAGGTCATTTGACCCCACAGGGGTCACAACTCACATGTTGAGAAACAGTGTTAGAGGGTCAGCATCTTGGGACTCACCTGTAGGATTTCTGTGGGTGGGGCCTTGCTGTCACAGTGTTTATAGATTTGATAAAATGTAGGTTACTATGCAGTAGGTTGGTGAGGGGTGGGGTCTGTATTTTCCCTGTGACCCTGCTGCTGTTGGCGCATGGACTCCACCTTGCCTCCAAAGCTCTAGGGTGTCTGTGTAGATGCTGCTGTGTTTGACCAGCCTATTCCCAAAACAGGTCATGTGATAATTGCCAGATCTACATTGTTGCCCTAGTCCCACTGTGAGAGTTGCCCTTACTCAGCCTCTCTTGGCAGCTTACTGGGGTTTCAGCTTCACAGTTAGGCTGAGGCCCTATTTTATGATGTTTGTTTTAGTCTCTAGCTTCCTTCCTCTGTGACTTGTTTGTTTGTTCATGGGGCCTGATTTTAGGGTAGCATTACTAGGTCTTTTTTTTACATTGTATGCATTGAAAAATTTTCAACATGAAATGGCCTGTCCTTTCAAATTGATATGGATATTTTAATTAGAGAGATTTTCAAATATGGGTGTTAAAGGTATTAGGTTTTATTCTCTTTGATTTTCTCCATGTTGTTCATTTATAGTCTTTAAAAATGTCTTTAATATGGTTTACTTTGTGTATGGAGGGGCAGATGGGGATCCACCTCCTTACTGCACTTTCTGAGTAGTCAAGTGCTTTAGTCCTGGCTCCTGTGTCTCCATAGGGCTATGTGTCACCTCCTCTGCCTTGGGCTGTGCTGATCCTGGCTCCTGGACTTCCATATTTACACCTTGATTCATAACAGTAGCAAAATTACAGTTATGCAGTAGCAACGAAGATAATTTCATGGTTGGGGGCCACCACAACATGAGGAACTGTATCAAATGGTCGAGGCATTAGGGAGGTTGAGAACCACTAGTTTAAATCTTTGAACCACTTCCAGTCCAGCTTTCTGCTCCATGCTCACAGTTGAAGATATGAGCTCTTGGCTTCCTGTTCCTGTGACATTACCTGCCTGTTGCTACATCTCCCCACTATGGTGGACTCTTATCGCTCTGGAACTACAGAGTTGTTCCCTTCCATAAGTTTCCTTGGTCATGATGTTTTATCACAACAAAGAAGTATTTATTACTTAGTTATCTTGTTTGTAGTTTGTTGAATTTCTTGCATCTGTATGTTAACAATTCCCAGCAAAATTTGGAGGCCTTTGATCATCACATGTGGGTCTGTCCATGCCTCTCTCTGCTCTCTCTGGAGCTCCAATGTTGTATATTAGCTCTCTGGACACTGCTTCAAAGACCCCTTGGGCTCTGGTTATTACTATTACTATTATTATTATTATTATTATTATTATTATTATTATGATGTCTTTCCTTTTCTGTATTTTCTGTTGAGCCGGACTCATGTCTATGATGCTTTTCCTTTGCCTCCTTCAAACTCCAGGCACTCTGTCTAGACTAGTCCTTCTTCGTTGCCATGGCTACCAGTTCTAGATTTCCCACATGCTCTCATTTCTATTCCTTTGTTATTTATCATGCTATTTTTCCACTGAAATGCTTTCTTCCACTTAACTATGCACATTTTATCTTTATTCTTTGCCTATATCCTATATTTGTTTTTGAACATATTTGTAGTAGCTGCTATGCCTAGTATTTGAGTCTAGTCATTTTATTTCTATTGCTTATGGTCAGAATTTATTATTTCTTTGTAAGCCTACCTGACTTCTTCATTAAGAGCCAGACTTTGCAGGTAGGATGCTGCAGTATCTCCGGTTCTTTTTGCTCTTCTGAACACTCTTTACTGTATCATTTTCCTTGCAGCAGGCAGGCATTTGTGTCTCATTGTTTCTGTGACTTCTTGTTGGAGCTCTTTTTCCAACTCGGCCTTCTGAGTTTAATTGTAGGATCAACCAAGACTGGAGGCAGAGATGGGCATTGTTTAGGATCCGCAGCTCCTTTACTTCTAGAGATTTCTGGGCTCTGACACTCCTCAACTGACAGCTTCCTGAGGCTTAGCACTCACTCTGGGAATGTATTCAGTCACAGTCCACAGAGTGTCACAGGGCTGGCCATGCAGGGCTTCTCTGTGGCCTCATCAGCCTCCTGCCATCCCCTTGGCATGTGTGTGTGTGTGTGTGTGTGTGTGTGTGTGTGTGTGTGTGAGAGAGAGAGAGAGAGAGAGAGAGGGAGAGAGAGAGAGAGAGAGAGCTGTGGCCATGGGCAGGACAGCGTGCACCTCAGTGTTTGCTTCTCTTAGGGTTTCATGCTACACAGCTCCTCCTCTATATCCCCAGCTGCTCCCCAACTTGGGCTCCCATCTTGGTACTTTCAACAAGCAATGTTGTTCCTCCATTTCCTTCAGACAGAACCAGGGGTGGAGAAGTCTGGGAAACCACAGGCCTGGACTTGCTCTCCCCAACCAGGAACGAGTTGAGGTTTGAGGTTGATCCTCCTGGACTCTGTGTGCTGGCTACTGTCCTGAGTCCTTAGTGTTGTGTGATGGATTTCCCAGTCTTTACAGTTGTGATCTGTGGGTGGAGCCTTGCAGCCAGGTTGCTTCCTGCCATGATTTTGTATTGTCTCAGACTGGACATCTCATTTTGATCTTAGTGGGGCAAATTCTACATCAGTAACTTCTTTCTAAACATTTTTTGCTCTTTTGCTACATAGATTTTTTTTTTATTCTGATTCCTTCAGGAGTGGAGGCACTCTAGGGTGGCAGTACTGGCACCTGCCATATTCTTGCTAGTGTGTGGCTTGGATAACAGAACTGTTTGGATTTTTTCTTTGTGACCCATGGACCGCTGCTAACCCCTCAGGACTGGCTTCTCTGCTGAGACAGGTAGTGCAGTCCTGCAGTGCATGATGTCAGTAGGGAGAAGACAGTTTGCCCTGAGCTTTGTTTAACTCATCCTTGAGTTGAGCCTTCTAAGCACATTTTCCATCCCATTATCTAAGACAATTCGGAGGAATCCGATTTTAGGATCACTTTTATCCTGCGGTGGCATCCACTTAACACCAGGAGCCCTGGGCTTTTAGTTGAATAAAGGTCAGACAATCAGAAGTCCGGACGGACAGCTCATTTATCAAGCTGAGACAAACGTGTGGAGCTCGCATCTCCAGCGATTGGAGTGGGGGATGCACGGTGAAAGGTTAGGGATGTGAAGAGCCAGATTCGTCTTAGCGGCGTGTGAAGATGCCTCAGAGCAGATGCTTCCATTTCTACTCAGTGCAGTGGGCGGGGGCTTGTGATTTTCAGTGCTAATTACTCCATTTAGGAGTCTTGCCTGGGAAACACTGTCAAAGGGGTCAAGGCTGCCCTTTGCAGGAAATCTTCTCTGACTGTCTGTAAGAGCACAGAAAATGTCCTGATGAGTCAAGGGTGGTAAATTAACAGATAGCAGATCCCTTTCCAATAAACTCCAGTGAGTCCTGTGCATTTTAATTAGCCCTCCTCCAGCGTAAGGCTGGGGAGAGGCGAGGTGACGTGTGGCGCCTCCTGGCTGTACCTGGAATAATGTCTTTGACACTCTCGCTTTTCACTACCAATCTTGACACCAAAGCCAAGGATCCAGGTCTGGGTAGGTCAGCATGGTATTAAGGGTGGGGACAGGATACTGGGCAGGCACATTTCCCAGGAGCATGTGTATTCATGAAGAAAACTTGGCATTACAGTTCAGGTGCTTGGCTCAGTGCTTCAATCTATGGGCAATGGATTGCTTTGTCCAGGAAGGTGGGAAACTCCTACTTCATGGGGTGAGGTGATACTCTGGTACCTGTGCCTACAGAGGGAGTTGTTTGCTGTTTCTGAGATGAATCTACTCTCACCAGTGCCTGCTGTGGGGCTGACAATCTCTGCACTGCTGTGTAGGATATGAGCGTAGGAGACCCAGCTTGTTCCTGTCTTTGGATCAGTTATGGGGGGGGGGTTGGGGGTCCCTGCAGATCTGTAGAAGACTGCGTGAGTGCCCACAGTGTGTTCCTTCCTTTGAGGCCCTGATTTTCTGACCTATGAGTGGCCATTCCTGGCATGAGGGCCATTCAATATTCCCCTTGACACAACCATTAAGCACCGATCTATTCTTGACAGGAATCTTACCCAGGTTTATTTGGGGTTTTTTCACAGTGGCTGGTAGTTCTCACCCAGAAGTAAGATTCAGAACACCCCAGACACCACCCCATAGCAGAGCACCTCACCCCAAGCTGACCAGTGTCTGGGGCAATTATGGTGAGTGGCTGAGACCCAGGGGGAGGATCTGCAGGCTTCAGCACCCACCTCTTGATGCTGAGATGGCAATCAAATCCTTTCCATTTCTCTAGCTTTTCTGTTTAAAAAGAAAACCTAGATTAATTAGGAGTTTCACCGGATAGTGAATAAATGTCAAACAGCTGTTAGAAGCATGTGCAAGACAAACTGCTCTTGTACGGAAAATAAATTTATTTCTCATTATCAGGCTTTAAAAATAGCCCAAGAAGATGAACCTAATGTGTGAGGTGTGTCTCTGAGGCTTTCTAGGAAGCCTAGCCAGCTATACCCTGACTGAAGGGCCTTCCCTATGGTAGGGCCCCCTCAGCATCCTCCAGTATAGACTTTTCTCTGTGGGTACCAGGAACTGACATCCCCCAGACAGGGTGCTCAAATGAGCAGGGAAATCTAGACCCTCATTATCCCAGTCTTGGGTTCTGCTGTGTGTGAGCCTTAGCACAACCCTTAGTCCTGCTGCAGAGGTTGTGAGACCTGACAGAAGAGGATGGAGAAGTCTCTGTGAGAATGCAAAGGGCAGGAGGCCAGCCCATCTGGCCTGCCCAAAGACAATGGGCATCTTCGCTTAGCTGGTTCTGGGAGACAATTGCCTTTCTGTGATCAAGGCACTGGCCATCAATGAGGAGGGAACTTCTCTTTCAAACATCTAGAATGGTAATGAGTTCTGGTTTTCTGGCAGTAGCTTGGTGGAAGCTACAAGGGACTGACACCTCAGGGCAGGCATGGGGCCTAAGGAGTCACCCTCACCTCAGCATCTACTGGCTCACCATTGAGAGTGCTTAGGGCCAGGGGAACTTGTGGAAGGTGCAGTGCAGTGAGGAACATAGGGCCTAGCCTCAACCTTCCTTGTGGAGTTTGGGGCAATTCTATGTGGTTACATGTTTCCATCTGGGGTTGTAGAACCAGTCTGGTGGGTACATTTATCTTCTCATGGGTAAGTAGTTCTTTGAGGTTGAGATGCCTTTTCCTAGGACTCCATGGAGCCCTCCGAGGAGACTGGGAGATTCATGGGCTGCTCCTGACTGTCCCTCAACATTTGGCCCTGCATCTCATCCTCACTCTGACTGGGGAAGCAATTCACTCTGGCCCTGACTCATCCCCAGCTCCTGCCTCTTCATTGTTTGCATAGACAGCCCCCCAAGCTAGGACCCAGAGAGCTGGCCTCACTCTTGTTACATGAGCTCTTTACCTAGCAAGATGTAAACTTAACACCTACCCACTTCTGATAGGGCTCTCATGATGAACCAAAGTGCAAGTCCAGCCTGAGGAATGACTGAGTTTATTGGGTACTTACAGACTATGAATTGTAGGTGACCCCAAAGCACTGCACCACTGGAAAGTCTCACCCCCCCCCCCCAGTGCAGATGACAACTTTCCCATAGAGGCACAGATAGACACATCCCCTTCTGTTAACTTTCTACACTTGTGGTGGTTTGAATAAGAATGGTCCCCATAGGCTCAGATATTTGAATGTTTATTGACCAGGGGTGGGGGTGTAGAACTGTTTGAAAGGATTACAGGATTAGGAGATGTGGCCTTATTGGAGGAGGTGTGTCATTGGGAATGGGGTTTGAGGTTTCAAAAGCCAGGCCAGGCCAGCTCTTTGAATCAGGAATCTCAGCTACTTCTCCAGCACCATAGTTGCCTGTGTGGCACCATGTTCTCCACCATGATGATATGGACTAACCCCTGAAACTGTAAGCAAGCCCCCAATTAAATGCTTTCTTTTACAAGAGTTGCCCTGTCATGGTGTCTCTTCACAGCGATAGAACAGTGGCTCAGACAACACTATATATAGTGTTTCCCAAGACCAAGAGACCAGCTGCAGTTATGGCAGAATTACATACAGATGACCAGAGGAAGGAGCGGATCTCAAGTGACCCTTCCCATGTCTCACTTCCCTGAAAAAGTGGTACTAGTCAATAGGTCCAATCTTGAGGGTCTCTTGCAAGTCATTACTCTGTTCTAATGAGAATGGTTGCTGTTATGCGTGGAGAATAGCACTGCATAGTACCCCTAAACTCCTCTGTGGCTGTGCTAGGAGAATTATGGCTACCTAGCTCTCCCTCCTTGTGCTGCTCCTCACCATGCTTTTGTTTAGCTGTTTCAATGCACACAGCATCCACAAACTGATGACATCTTGGCTCCAAGGTATTTTTTTTTTTTTTTTAGTAATACAGAGCATACATTTATTTAGTCAGGGTGTGAATGTGTGTGCAGTTTGTCACAGTACATGTGTAGAGGGAGGTCAGAGGACAACGTGCAGGAGTTGGCTCTCTTGGACTATGTGGGCCTGGGAGATAAAACACAGATTACCAGGCTTGCCTACAAGTGCTCTCACCCACAGAGTCATCTTGCCAGCTACAAACTTGTACAGATTTACCCTTTCATAATTTATCCATAATGGTCTATATTGTATCACAATTTAAACATGACTGGGTTGAAAATATTTCTAAAGAAGGCAAATCTGCTTTCTTTATGAGGTGTATGCAGGCCCAGGGCCCGCATACACCTTTAATACCAGCAAATGGGAGGCAAAGGAAGGCAGATATTTGTGAGTTCAAGGCTAACCTATTTTATATATTGAATTCCCAGACAGCCAGAGCTCATAGGGAGACCCTGTCTAAAAAAAAAAAAAAAAAAAAAAAAAAAAGGGGTGGGGTGGGAGGAAAAAGAGCAATTCAGAAAGGATGCAAGAAGCTTTTCTACTTAACGGGAGCAGGATGAGATGGATTCTCCCTAGGCTCACTCTCAGGTGCTACTTAAACATGGTTTTCATGGTATATAAAAACTCCTCAATGTTTTGCTGAAGCACCATGAATTAGGACATAGTGATAACAATCTATTGACCAATCTTTCTACTCTACGTGTAGAAATTAGCATTGAAGGTCCAGGCATGCTGTGAGTCCAAGTGTGTCTTGCTGCCTGCTCTTGAGTAAGTCTGAATCCCTGCTTAGACTAGCAGCAGCTATCCTCTGTGACCTGAGCAGTTTTCTTTCATCTTTAGAGTTGATGTCTGCACCCAGGGCTAACAGAGTTTGAACTGTGTTCATATGTCCTTTCTTGGTTGCACAATGAAGTGCTGTGAGTTGGGTTGTCTTTGCTCTCACATCTGTATCAATGCCAAGACAAGGCACCAGGAATCAAGTGGCTTTATCCTGCCCAGTGACTGCTTCTCGGTGTAGAGCCTGGTCCCAGGCTATCTTCAGCCAAAGAGCAAGCCTTGTGTTTTATTAGGAGCAGCTTGGCTATGTTAACATGGCCACACTGAATTGCTTCCATGAAGGGTGTGACACCACAGTTATCTCTACAGTCTGGTTCGTAGTGACACCTATCAAGAAGCTCCTGTACTGCTTCGAAACAGCCATGTATTGCTGTAGTGTGTAAAGGAGGTCTTCTAATTTTGCTCTTTCTTTTCCAAGCATCCTGGCAGACAGCAAGCAAGTATAGGAGAATCACAGGATCACCTTCTCTACTGGCAATGTGGAAACTGTTCCAGCCATCCTTGTTCTTCAGGCGTGGATTGGAACCATGTTCCACAAGGTCCTGGATAACTTCAAGGTTCTTCCTTATACAGGCCATCATCAGAGGAGCCCAGTCAGCCTTCTTCAAGGAGGCCATGCTGCACCTCAGTCCAGGAGGTGCACAGTCCTGGTGTCCCATAGAGGCAGCTTTGTGCTGGTCGGCAGCCTTGATGTCCATACTCCATGCATCCACTAGATAAACTAGGATGTCCTGGCGCCAGTGGTGGGCTGCACAGTGGAGAAGGGTGTGTCCCTGACTGGTCCCTAGCAGCCTCTACCTCCAGTTCCTCTTGCAGCCAGCCCTCCTGCACCAGCCTGCAGGAGGAGCCATCACCTTGGACCAAGTGTGACAAAAGTGGGAGAAGACGGAGCTCCAGTCCTCCTAAACCCCAAGATATTGTTTAAGGGAAGGCTTATATTGTAGATATATGGTAGAGGACAGCCAGGGGCATCTGGAAGATTCTAGAGCAGAGAGACAAAGTAGACTGAACAGAGGATTGGGTTTGGCTATGAGAAGAGAGAGAGACAGAGATACAGAGAGAGACAGGGAGAGAAGGGGAAAGGGGAGAGGGGGAAAAGGAGGAGAGGGAGGAGAGGGTAGAGAGTGAGAGGAGAGAGGGGAGAGAGAGAGGGAGGGGGAAGAGGAGGAAGAGGGAGGGGGGAGAGAAATGGGGGCAAAGAGGAGCTAGGAGAGATGAGATGGGCAAAAGAGGGAGCAGGGTTATGAGGACCATGGGAAGCTGTGGGGAGAGAAGCCCATGGTCTGGAAGGAGTCTGAGGTAAGAGGTAGAGCCAGAAGACCCAGGATGGCAGCATGGACTCTGCAATGTGTAACAGGAACTTGTGATACCGAGGGAGCCTGGAGGCCAGCATGTGCTTCCGTAATGCAATAGTCATCACAGATAGCCATTTGTCCCTTCTGGCAGTGATAAGCAAATGATTGCTTTGGTTGGAAGAGAGGACTTGGCTTCATAAGTTCCTGAGAAATGCTGTTTTTATGTAATCACCAGAATTTGGACCTGACATTATTGAGCTGTGGTGACCACACAGGCTCCTATCCAGGTGTGCCCTTCAGTGCACATCAAGCAGCCTTGTCTCCCTGATGTGTCAACTCTGCTCCCAGTCACACTCTCCAAGGGTTGTGCCTACTCCCTTCCTGCCTAAGGTCAGAGCCCCCTTTCCCTCTGAAATGATAATGTTTCGATAGGTTACAGTAAATGAGATGTGTGGTTAACGTGGCTCTACCATACCACAAGCTCCTAACTAAAAACCTACCAAGGTCCTTCTGTTTTTATGCAGCTCAGCCGGTGGGCTCCCAGGGAAGAACCTGCCTATAGGTGTTCTCAGGAGAGAAAGGCATTTTCTTCTTTGACCAATTCACCATCACACTCTTTGCTCACTCACTGCCCTTGAGAGGAGTCTGGTGGTTTGTTCACTCCCAGCTTGTGAGCAGTGTAGACCCATGCTGAGCCCCACATAGGTTTTCTCTGACCCTTTTCTCATAGGTGTGAGGAGCCCATGGCATAGGTGACACTGCGGGAGGACAGTGGGGTATTGTCATTCCTTCTCCACAGGACAAACCATGCAGGCCACTGTACTGTGAGTGTGGAGGACAATGGGGTCTCTGGGCTGCTGACAAGGGTGAGGAAGCAGCTGGAGGTCTGCAGAGCAGGGATTTGGATCAGGGAAGGGAGGGGACATTAGTGCTGTGGAGCCATGTGGGGCTGGGAAGGGCTCCATTGAACTGTTCCGTGGATGAGATGTGGCTTGGCAAGGCTATTGCTTACTCAGAAGTGGACTACGGTTGCCCAAGAAGCCATTAAGGCCTCCAAAGCTGGGTTGTTTCTGACTCTGGGAAGGATGGGAAGTTTGCACAGGAACTGACTTTGGTGGGTGACAGACCCCAGGAGTTTATGCAGAGGCACAGGCGAGCCACGAGGGTCACGGGTGGCCTCAGTAACACTTTCCCGAAGTTCCACTACACCACCTGGGATGTAGCTTCTATCTCAGGGCCCTTCAATTGCCAGATGCACATACCATGGAGCTCTCTTGCTTAGAACGCTTGAACGCACCATGCCAGGGGTGAATCCATGGGAATTTGGTAAATAATCAATAAGAAATTTAGAATGAGGGCACAGAATGGATGGCTCAACAAAGGATTTGTGCTCATCAGGCCTTTGATTAGAGAATGAAATGAGGGCTCAGGGCCCACATCTGTCTGAAAAATATGAATGAAAGAGCTGAGTACATATAGAAACCAATCCTATTAGAAGAAAGAGGGGCTGATTTATGTGAGAAGGGGCCTCCCAGGCAAAACTTTGTTCAGGACCTCACAAGGAAAATAGTGAATGCCTTAAGATATATTAGACACAAAAGATGCCAGCAGGAAGTCTGCACAAACATTAGCATCGACCAAGAGGAGAGACTCGGAGTACAGTGTCTCAGTGGTAGAACGATTGCCTAGCATGCACGAGACTGGGGTTCATCCCCACTATTGAATTTCACAACAGGCAAAAAAGAAACAGAAGAGGGGAGTGTTTACAGAACGTACAAGAAACTAACCTCCCAAGTTTAGCAAGCGATCCTAATTTATAAAACAATAATGTCATAGGAGTAAGGGTAATTCAGCACTGTAAGGCAAATCACACAAGCACGGATGGTGGAAAAGAGCAAGACAGGCCTCAGAAGAAACAGGAATCAAGAGGGGGTTTCCTCGTCAGAAATGTTAAACATTTTGAAAAGCTTGTTTCTTTTGGTGTTGGCAAGGGCTAGCATTGGAGTAGCGAGGGGGATGATCTTGGCAGGCTAGGATCCCAGGGTGCAGGCCAGCTGAAAGAGGCAAAGGAGTTTATATCTCATGTAACACATTAAAATAGAACATACACCAATAAAATGAGAACTTTTAGTTAAAAAATTCCCAAAGCTTTAAGAATATAATATGTTGAAGTTAAGATCAAGTTTCTGAATACACGTGTGTGAAATGGGAGCTTGTGTCTTGGGTGGACTCCCGTGTGTGTCTTTGTAAATCATAATGTATCAACAGACCATCTGCTGGGCTCTTGGCCCACCCTGAGAACACCAGTCTGGAAAGAGCTCTGTGCCTGCTTGTTCATGCATTCACCAGTAGAGGGCACTGTGCAGTTTGCAATTTACCCATGTGAGATTCACAGCTTCAAACCAGGCCCACCACTCCCAGCATCTGGAGATGCAGGATTACAAATGATACTCATTTGTACAAAATACTGGGAGAATCTGCAGCGTCCTGCATAGTGTGGTGACATTTGCATAACATTTAAAAACATGCAAACTTAGCAAGTTTTCTGGCACAGGCAGGAGGTGATATCTGTGTGTGTGTGTCTGTGTCTGAGTGCTTTTACTTTACAGGGTCCCCTGATCCTCCATGGGGTCCTCACCATCCCTGTCTTGGTCTTTAATGGCAACCACTATAAAAAATAAATTTGATGAGCAAACTGTTAGGCTCACAGGTTTGCCACAAAAGTTGAAGAGCACCACGGAAACAGATAGGAGCCATGGTGGCGCCTGCCTAAGACATTTCTCCAGGATGTCCCCATGGCTTCCTGCCTCCACAAGGTTCTCAAGATGTGGGGCTCTGCCGCGCTGACATCCTAACCTCCAGACCTGACTCTTGTGATTCTCAGCCATTGCCTGTGTCTGGAGGTGCAAAACTTCCTCTTAGATGTTCAGAGTCAGTGTCGCACATGGAACCTGTCAAGTAGCTAAGTTCATGGCACTGAGATGGTTTGGGACAGGTAGGGGGTCTCAGAGCAATGGCTCATGGCTGAATCTTGATATTCCAGGTGAGGGGTGGGGTTGCTTGTTTCTTTTAGTTTGGAGAATAGCAGGTTCTGCCTTCATCCTGGAGATGCCCTTCCATAGTATAATGTGTAGATACCACACTGTATGGAGATAGTAATGGGATCCTCTCAAAGGCCTTATTCTGTAGCCTTGCATCAGCTCTGAGAGCAGGGACCCTCCAGACCTGGGGGACGAAGAACATGTAATTGCTGTAGTGTTGGTCTTGGCAGCTGTCTCAGCCCTTGGTTCAGACTCCCAGTTCAAGCCACTGGCTTGTCAATATTCATGGGCAGGAACCTGGGTACCACAGCAGTGTATGAACCTCTCCTAAGATCCCACACACCACTGCTTCTGTGTAATGAATTTGTTGAATTTGTGAGGATATAATAGTTAATGCTGCCTCCCTTCTGAGTCTCACCATGATGTGTGTGTGTGTGTGTGTGTGTGTGTGTGTGTGTGTGTGTGTGTGCACGTGCGCATGCTTGTGCATGCACTACAGGGTAGTCATACATTCAGGGAATCATGTAGTCCACCCCACTAGGATTTGTTGTGAACTTCCTGAAGTTCAGGATGGAGAATGAGGCTGCACACGAGTGTTGATTGCTACATTTGCCTACTTCTTATCTGTGGACCTGTACCTATCCATGTTTCACCTGCGGGGGATGGCTCTGCTGCCCACCCATCACCTGTGGGGGATGTATCCACCCCTCCACCTGTGAGATTCCTAAACCTTCCCACTCCCCCACCAGTGAGATGGATATACTTGTTCCATCACCCACCTTGGGACTGCTGCATCTGCCAACCCCTCACCTCTGGAGCTTCTGTTTCTTTTCACACTGTGGAGGACTGGTACCCAAGGTGTCATCGTCCAGGGCTTCAGGCCCCACCTCTGAATCAGGGAGATCTGTTACACAGGAAACCTGATGAGTATCCTCACATGCTTTCAATATTCTCTTATGCATTTTGAAGATGGTCCTAGCTGTCAGGTCCATGTTGGATATGAATCCAAGCTTAGCTTCAGGTGCTTCCAGTGGGATGTGATCAAGTATAGATCTGAGGACAACTGAGGGACTCTGGGGTGTGTGTGGCACCTTAGGTCTACACTGAGGGTGGTGACACAGCCTCTAGAGACATGCCAGCACGGATGGAATTGCATCTGTGAGTTGACTCACAGACACCCTGCACCTTGGGCTGGGCTCAAATCCATTCTTGAGGCATGGCAGCAGATGAAGCCAGCTGGAGCTGGCTGGACGAGAAGCCCTCACACCTCACAGTGCTATGGCAGCTCTGACTTATTTGGAGACATTGGTCACCCGCTATCTGACATGTAACCTCTACTTCTTACTGTGGTCATCCCCAGGGCTGGGACAGGAGTGACACTTTCATGTTGTCTTTACCTGTGGTTTCCACACCCTGAAGGGATGGTCCCATGAACACTGTTGTTGAAGGTGTATATTTATTTCCCACTTCGGACTGAGGAAGTCTGCGTGTGCCTACCTGCCCCATCCATCTTGAGTTAAGCATTGGTAACATTCTTCTAACCAGAACCTTCCAGCATACTGCAGAGTGAGGATGCACCCCCAGTTCATTAGCTCTGCATCCCATCTAGGCACCCCCTCACGTGCACACCTCAGCACCATTGATTTATTTCTCATTGCTTTCATGTTTGTGTGTGTCACCCATTACTGGGGTGTGATTCATAGCACTGCAGAGAGGGCCATCTGTTCCTTCCCAGGCGGGCACAGCAATCCCGTTCTACAGTGGGCAGCAATGCAGGTCCCGACAATAACCAGGAGAATTTTGTGCTACTGTCTCTTTCTCTCCCAACATGTCTTAAAAGGCTCTCACTGTCTTGTCTTGTCTTTCAGGAGGATGGTTCCAACCCTGTAAAGTCCTGGTCTTCTAGGCCTTTGGTGGCAGGTGATGGCAAGGTCACGCCTTTCAAATTTTCTCTGGGTTCATAAGTGGCATGTTCTCCACCCTTTACTAATCTTGAGGCCCACTATTCCCCACCCAACGTATTATCCACCTGTCTGTCTTCATTTGCCCACCACCCTTCCATTTGTCCATCTGCTCCTCTATCTACCCATTCATTGTCTCTTTATCCACCCACATATCTACCCATTCATCATTGATCTTCCTTCCTGCCTATCATCTAACCATCTCACAATGACGTCCGTTAGAAGGTAGCTACTTCTGTAGTGAGGGGGAGAAAGGACTTGTTTCTGGCTTTTATTTGATTTGTATTTAGTGGGTTTTTAATGAAATGGATTCCTGTTTGCTGTGAGTGTTATACTGTGGCCCTGGTCAAGTCAGTTTTAGGCTAGCTCTTAGGAAGCAGGTTTCTATTCCCCAGCCCTGGGAATGTGACAGCAAGAGTGGAGCTCAGGACGTGCTGTCCAGAGAGCTCCAGAGCAAGCTCTACTCCTGACAGGCACAACAGCATGGTCCCTGAGGCAAAGATTCTAGAAGTTTCCTGGAGGTGGTACATGGGTTAAGAGGAAGGGAGAGTATGTGGCATGGCAGCCTTGTAGGCTGCTTTCCCTGACTCATGCAGGACCTGCCCAACCCTGCATTGAATGTTCCTGCATATTGTTAGCATACAGGCACACCTTGGCCCTGCCCCTTGGGAGACTGGCACAGTGTATCACTCCTCTGTGCAGGGCAAGCAGTTCAAAGGTCCTGGTTCAAAGGTCCCTTTATGAGACAAGCAATGCCCACTCCTGCTCTCCCCCCACCATGTTCCTTTGAAGGGGCAGACAGAACGTTTCTTGTCTCTTCTCTTTTTCTTTCTTTCTCTCTTCTCTCTTCACATCCCTTTCCTTACTCATTTCCCTTCCCCCCAATAAAACTTCTCAAGTTAAGTTCTATCTGCCTGGCCATAGAACCCGCCAAAGGTCCCACCTAGAGCCGTATTCATAACAAATATTCTTGACTCAACACTAGAACTTTCAGATTTCTCAGGGCCATGCTTTGTATAGCATCAGCCCTTTTACTAGTGTTGGGGAGAAGGCATTGGCCTGGAGAGAAGATTTCTGCATCACCACCTAGATTATGTAGGACAGAACTTGACACTTTGGGTTTTTCATGGTGCATGAACCTGCATGTTTCCCTCAGTCCCTTTTTGGCAGGGCCTCTTGCTAGTTCTTCTCTGTCAAGTTTGTGGTCAAATCCCACCTCTGAAGAGGAGGGATGATTAGATACCCAGGGTCGTGTTACAGGGCACACTCAATGTGAAGTGGCTTGACCCTGACTACATGTTACATACACCTCACTGAGAGGTGTCTCAAGGTCAGTGGCTCCTTTACAGAGAGCCTGTTTCCTGCAGGGCTGCCCTCCATTGTCCAGGAAGAGAATCTGGAGGCTGAACAGAATCTGGAGACAGTCCAGGGCAGAACAGATGATAAATTAGTTACTTGTATTTTTGATGCACACGATATTTGTACATGGTTTGGAGGTTTGGTGTCATGTTCTGACTCCTGGAGTCTCTGAGGTATGAACAGTGTAAAAAAATGGTGTAGCCACCGCCCGAGCCTTTATCATTTTGCTATGGTGACCACTTACAAAGAAATAGAGGAGCTAGCCGCCGAAATAACTCAGTTGGGAGAGCATTAGACCAAAGAGAACAGAGTAGTTTATTTGAGCTCATATTCTGGAGGGATGAGAGTCTGTGATGGCAGCAAGGGGTGTGGTGGCTACAGCAGCAGGAAGCTGAGAGAGCATATCAACTGCAAACACAAAGCAGAGAGAGAGAGAGAGAGAGAGAGAGAGAGAGAGAGAGAGAGAGAGCTTGCAGTGGTGCGAGGCTATAAACTCTCATTAAAAACAAAAGTGTAGGTGGGTGTGGTGGCACATGCCTATAATCCCAACACAAAGAAACAAATGTTAAAAAAGGAGCAGAGGCACAGGGGTACATGGCCCAGGCTGCCTAGTGTTGTGTGCTGTGTTGCCTGCTCAGGTGTGTTGGACACTGATGTTTTTGTGGGAGACTATACTGCCAGAGAACAGTGCTTGGTCAAGGAAGCCAAACAGCCTTAGGGGCCAGGGAGTGCATAGAGGATGTCTTTGAACCACACGTTCCCAGGAGACTATCTGGCTTTGCAGGTTAGGCTGGTATAGACTAGCTCTCCCAATCCTGCAAACTGGCCCTCACATAGGCTTGCTTGGCCTGGGTTACCTGGGAGGCCAACAAGGCAAATATAAGATCCACCAGTATTTATGCTTCATGGGATTCTGTGTGGGCAATGGGTGCTCTTGGGTGCAGTACCTACCCCTTGTAGTGTGTGAGACCATGAGCCAACTTTTCTTTAGGCTTCTTACAACATTTTTTTAGTGGTGGTTTTTCTCTCACCAAGGACTGGCACCACTGATGTAGAAAAGGTCAGGGTACAATGTTCTGGGTAGCATGGCCCCAATGCTGGTCCCTACCTAGCCTCCCTGGCATGGTTCCCTTGGTGGTAGGTAGTTCATCAGCACAGGAGGCTGGAATGGGGGTTTGGGCTCTGACATTTACCTTGTGGCTCCAGGCTGGTACCTGTGCAGCTGTAGAACCCCAGTTTTCTGTACCCTGACATGGTGAGTGGGTCTTTCCTGGTTCAGGCCCCTTGTCTCCAGGGTCCCCTCTTTTCATAGCACCTGATGGTACTATTTTACCTTCACCCTGAGCCCTGCTGGTGACAGAAGCTGTGGAGGTAAGCCAGGCACAGGCACACCACATCTCATTTAGCTGAGAATCAGCTCAATTTGAGCAAAGCCATTGGCGAGGAATTCATATTTTCCCCATAAAGCATGGGCCCTGGCAGATGTCAATACAGCTGGGATTGAGGTGCCATTCAGATGTCTGGATGGCTTAGATGAAAATGTCTAATCAGAAAAACATTGGGGCTTAGCAGAGATGGCCAGAGCAATTCCAAAACAATTTATCTTAGAAATTAATTCCCAGGAAAAGTTACCCATGGGGTTGGGGCTTAAAGTTTTGTTTTTCCATTTATTAAAACTCCGAGGCATTGTTTTGGGTCTGAGCCTCAGATCGGTTTATCCTGTTCCTGCTCAGAGTTGGGAGTTCCTGCCAAGTTCTCTGCCTTGGGCCACTTGAGCATACTCCAGAGCACTGGTTCTCAACCTCTGGGTCACAATCCCTGGGGCGGGGTTGCCTGAGACCACCAGAAAACACAGATGTTTTCATTACGATTCATAACAGAACAAGATTAAAGTTATGAAGTAGCTATGAAAAAATAATTTTATGGTTGGGGTCGCCACACATAGGGTACTATATTAAAGGGTCTCAGCGTTAGGAAGGTTGATAACCACTGTTCTAGCGGCTGGCATCACCCTACATCACCTTTGTCTTTTATTCAAGTCCTGCCATTTTTGGTGGTTGACAGAGATGAGTCTCATTTCCTCCTGGTTCCCATAGTAAACACAAGTACTGTCCTTTGTGCCCTTGGCAAGCTCTGTCTCTTACAGGATGAGTCTATGTCCTGTGGCCACTTTATCCATCTTCCTACCCAGGCTCCTGTGGTTTGCTTGGCCCCTGAGATCACTGTAGACAGGAACAGGACCATTGATCTTTTCTTAAAATTTTTTTTTAATTTCATGTGTATTGGTGTTTTGCCTTCATGTATGTCTGTGTGAATCCTCTGGAACTGGAGTTACGGATAGTTGTACTCTGCCAAGTGGGTATTGGGAATTGAACCTGGGTCTTCAGTGCTCCTAACCACTGAGTCATCTTTCCAGTCCCAGGCCCATTGCTTTTGATACTCATCCCATATGTGGTAATTTAAAAGAAAATGGCTCCCAAAGGGAGTGGTGCTATTAGGAGGTGTGGCCTTGTTGGAGGAAGTGTGTCACTGTGGGGGCAGGCTTTGAGGTCAAGCTCCATGTGAGTCTCAGTCTACTTCCTGTTGCCTATATATATATAAACAGATAGTAGCTATCTCTCCAGCACCAGTCTGCCTGAACATCTCTGTGCTTTCTGCCATGAAGATAAAAGGCTGAACCTCTGAAATGCAACTGAGTTACCACAACTAAATGTTTTCTTTGTAAGAATTGCTATGGTCATGGTGTCTCTTTGCAGCAATAGGAACCCTAACTAAGACACCATATCTGAGCTGGCTGTCTCAGGGTGGGTGGTCCTGGAGACAGGTCATTGCTAAAAAGCTGTGTGGTCTTGGGCAATGCCTGAAGCTTGTCCATGCTTTCTTTCTGTGTGTTAGCAGCCAAGTGGGGTGGCAGCGGCAGCACTGGCTGCTGACACAGCTGTGGTACACATCAGAGGTGGTAGGTTGTGAATTTAATTGTTCTGCTGGAGAGAAACTCAGGGCTGATGGTATCACACCTATAGACTCAGTCAGGTGTGGTCCTATGGCAGGCACAGACAGCCCTGTAGCTCTGGGCTGGAGGCTCATTTGGGGTGAGGTCCTGGGAAGGGGGAGGTCTGTCACATCTGACGCCATCTTCAGGTGGGAAGGAGAATGCAATGCTTGTTCTGATCATTGCTGTCCACAGAGACAGCTGACAGCGGTTATCCTGGGAGTCTGGGACTCTTCACCTTGAGTCTTTCTCACCCCAAGTTTCCCTCTTCCTTGGACTCCCTTGCCCTAGGTCTTCCCTTTCTAGGGTTCCCCTGCCTTGGATCTTCCATCCTTGGGTTTCCCCCATCTCGAGTTTTCTTTACCCAGATCTTCTCCTCTCTGTGTCTTCCTTGCCTCCATCCAGTCTTCTATGTCATGAGTCTCACCCATCTTGGATCTCTCTTGACTTGGGTCTCCTCTGCAATGCCTCTCCTAAACTTCTGCAGGCCCAGCTGTAACTTTCAGAGAAAACCCACTCTTGTTCCAATTGTGTAGCCATCAACTGCTCTAGTTAGGAATCAAATTTCTTCATAAAGAGGAAAATGAAAAAAAAAAGTTTTGAACCACAAGAGAGCCAAATGAATTCTCAGCAGATAATAAATGGAGGTATTTGGAAGTAGGGAGATAACTTGCTCTGTCTACCATCTGCCAACAAACAACCTCACACCTTTAAAATCAAGAGCTGATATACTCCTCAAGCTCAGTACCACATCTGAGGGGCATTAGGCTGGGGAGGTCATCCTCACTGAGGCTGGGGGTGTCACATTGGGTGTAGGAAGGAGAGGGAGGAGGTGAGGGAGATGAATACAGAGAGAGGAGAAGGGGACATAGAAGTGGAGGTAGAGGGAGAGATAGAGGAGGAGGGAGAGGATGAGGGATAGGAGAGAGGAGGAGGGAGAAATGCTTAACATTACACAGCCCCCTGACACCAGAAAGACTAGACCTCACTACTATCTGGCTGGGAACATGCCACTGAAGCCTATGGTGGCTGCAGAAAGTCATGTGGATAAGGATGGAAGGTGGAAATCCCCAGCCAGGCCAACAATGTCATCTGTCCTATTTTTGGGACAGCTCATGGGTTTCCTGAGCTGTCCTAAACTTCATGGCCCTGACCTATGAGGTATCTCTGGCAGATCCAGGCACAGAAGCCTTAGAAGAGATATGGAAGAACCCCAAGTATGGCTGGGCATATTCAGAAACAGATGGAGCACCTAGGCTCAGGAACAAAACCCTGAGAGGAGGTACATTGAGCATTATGACCAACACATTTTGTACAAAGGCCCCTGGGCTCAGGTGTCCACATTGGGTGATGAGGATGTTGACATAGATATGCTTACCCCAATGCCCTGTGACTCAGAGAGGAGGACCTGAGAGTAGAGAATGGAGCAAGATGTACTAAGCCCTGCTCCTGGCATCTATATCCTACCCCCTTACTCTTCATGCACAGTACCCAGGGATTGCGCCCTGTGGCAAAGCCCTGCCAGGCTGGCCTGTCCTTTTACTGAAGTCATCTTGCATGTTCAGAGAGAGACCCAGACTATCTGCTGCCCCTGTCCCATAATTGGATATCAGGAAACCCAGCAATTGCCTCAAAACCTGGCTCCGGTAGTTGAGGTGGATGCAATGCTTGTTGGAACGTGTTCACATGCCCAGTGGCATGCAGCAGGGAAGGAGGGGCTGGTCCACACCAGGTTCTCTATCTCAATGGCTTCTTATCTGATCCATGGCCATATATCTCAGCAGAGATGGGTGTCTGAATTTTCTTTTCCGTTGTGATGAAAATATCCAGGTCAAAGATAATGTCGAGGAGGAAGGTTGCATTTTTGCCTACAGTTCCTGGTTGCAGTCTATGGTGGTTTGAATATATTTGAGTGTTCTGTCCTTTGTTTATGGAACTGTTTAGGAAGTATTAGGAAGTGTGGCCTTGTTGGAGGAGGTGTGTCACTCAGGTCAGCCTCTGAGGTTTCAAAAGCCCACATCATTCTCACTTCTTCTCTCTCTGCCTTGTGCTTGTGGATGGACACGTAAACCTTTCAGCTCCAGCGCCATGCTAGGCTGCCTGACTGCTTGCTGCCATACTCCCTGTCATGATGAGTATGAACTCTGAAACTGAAAGCAAGCCCTCAATAAACGACTCATTTTCTATAGGTTGCCTTGGTCATGGTGTCTCATCACATCAATAGAAAATTAGTTATGACATAGTCCATCACTATAGGAAGTCACAGATGGCAGAAGCTTGAGACAGCTAGCAACGCTGCATCCATAGTCAGGAAAGAGAATAATAAGTACTGTGTCTTTTTCATTCAGTTTGGGACTCAGTCTATGAAATGGTGCCATCTCTATTTGGGGTGGGTCTTTCCACCTCAGTTTACCCTCAGAGGCATGCCCACCCACAGGCAACCTAATCTAGACAATCCCTTGTTGAGACTCACAGGTGATTCTAGATTCTGTCCAGTCAATAATTAACAGTAATGAACACAATGGGGCACGTTCCCCTGGCATGAAGTGGGGTGGAGGGCCCCCAGGGACAGGGAGCATTGATGGTCTCCTTGACCCTATGGCTGGCAGGTCTCCAGGACTGTTTGTTTCTGTCACTACACTCTCACCTGTGATGCCAACACGGGCCTAGAATACAAACAGTAGGGTACCATATTGAGTGTTTAACCTGAAAAGGGGTTGGTGTGAAATGAAGTATTCAGGGTAGCAGAGTGAGGCCAGTAGGGCCAAGAGCTCTCTGGGCAGGGTCTCTTCAATTACTCAGCAATTCACAGGTGGTGAGCAGAGATTCTTGAAAATTGGGGAGCCAGAGAGGATGCTTCTGTGTCCAAGCCCTTTATGTATTCTTTACCCTCAGGACCAGTTCTGGCCAGACACACTACCTGCAGGTTTGAATAAGTCCTTGGATCCTCATTCCTGTAGTGAGCATGTAGGCAGAAGTGGGACCTGGGCTGGTGGGGATGCCAGATTTCAGGGTAACCAGTAAGGGATGGCCTGTAGGGACAGAGCCTTGGGTAACTTCCCAAGATCTTCCATACACCAGGTACCAGGTCTTCAGGAGCCTGCTGCAAGTCTGGGAAAACACATGCCCAGCTCTGCTGTGGAGTCCTGATATACACCTGCATGGGTGTACCTTGCAACCAGAATCTAGCTCCAAACACTGCACCTGGTAGATCTTTATCTGCAGGGCTCCCACCCCAGGCATCAGTCCTGGAGTAGGGGACAGATCACAGGCTGGACAATGGTGTATTACTTTATTGCTGTTATACTCATCAGGCACCTCTCTTTGCCTTCTTCTCAGCTATTGGAATGCCACATAACAAAATTATTAGGTTGGAGCTTAGGCAATTTTTTAAAAAAATCTTTAGGCAACTGGAAAAATTCAAGCAGGAGAGATAATATACTGTCCAAAAATCAACAAACAAACAAAAAACAAAAACCAATACTATTTTTATGTTTGTAGCAAGGAAATATTTATTGTGAAGGACACACACACACACACACACACACACATACACGTATGTATATATTTTTCCTCTTTTTCTTTATAACTGTAGTTGTAGACCAGGCTTGCCGCAAACTCATAGAGATCTGCCTGCCTCTACCTCCTGAGTGCTGGGATTAAAGGTGCTGCCCAGCTGTGAAGGATGTTTTTGAGTGCACAGCTAGGTGACCTCACATTAGCAGACAGTGCTGTGTTACCATCATACTGTCATTCCCAGAGCCTTTGCAGTCCGCAGACTAAAACTGTCCTCCCATCCCCATGACTGTCAGTTTGTCATCTCTGAATTTGATGCTTAGCTTCTATATAAGTTTTGGAGACTCTGAACTTGGTACAGCAAGTACCTTACTGAGTGAGCCATGGCCTCAGCCCCTCCTTCCTTATACAGGCCCTTATGTGGTGGTCAGCCTAACATTCATCTGTAGGCAGATGCTTGCGATGGAAACATTTGGCTCTTGTGGCTGTTTTGATTCTTTTTAGTGTCTGCCTAGAACTGGAATTGCCGAATCACATAGTAGTTCTATTTTTAACTTTCTGAAAGCCACTATGCTGTTTCCACAGCCACCATGCCATTTGTCACTCCTCCAACTGTGTCAGGGTTTTAATTTCTCCATGGCTTCCCCAGAATTTGCTCTGTTCTGGTTTATTTTCTTAGAAAAACAGCAGGAACCCAATGGATCATGGATGCTGCCAATGGATTGTGGATGCTGCCAATGGATCATGGATGCTGCCAGTGGATCATGGCTGCTGCCAATGGAGTGTGGCTGCTGTCAGTGAATCGTGGATGCTGTCAGTGGATCGTGGCTGCTGCCAGTGGATCGTGGATGCTGTCAGTGGATCGTGGATGCTGCCAGTGGATCATGGATGGTTCCTCACTGTGGCTGGGGACTGCATTTTGCCTGCAGTTCTTGTGCTTTGTAGCTATTAATGCATCTTTTTCTGGAGGAATTCTTGCTTGGGTCCATCAAAGTTTTCTTGGGCCTCTGTATCAAAGCATCATGGATAGGGTTAAACTACAGACAGTAATTTTCTCATGGCTCAGGAGGGTGAAGACTGAGGCCAGCCACTGGTACACCAATGTTGCTTGAGTGTAGAACAGTGGTTCTCAACCTTCCTAATGCTGAGACCCTTTAATACAGTTTCTCATGTTGTGATGACCTGACCATAAAACTATTTTCATTGCTACTTCATAACTGTAACTTTGCTACCATTATGAATCATAATATCATAATGAATATCAAATGAATATCTCTGTTTTCGGATGGTCTTAGGTGACCCCTCTGAAAAGGTAATTTGATCCCCAAAGGGTCTCAACTCATAGATTGAGAATCACTGCTATAGATGGTTGCCTTCACAGAGTCTTCACACAGCTGAGGGATAGGGAGAGCAAACACGTGAGCATCTCTTCTTCCAAGGGCCTATCCTGAGAGCCTGGCTGTCAGGAATTTGTCACACCTGAGTCACCTTCCAAAGGCCAGTCTCCATGTCCCATGGGGTCTGTGGCATGGGGGTTGAGTATCAGTCCATTTTTGAATCTGGATGTCTGTCATTCTCCTGTCACCTTCTCTGTATACCTGGGACATGAACCTCAAGAGATATGCATGTGGCTTAACATTCCATCTTTCACCATATTGGTAGTATTTTTTGATGTATAAAAGTTTTAAAATTTTGGCAATGTCTAATTTTACTAGTTTTGCGTTTGCTTTTGGTATTTCAACTAAGACACCATGACCTGTTTGGTGGTTATAGAACCATTTTTCCCATTTATTCCTGAGTCATGAGCTTGTGGCCATTCAAGTTTGGGCCATTGGCCACTCTGAGTTAATTTTGGCATGATACCAGTGAGAGGGATTTTGAGGAAGACAGAGAAAGACTAAGAATCTTTTATAGAGGCATTTTATCCCAGAAATGTAGTGAGGGCAAGGCTGCAGCTGGTCTTCTGGGGTGTAGGATGCAAGGAGCCAGACTCCTGTGGGAATAAAAGTTTCCCTTAAAGCTGGTGTCCTGCAGATCACAAATGCCTAATATTCTCATCCCAACCCTGGTTGCTCCAGGGTGCCCATTTACCTCAGAGTCTAGCTAGAGGTATTTGGGCCTGGATTTTCCCCAGGACCTTCAGTGCAGTAGAGGCTCAGTTCTTTACAAGCATGCCTGGAAGTGATTGCTGCCATTGGAGACCAGGGCTTGAGGGGCACAGGTCACTGTGCCAGACTGAGGCTCCACTAGCAGGAAGCCCTGGGACAGATGGCTGATTCTCCAAGGCTAGTCAATGAGTTTCATGTCCCCCATCTCCATTTTCCTCTCTTCCAGTAACCATATCCCAGATCCCAGTTCAGGTGAAAATGGTTGATTGATTGATTGAGTCATTTTTTTTTCATAGAGCCTATGCTCAGATGTCTAAATGCTAGAGTTGCTCAGAGAGAAAGATTTCTCTCCCCCTACTCTTGCCACAGAAAATAGCCAGAGTGAGTTTTAAGACTGAATCTGTAGCTAGGTATGGTAGCTTACTAGTTCTAGGACTTGGCAGAATGAGGTAGGAGGATTGTGTTCCAGGTCAGCCTGGAGTGCATTTGTGGCTGTTTCTTTGTTTTGAGATAAAGTATCCCTGTGTTTCTCAGGCTGGTCTTAAACTCTGCCGAAGCCACCCTCTGATTGAAGGTGAATTTGTCTGCATGTGTGCCTGCAAGCCAGAAGGTGGCACCAGATCTCCTTATAGATGGTTGTGAGCCACCACGTGGTTGCTGGGAATTGAATTCAGGACCTCTGGAAGAGCAGCCAGTGTTCTCCAGCTCTGAGAGTGAATTTGTAAACAGATTTTCAACAGGTGGATCCTCCTATAGGAGGAAGTCAGCAGGTCTGCCTGGGGGCTGACACAGACATTGATCTCAGAGGGGTTTTCACATGGGCTGAGGGCATGGTCACTGTACTGGCCTCAGGCTAGCCATAGAGCTGTATCAGGAGAAATGTTAGCTGACCTTCAGGGAGGAGACTGGGTTATATGAAGTCCCAAGCATGATGCCAACAGGTCTCAGGTCTTCAGTTATTAGATGGGGAGGAGGTGGGTGTCTTAGTTAAGGTTTCCATGCTGTGAAGAGACACTGGCAACTCTTATAAAGGAAAACATTTAATTTCAGAGGTTTAGTCCATTATGCTCATGGCAGTGGACAGGCAGACGGTACTGGAGAAGGAGCTGAGAGTTCTACATTTCAATGCACAGGCAGTAGAAGCAACTGCGTGTCACACTGGGCATAGCTTGAGCATAGGAGACCTCAAAATCCACCCCACAGTGACATACTTCCTCCTCTTTCAACTGGAAAGGCTGCAGCTTCTGCTTGGGGAAGGCATGGTAGGACTGACTTCCATACTACCCCCTTGAATGCAGCTCTTGGACTTGCAGGGCCTGTCTGTCTTCAACAGCTTCTGAGACTGGATTCTTCTAGAAAGAGAAGCAGCCACTCTCAGAGGAGTTTCTCAATGATAAGTAATGTTAATTTATCACATATGTGCGAGAACTCCAGGACCAGAGTGGGCCTGTCTTGTCCCCTATGCTCCAGATGGTGAGCCCATTACTCAGGTGCTGCAGTTGCAATTGTGACCTGCAGGTGGCGCTGAACTATTGCCTTTCTCACAGGCCTCTTCCTGACCTGTGTGCACTTAGACTTGATTCTCCCCTTACACAGGATTCATAGAAACCACTGTTGATTTAGGGATCTGGGAAGCCTAACCTAAAATTAAGTAAATACACAAACTTGGGAGTCATTGTCTTTCAAATACCAGCTGTTCTCTGTGACAAGTGTCTTGGTACTGTGTGGATTTTAGCTGCTATTTAATGTCATTTTAGAATGTTTCGTCTCACCTAGGAAGAGCAGGGTTCCTCCCATCCCTGACCTGGGCTAGGGCAGATGGACTGGGCAGCCAGCAGCCAGAACTCTCCCCAGGTTGTCCCATGGTGTCCTGTGTCTGGACAAGCTAATCAGAGCTTGAGGACATGTACATCTTATGGCTTTTTGGGAAATGGGTTTATGGAATATGCTGGAAGCCAAACTGTTTGTAGAGTGATGTATTAGGGTGCAAGTGAGATGATTGTGCAGGGTCCTGGCTGTGCATTTGTCTGGGAACATGCTGTCTGACCTATACGAGGGTCCCTATGTAGTAGCTAGGGATGAAGTGTGTTCTCATCTCATGCCTCCCCAGGTTTGCCCTGACCACTGGGGCACATGACTTTGACACAGCGCCAAGCTTCTGGGAGACTTTCTCTGGGCACATATGCCAGCCCTCAATATAAAAGCAGGCATGGAGTTTGACAAAGTACACAATTTAGCTTATTTATGTTCTATAATGGCTAATTGCAAGGGTGTTTTGTCGTGAGAAGCAGTTGTTTATATTTTCAAGTTAGCATGCCCTGGAGACCCCATGTATTCATCATGACAGTAGGTCTGATGTTAGGCTAGGAGAGGTGATAATCACACTGGGCACTGTTCAGACCCCTGGCCAGGCCACAGCTCATAGAAATAGGAATAGTATGTTTTCTATGGGCTGTACCTCACCCCACAGTACCCTACAGGGGTCAGAGTGGAGAGGGGATGACCTCTGGAGGTCATGGAGCTAAGAGATACAGATGCTGGCCTCCTAGACCTGTTCCCTCCACAGGCTGTGCCAGGATGTAGAGGTGCCTCTTATCCCACCTACATGAAGAGCTCTGGGGAGAAAAACAGGTAGGGTTAGGGCCCACCTAGCTTCTCCCAGAGAAGGAGCCTGCAGGTCTGACACTCACAGCCACCCAACATGGAGCTGAGGGATCCTGGGATGTGATGCTCTGGAAAGGTTCCAGAACCCTATCTGAGCAAGCCTGGAGTAGTCAGGACCTCTCTCACTATCTCTTGCCAACCTCCAATGTCATCTCTTTACCTTGTTTTCCCTCTAAGCCAGTGTTTTCCCCTTGGGCTGCATTCTCTTGTCTTGCACTGGCCACTTCTGAGGGCATGTCCTGTGACTGCTGATTTCCAGAATGTCCCTCCTGCCATTGAACACTCAACTCTAATTCCATTGCAGACCTCCTCTTGGTAAGATTTCCTGAGATCTTTCATTCTGCCTTGACCTTGCCCTCTGCTTCTCCCTTAGGGTTGGGTACCCATCCAGACTGAGTGCTCAGCATCTTTGAAGGTCTCAGATACAGGTGAACTTGGTCAGGCCCTTCCACTTCTCTGTGAGCTCAGCAGGATGTCCCCAGTGTGCCTCTTTCCAAGGACTGCCATGGCTGCAACTGTGTGCTGTGGCTAGTTCTTGGTCTTGCTCTCACATTCAGGTCTGAAATCTGCCCAGGGAAGACCTAGAAGTTGTGTGTTGCAAGGAGGGGGACACTGTGCTGAAGCAGAAGAGACCAGGGCATCTAGAAGGTGCTATCTTCCCTGTTCTGAGGTCCTGGGTCCCATACTTCCTGGCCAGGGAGGTGTAGGTGATGTCTCTGCAACTCTGCTATGCTGGACATGACTTTGCCAAACCTTGATCATCTGTGATCAGATTGAAGGGGAGGAAGAAAACAAAGCAAGCCATCATTAATATTGGGACCAGCATCTTGGATATGGCTGCCTCCAGGGGGGACCTGGCCTGGACAGATGGCTCTCCAAACTACGGGCAGTTCTGGTAAGACTGTCTCCAGCATACCCAGCAGCGTTGGTGCTACAGGAGAAGGGTCATTCTGTGCTGTGTGGCCTTCATGTATCCAGCTAACCTCACCACAGCCAGAACCCCTCATGTTCTCTTTCTTACTCTTTTGGAATTGATGTTTATAGTTTGAGCAACAGTGATTGTCACAGACCAGAATGAACCACCAGGACCAGGACCAGGTTAAGGGAAACCTGCACAGGCAGCAGCTTCTACACAATGGGACCGGTCACTGGGACCAGTCACCGCCTGAAGCTGCCTAGGCTCCCCTTGGATCCCTGCATCCTTGGTTCTCAAAACCTTTCTGATCTGTCAGATGGGAATGAAGATGCAATTACTTATTTATGAATGAAATTAAAAAAGGCACATTAATAAATTATGTGAATCCATTTTTCTAAAAATACGATGGCAAAATTAGTTGACATATTAGAAATGCTGTGGCTTTTATATTGTGATTGCTTGTTCTTTTAAAGCAGAATGCATTTTAAATAGCCCAATGGATTGTCTAATTAACCACTTTGTTTACATAGAGATCATGCCTTGGAGAATGGGGAGGGCCTCTTCACAATCAATGGGAAAGTCCTTGGTGACTATGGAGGTGATTCCTGGCAATGGGAGACTCAGGTTACTACTGAGTTGTTCTGGCTGTAGTTGGACTCACACCAGGTGCTTCAGGGTCTGGGACAGTGACTCGATTTGGGGGTGTTTTCATTCTCCTATGGGAAAAATGGTAGATTTGTGCTGCCAGACACTGCTATAGCAGTGTATCACCACGAACTTTCATTAGCTTGTCCTTCAACTCTCATGCCTCTCTGTCTGTCTGTCTGTCTGTCTAACACCTATCTATTCACATCTCTATCTTTCTATTTTTTCATATCTCTCTACTATTCATCCACATCATCTATCTTCATTCATTTCTGTTTATCTATATCTACCTACCATCTGTCATCTATCTACACCTACTATCTATTATCTATTATCTATCTATCTATCTATCTATCTATCTATCTATCTATCTATCTACCTATCTATCTATGTGAGCTGCCCACTCCATTATAAATCTGCACCCTGCATAGGGCTGCTCTTAATTCTCCCAACACAACTTGTAAGGACCTGAGAGGCCACTCTTTAGAGAAGCTGAGCTAAATGTCAACATGTCATAGCACTAAGAAATCCCTAGGAAGCCAGTCAGCTTGTCCACAGACGGATGGAGGAAATATGCTGTATATGCACTGTACTACACAGCCACCAAAAGAAGGGAATCTTGCTTTATGTGACAGTGTGGATGAAGCTGGAGGCCTTTGAGTTCTGTGAACCAAGCTGGCAGGAAGACAAATGCAGCACAATCTTGCTTATCCAAGGAAGCAGAACAGCCAGATATGCAAATACAGAAGGAGCAGAAGGATGACTCTCATAGCTAGGAAGGAGCTGAGTGATGCTGGGTGCAGGGATTGGTCACAGTGGATGAGTGCCAGGGACAAGCCCTGCAGCATGCTGACCACAGTTATGAGTAACACCCTATAGCCTGGACTTCACTCCAAGAGTAGTTCTCATTACACACAGAGTCTAACCATGAGACATCAGGTATGATAATTACTTCATTGTGACCATTTAATAGTTATATATGTAAAACTCCAGACATGTGTCCCTCGAACAGAAACAATTCCATTTTGCTAATTGTACCCTAAAACCTTGGGGGAAATAAGAACAACAACCAGGGTGAAACCTGCATCGACACTGTCTGCTTCAGAGGAAGGTGACTCTGGAGCTTTTATACTTGGCTCTATATTGCTCTTCGAGGAAGACCCAGGCAGGCTGTGGAGGTCTGTGCAGGGCCTGCCTTTCCATCTGCCCCTCCTCCCTACTACATAATAATTCAGCCCGCATATAGCTCTGCTGGGTTGTGCTCTACATCAGGGGTGTCGGCACTGGGAAGGTCTTTCTCTCCCTCCACTAGCCAGACTGGAGGGAAGCCACATGTTATGTGCCCATGAGCTTGCCATCCTTATGGAGCCACACTGGAGACTCAGCCTCCACAAGCCAGGGGATAGCTCCTGAGACACGGCATGCACTAGTTGTATGTTTTGCATCTGCTCAAATTCCAAATGAGTTCACAGGGTCCCAGGCAGAGATAATTCTGCCTTTGACAGGCTTGGAAAGATGTGCACGAGCTAACAGCTAGACTCACTGAGCACAGGGCATTTCAATGAACAGACTTCAACTGTGACGTAGTCTTGAATTTAAAATGTGGCTTTATTATAAAACAAAACCTTGTTCATAATAGAAGGTTTGCAAAAGACAGAATTGAAACACTAAAAAGAAATTAAATCCAAGTCATCCATCATGACTGTCCAGAGACAATCCTGTTAATTTTTTTTGATAGATTTCCTTCATGAATTTTTACCTTTGTGGGGTTGTTATGTGGCAAACACAGGACTCACATCTGGACCCACTCCAGATCTGAAAATAGAATGGTAGACTCCCAATTAGAGGTTTGTTCATCATGAGAAGTAATAAATTTTAAGCAGGTTGCACATGTGGGTTGTCTGTTCTGTTCTCTCCTTACTGAATTATTGATGCCATGAATACAAATGCACCTCTCTTGCCTCCATTGTCCCCTAATTAAAACAGAACACAAATCAGGTCCAATGTGCTGAGTGGTGGGACTTGTAAATTTAACTTTTGAAGGATGAGAGGGAGGAGCCAAGGAGCCCCTGGGGAAGGTGGGATGCTATGGTGAGTGTTTAATGCAGAGCTTCTGTGTTCTGAGAGATCCTGGTGGTTGCTTAGAAGCCTCTTGGAAGAGGCACATTAATTATTTAAGTGCTGGCCCAGAACTACAGGGCCATCTTAGCAGGAGGGCAATTAGTGAGGCCTGGCTCACAAGGCCCATTTCAAGATCCCTCTGGCTCCTCCTTTCCAATAAGGGATCCTACCAGGGGAAATTCCAGCTCTCTGTTGCTGGGGTAAGCCTTCACTCCTGGCTATATATTCCTTCTGGGTGGGCTGAGAATCCTCTCACCTGGGACTGGGACCTGAGGTTCCATCTGTTCTGAGGTCCTCCAGGTCCCCTTTCCCCCAGCTTTGACCATGGCTTCTTGTCAGCTGTCTACAGAGCACTCACCTGGGGGAGAACTGCTGCGTCCACATCTGATCCTGGCTGAGCCTTGTGCATCTCACCTATATGGCTAAGCTCAATGATGAGATACTGAAAAACTCTGGGCCAGTTGGATGATGGCACACTCATAGCTGGGGTGACTGTCAGCCTTTGCCAGTGAATGCTGGTGTACTATTCACTGTGATGGAGTCATCACACATATCTAATGTGATCTTATTTAAACTAGCTATAGGTGTGGCAATGACCTTGGCAAATGGGACATTTCATGATGCAAAAATGCATTTATTCCAACTCCAGAAGTCCCTATTGTCTTTTCAAAACCAAGACTATTCAAGTCCAAAGTCTCTTTTGAGCCTCGAGGCAGTCTCTTAATTATGAGCCCCTATAAAATAAAAACAAATGATCTATTTCCAACATATAGTGGTAAGCATTCCCATTCAAAAAGGGAAGAAACAGGGCATAGCAATGAAGTATCTGTCTTAAGTAAGACCATAACCCAGAAGGGTAAACACCAGCCCCATATGCAGCATCTAAGACTCATAATGTAATCACCTGGGCTCCAAGGGCATAGGCAGCCCCACTTCTCCAGCCTGCAGTACACACAACTTTCTCTTAGGCTGGTTCCATGTGCTTGCAGCTTTCCTCCGTGGCTGTCCCCATGGTCCTGACATCTCAAATATTCTAGAATCCCCACTGCAACTTATGCTGTGTCTTCAAGCTCCATGTAATAGCTTCTTAGGGTCTCCTTGTTAAGAACTCCAATCCTGCTACACACTGCCCGTACTCAACGGCTGTTTGAAACTCTAGAGCAAGACTCCATGACTCCCTCAGTCTTGTATCGTCCATCCCTAAAAACTGGTACCACAGGGCTGCTGCTGCTGAGTTCTGTTGGCAGCTCAAGATGCATTCTAGTCGTCTTGAGCCTTGGCTTCATCAGCTGCATCTGTGAGCTGGCCCTGGGGAAACACTTGTCTGGGCAGGTGCTTTGGAGGAGCAGGGTCCTGCTGCTACCCCAGTTGTATTCTCAGCTGGTGTTATCTCCATTCAAGTAAGTTCGGATCTTCACAAACTTTGGATGAGAGTTTGAGTTTGCCCTCAGGATAACTTTACTATCGTTCCAGTGTAGCACAGGTGGTTTTCTCTTCAGAGGTGCTGACTTCCCTTACAATTACAGTTGCTCTCTCGACACCAACCTAATTTTTCTTCTGTCTTAAAATTCCCCCCACCAAACAAATTAGTTCATTATTTAAAAACCTATTTACTGAAGTTTTTTAGGCTATGGGCAGAATGAAGCCAGATCCTTGGTCAAGCTATCACATGAATGTTCCCCATTCTAATTCCAATAGTCTTGTCCTCCTTTGAAATCTTATGAGCCAGGTCTCCATTGTCCACATTTCTACCATCATTCTTGTTTTATAAGCTCTCACCAGACTTGCCCATTAAGGTCTGAATGCAGCATATGTGGGCTTTTCTAAACCAAAGTACCAAACTCTTCTACATCCAGTCATAAAACACCTTCAAAGGACTAAGATGTGCATAGAAAGAGTCATCAGAGCAACAACCCCATTTCTGACACCAATTTTTTAAAAATTTAAATTAGAATCAAATTTGTTTTACATGTTAATCCCAGTTCTCTATTCCTCCCCCTCTCCCCTGACCCTCACCAACCCCCTATCCTATCCCCTTTTTTCTCCCCAGGGAGGACGAGGCCTTCCATGGGGAATCTTCAAAGTCTGTCATACCATTTGGAGCAGGGCCTAGGCCATCCCCCATGTGTCTAGGCTGAGGGAGTATCCCTCTATGTGGAATGGGCTCCCAAAGTCCATTTGTATACTAGGGATAAATACTGATCCACTACCAGAGGTCCCATAGACGCCCATTCCTCCTAACTGACACCCACATTCAGGGGATCTGGGCCGGTCCTATGCTGGTTTCCTAGCTGTCAGTCTGGGGTCCATGAGCTCTTCCTTGTTCAGGCCAGCTGCTTCTGTGGGTTTCTCCAGCCTGGTCTTGATCACTTCTTCCTCTCTGCAACTGGATTCCAGGAGTTCAACTCAGTGTTTAGCTGTGAGTCTAAAATCCATTTTTTTTCTGTCTTCTTTTTCCTACTGCTGACAATGGCCACCTAAGGGAGAAAAGGTGTATTTTGGCTCACATCTTAAGGATGCAATTCATTATGTCAGGAAAGTAAAAATGGCAGGAACTTGAAAGTTGGTCACATCTTGTCTATCAGGAAGTGGGTGGTGATGAATGAATGTGCTCAGCTCACTTCCTTCTCTTTATACAGTCTAGGATCCCAGCCCAGGAAATGGTGCCACTGACTGTTGGTGGGTCTCTCACCTCAATTAACCTAATGAAGGTGGTCTCTCATAAGTATGCCAGAGGCCTATTTATTTAGATTCTTCTAGATTTCATTAAGTTGCCAGCTGAGATTAAATATCACACAGTGAAACCTATAGCAATCAAGCCAGCATGGCATTGGTGTCAGGATAGACAGACTTAAGGAACAAACAGAGAATCTACAAAAGTTAGGCCTAAAAATGATGTGTGGAGAGAAAATGAAATTCAGTTTTATTTCATGTTATATACAAACATTGATTGAAAATAGATCATATCTCTAGATGGAAAAAGTAAAGGGGTAAACATCTTAAAAACAAGACATATAAAAAAAAATCCTGTGACCTCAGATATAAAAAAACTTCTTATGACAAAATACACACACAAAAAGTTTAACAATTGTGTTTCATAAAAAATTCAGTTTGGCTGGCAGTGGTGGCACATGACTTTAATCCCAGCACTAGGGAGGCAGAGGCAGGTGGATCTCTGTGAGTTTGAGGACATCCTGGTCTACAAAGTAAGTTCCAGGACAGCCAGGGATGTTACAACAGTGAAACCCTGTCTCAAAAAACCCAAAACCAAACCAAATCAAACTAAAACCAAGACAATCAATCAAACAATGCCACTCAAGCAAAAATCAAACAAACAAGCAACCCTAAAAAACCAACTCAGTTTGTCCAGACAGTTCACAAAAGTATCTATACTCTATAAATGTAATAAAATATATAAAAGTTCAACATCATTGTTAGGGAAAACAAATGAGCATTGATGAGATTTTATTACATCTCCCTCAGAATGGACAAAAATCTATAAGCCTGGTTAAAAAAAAAACAAAAACAAGTGTTGACAAGAATGTACAATCACTGGTTGTTGCAGAATATTTGTTTACACTGTGTGAAGATGTGTCACTGTGATGGGTTTAATAAAGAGCGGAATGGTCAATGGCTAGGCAGGAGAGAATAGGCAAGACTTCTGGGGAAGAGAGAGAAACTGGGGATGAATCTAGGCACATGAAAAATGCCAGCAAGACACTGAAGAAGTCAGACATACAATACAGAAGAGAGATAACTCATCCATGTGGCAGAATGTAGATTAATAAAAGCAGGTTAATTTAAGTTATAAGAGATAGTTGGGGAAAAGCCTATCCTAAGGCCAAACTTCCATAATTAATAACTCTCCATGTCATTATTTGTGAGCTGGTGTCCCAAAGGAAAGTCTGACTGATATAACAATTGGTGTCATACATTGCTGATGGAGTAGAAATTGGAAAACAGTTTAGTATTTTCTTGTGAAGATGAGTATACACTCAAGATATGACCTCCACATATATTCCTAGGCATTTACTCGAGAAGAAAGCAGAAGGCTGGAGGGTTGGCTCAGCAGTTAAATCAATTGCTGATAGGAATTCAGTTCCCAGTATCCACATGAACCAGTGCACAAATGCCTGTATATTCAGCTCTAGGGGATCTGATGCCATCTTCTGGCCAGGAGCACTGGTATACATACACTCACAAAAATGTAAATAAAAATGAAAATAATTAAATTGTTAAAAGAAAAAGAAGACATATACCCACAAAGACCTCTGCATCAGTCAGGGTTTTATTATTGTGAAGAGACACAAGGATCATGGCAACACCTATAAAAGAAAACATTTAATTGGGGCTGGCTTAACAGTTTCAGAGGTTTAGTCGCATCATACATTGTCATGCAGGCAGACAGGGTGCTGGAGCAGGAGCTGAGAAGTCTCCATCTTGATCCTCAGGCAGCAAGAAGTGAACTGACTTGAGCTTCTGAGATCTCAAAGCCTGCTCTCACAGCGACACACTTCCTCCAACAAGGCCACACTCATATTGCCACTCCCTATGGGCCTATGGGGGCCATTTTCTTCAAACCTCCACATTTTACTTATGAAAATGAATATTGCCAACAACAAACACAGCTGAGCCCTTGTGGCTAAGGCTGCATTGGCATATGAAGAAGCAGAGTACTAGGACAGATCCACACAGGGAGATTTGTGCTTAACACCAAAGCTCTCCAAGAAGAGACTAGAAAGACCTTACCACACTGCTTTTTGCTTGGGGACAAATAACTTCCACGTTACCTTGTGATTTTTCTTCCTTTGCAGTGGATGCAAACATTATCTGTTCCTTAAAAAACTTTTTAAAATTCATTTTACATACCAACCTAAGTTCTCCCTGCCTACCCCCAAATCATCCTCCATCCAATCCTTCAGAAAGGGTAAGGTCTCCCAAGGGGAGTACATTAAACTGAGGCAGGACCAAGCCCCTCCCCCCTGCATCAAGGCTGAACAAGGCATCTCACCATAGGGAATGGGCTCCAAAAAGCCATCTCATGCACCTGGGATAGATTCTGGTCCTACTGCTAGGGGCCCCTCAAACAGACCAAGCTACACAACTGTTACCCACATGCAGAGAGAGGGCCTAGTCCGGTCCCATGCAGTTTCTTCAGCTGTCTGTCTAGAGTCCGTGAGCCCCTATGAGCATGGGTCAGCTGTCTCTGTGTATTTCCCCATTATGATCATTACCACCCCATTGCTCATATAATCCCTCCTCCCTCTCTGTAGAAAGGAAAGTGCAATCTGAAAGTCTTGGATTTGGGATTGAGTCTTCCAAAGAATCAATATCTTTTGAGGCTTCCTTATTTGGCACCTGTTCACACACTGATGCTGGGACCACACATGGTGTTGGTCTGTCCAGTATGGAGGGGCCGTGTGTGGGACAAGGACTCACAAAACCCGAGGCTGTCTGGCTCCTGGAGTGGACCAGGCCTCTGAGTTTCAAGCTGAGTTGAGAAATATCTGCCCACCTGGAGGGAAGCTTCTTGGTTCCATGCTGCACATTCAGGGGCTGCACCTGTCCTGGAGTGTCTCAGCTGTCTGTAAGGGCTGTAGGTGGTAGAAGTCTCCGCTATTGGGGCTGTTTGCAGAAGCATCATGGAACACTGGCTAAGCTGAGTCACAATAAACCAGAGTCACCTGGGCAGTACTAGAGACTGCTAATGTTTAATGTGATAATAGAAATAAAAGTGTGTGTGTGTGTGTGGTGTGTGTGTGTGTGTGTGTGTGTGTGAGAGAGAGAGAGAGAGAGAGAGAGAGAGAGAGAGAGAGAGAGAGAGAGAGAGAGAGAGAGTGCTCATGGTCCTTTTGTGCTTTCCAGACGTCCCTCTGTGATGTAATAACTGCAAACCCTTTATGCTACGGCATAGATGTCTAGGAATCATCTTGCTGGCTCCACCATTCTCTTGCTACCTCTGCTCTCACCACTTTTTGGGATGTTGCTGAGAACATTGTATGGTGACCTTTGCACTTACTTTGTTTCTTAAAATGAACTTTCAGGAATATGGTTGATACATGCAACACATAGCACACTCTAAGGATTTGGATAGACAACCATGAAAGCCACTGGAAGAAAAATGTAATTGTTGAGTCAAGTATGAAGAGCTGGAAGGTCACCAGGGCCAGGGCAGGAACTCAAGGCAGAACCCTTGGAGGAAGGTTGTTAAGAGTAGTTTTCCTGCCAGCCTGGTCTCACAGCCATGTCAGCCCCAAATAACACACAGAGACACTGTATTAGTTATAAAGCTGTTGGCCAGTTACTAGTGTTTCTTATTGGCTAGTTCTGTCTTAAATATTAACCAATTTCTATTAATCTAAGTGTTTCCACATGATCTTGGCTTATTGGAGAGAGGGTCCAGACTGCTTCTCAAGTTTCTACATCTTGAATTTCCTCTCCTACATCTCCCAGCTTCTTCTTTGTCTCATAGTCCTGCCTATCTTGCATTCCTATTTGACAACAGTGCTTTATTCATTAACCAATAAGAGAAACATGTTTACAGAATGGCATTTCATATCATCTCCTCTTTTCTGGCTAAATAAAAAGACAGGTTTTAACTTTAACATAGCAAAATATATAACAAAACAGTTATCAGATAAGAACGATAGTTAACAATATTTAGTCCATTAACATTTAGCAAGATTTAAAGAAAATATTTTATCATCTATCCTATCTTTATGAGTCTAAAGTCTTATATGTAACTTATCTTTAATCCTAACTAAGGAAAACTATAACTGTAACTATCTGCCTTCACCTCCATTAAAGACCACAGAAGGATAGTATATAAACACTAGAAATGACAGAGACAACTTGCCTGGTCAGTCACCCAAAGTTCTTCTGTAATGTTCCATCTTCAGCCTATAGGCCATAGTGTGTCTGGTAGACTCCTCAGCAAAGCAGGAAACTTTAAACTGTCCACCTGTATTGGCAGTTTGTCAGTCACTTCTCTGTGTCCTGCATACTGTCTGGCAGACTCTTCCATGAAGCAGGAATCCTGTAGCACTGTCCTTGTTTTTGCAATCACTTTTCTGTGGGTCCTGCATGTCCAGTTTAAACAGCATAAAGTCAAACAGTCCAGATAAGATCAGTATCTTGCCCAAATGGCTAGTCTAGTCATATTGAGAGCAAACCCCTAACAAATTTCTTTGATGTCCATCTTCCTTTCTGATGCAGCTGGTGTTGCCAGGAGCAGTTGTGCCTCACTGTCAAGAAAACCCTAAACCACTCCAAATGTCATATTCTGTATGTCTCTGAAAGGGTTGATGAATGCCTATCCATTTGAAATATATCTCTGTATATCTAGAAATATCTAACTAACTTAACTATAATTTTTGACTATTATAGATAAAACCTAACTAACTTAAGTTTTGACTCTTATGGGTGACTATCTATAATATGCACTAAATTATACATTACATTTTTAAATGAGCTATATAAACACAATATGTAGACAAGAGGAGAAATATACATATCACAAAATTGACCTTAAATTTGTATCAATAAATAAAAATCCATTCCAAAACAAAGTATTCATTTTTATACCATAATCTCCTTTTTACCTTTAAAAAGAGATTGGTTGTGATTATTAACCATTTATATGTAAGGAGTAGGGTTTTTCCGCCTGCCGCCTGGTCTTGTCCACCGCTGCACCAGCCCCAATTAACACACTGAGACTCTGTATTTGATATAATGCTGTTGGCCAGTTTTCTTATCAGCTAGCTCTGTCTTAAGTATTAACCCATTTCTGCTAATCTATGTATTTCCACGTGGTCTCTTCTTATCCTTGGAGAGCCGGCTGGCATCCAGCTCTCTCCAGACTCTCCATCTTGACTCTTCCTTACTACTTCCTCTTTCCTCCTCATCTCCTAGTCCCTCCTATCCTCCTTTCCTATTGGCCAACAGTGCTTTATTCATTAACCAGTATGAGAAACATGTTTACAGAATGACATCTCCCATCATTTATAACCAACCCAATATAAATGAAAACAAACATTTATAAACAATATTTGGGAATTTTGGCATCGTTCTTTCCAAGTGGCTTCCTGCTGGTAGGGGGCACTGTCATGGGGATCCTAAGAAGACACAGAAGTTCTGGATGTAGTGGTCTGCAAGGCTGCCTTGTCCCAGATGTTTTGAATGTTGGATCATCTGGAACACTGTTTCAGGAGGTCCTGCTTGATCAAACCATTTTAGTCTGGAAGGAATCCAGTTTTTTTATTTTCCGTGGAAACAAAAATAGAAATTCTTTTCCCTAGTAACCTGTCCTTAGACTTAAATTTTGAAGTCAAAGTATTTTTAAAATATATAAATTGGATTAATCTAGCAGCATTTCTTTTAACAGCTATTTAATTGCTGTTAATTGCTGAGGAATTGCTATTTCCTCAGCACTCAAACAATACAAAGACAAAACAATAGCATATAGTATCCAGACTCTCTGTGTACTTTTTATATTTACATGGCTTTTTTATTACTCTATTTCTTTTTAAATTTTTTTTTTATTTTTTTGAGACAGGCTTTCTCTGTGTAACATTTGTCTGTCTTGGAGTTAACTCTGTATACCAGGTTCACTTTGAAATCACAGAGATTTGTTTGCCTCTGTCTCCTGAGTGCTAGGATTAAAGGCGTGTGCCACCACACACAGTTACTCTCTTTCTTTCTATTTTTTTTAAACCACTTTATTCTGTTTCTTTTTCTTTCCCAAGTCTACGTATATTTTAAAACACACTGTAAACCTTTAGAGGTTTTTCCTTAATCTGAATCTGTCTTTACTGTAAACCTTTATCTCGCTCTGGCCACCAGGCTATTATTTGCTAAACAACAACATTGCAAAAATGAAATCTACGGCTGTTTTAGCTGAAGTCTATCTAAGATGCCGGGGGTAAATTTACCACCAGCACCGAGAGCTGTGCTCACTGCCTTGGTCTACACTGCCATCCAGAAGCATGCTGCTGGCTTGGAGATGTGGTCACTGCCACTGTTAGCTCTTATACACACCATTAAGTTGTTAGCAGGGTTTGCTGCTTATGTTGAGTCAGGAAATCTCCCTTAAAGGAACCGCAAACTAGTCTCTGCAAAATAGAGTCCAACTGAGAAAAATGCTGCTACCAAGAAGACTTGTTTGCTTCTGTTATTTTGTTTTTAAAATCCCTTTTAAAACTTTTGTTAAATTTTAAATGGAAGTTCTTAGTTCCCAAGTTGCAGGCACCATTTTGATAGCCTGGTCCCAGAATCTCATCAGCTCCAAATAACACACAGAGACTCTGTATTAAATATAAAGCTGTTGGCCAGTTGGTGTTTCTTACTGCTAATTCTGTCTTAAATATTAACCCATTTCTATTAATATGAGTGTTTTCACATAGTCTTGGCTTACCAGAGAGAGGGTCCAGACTACTTCTCTCTTAAATCTCTACATTCCAAATTTCCCAGCTTCCTCATTGTCTCCTAGTCCCGCCTATCTTGCCTTCCAATTTGCCAACAGTGCTTTATTCATTAACCAATAAAAACAAACAAAAAACAAACCCATATTTACAAAATTACATCTCCCATCAGAAGGTTGCTTTCTGACTGGCTCACAGTCTCATGTTCTGCTAGTTTTCATACTGCTCAGTCCATCTGCCTAGGGATGGTGTTGTCACAGTGGTCTGGACCCTCCCATATCCATCTCCAATCAAGACAGCTCTAAAGAGACATGGCCACAGGCCAATGTGATCTGGGCAATCCTTCAGTTTAGACTCCCTCAGATGACTCTAGGTGTGTCAAGTTGGCAGCTGAAGTTAAACAGGATAACTTCCAACACAGTGTTTGCTCCAAAGCAAGCTTGTTCATCTCTGACACAGTTTCTGTTGTTTAGCTTCATCTCAGCACCTTGAATCCATGTTTTCCCCATGTTATGCACTCTTCCTGCCCCTGGACAGTGCTCTTCCCCTAACAAGGCCTTCCTCTAAGAGCTGAAGGTTTCTCCAGGGATGTGGGCCCCCATGTCTGTGTGGCTGATCATCTGTCCATGCCACCTGCCCATCTCTGTGGACTGAGAACACCTGGAACTCTGCTCAGCCATGGCTGCTGCATTTCAACCCTACTCTTTTTTCCTTTTTTCTTTTTGTGCTTGCTTTTTAACTCTTGTTTTGGTAGTATGATGGGTATTTTTCCACATAAAATCTACAGTCTTTTAAAGTTTTCCCTTTATTTTCTTTCTTTACCTGAATCTATTTCCACCTGCAAAGGACATGTGGTGACAGATTGAGAAAATAAAAACAGCAACTGTCCTCATGGGATTAGAGATGGGCTCAGTTTCATGAGGAGCTGGTTCTGGAGATAGAGAGCATCTAGAAAAATCTGCTGTCAACCAAAGGCTGACAAGTACATGGCCATCCTTTCTCCCAGAATCCCCCATTCATCATGGGACAAGTGCTTGTACATCTGTCCATCTGACATCAGCTTCCCATTATATTTGTTCCTCCCATAGTCCTTCCCCAATAAAAAAAATCATTCCAGCTTGAGATTTGTCTGGTAGCACAACTGTCTTCATTACTATGCTAAGTTTTACCCCTTCTTTTCTTTTACATTTCAGCAATGAAAATGATGATCATTTTGGCTTATGAAATTGGGTATGTGTGGGGTGGTATGGCCTTTGACTATTTTAGTAACATTCTTCCCAAATTCCACTGCCAATTTCACATGAGTTGCATGGGACTTATAAGTGAAGAAAGATTCACTGTGTCAAGTCTTTAGGCAGAATTAGGGTGAGTGGAGCCTGGCAGGCAGAGCCTGGGGCATCACCTCAGCAGGTGGGATAGTCAAGGACTTCCAGGCTCTTCTCCACACATTTGGCTAACATTCCTCTGATATGTATTCATATTTTTGTTGGACTAACAAGTGGAGCCTTTCTGTGAATCTTCCCAGCTTTTTCTGCATGTTGTTGGTGGGTGACAGAAAGCTGGCTATGTGCTTTGCAACAGCATTGTGTCTGTTCCGATGGAACTCTTTTGGCAATGACAGCCTCTGTGGCTAGCAGTGTCTTTATTTATTTATTCCCTTTAACATCTTTATACTTTTTTGCAGATCTTTTATCATGTGGAAACTTCCATGGCTTCAACGAGGGCATCTGGTATCTCTAGCACACCATGTATCAGGAGCAGGGGTGGCTGAGGATAGGGTTGGGTAACTTTGCCAGGCTCTGGGCACCCAGGACCATCTGTTCTTTCCCAAGTTCCTAGATAGCAAAGATGTGAGAGAAATAAAAAGCAGTGTCTGAAGAGAAAGAGAGAGAGAGAGAGAAAGAGAGAGAGAGAGAGAGAAAATGAGAGAGGGGGAGGGAGGGAGAGAGGGAGAGGGGAAGGGAAAGGGAGAGGGGGAGGAAGGGAATAGAGAGTGTGAAGGTCCTATCCACTGTGACATGGGCACTGGAGAGCTGGTGCTTGCAATCACTACAGGGAAGATGAAACTGTCCATGTGGCGGGAGCTGCTCCACACTTGGTTGTCTCTTATACTGAGGCATTGGTGCTTACCTCACTGACAGTCCATTTATAGGCCCTGCCTCAGAGCCACACTGAGAAATTCCTACTTAGATTCACCACAGAAACACTGCAGCTGAGAGAATGCTTTCCCTGCAGGTTGGACAAGAGGCTGGGATGGACCATACTGCTCCAAATACCTCCCCCGGGAGCAGAGGGAAAATGATGGGCATTTCACACATGGCAGGAAGACCAGCACAGAGCTTGGTGTAATGTGAACATTGGTGAATGGTGGATTTCAGGCAGTGGGCTGAGCAGCTCTAAATTAGTAGGGAATCCCTGTGCTGATGTTTGTTTCCACTTGCTTGCTTGGTCTGACTGCTGACTGCCTCTCTGCCAGCTAAGTCTGCCTTGCCTTAGCACCCACAGAAGCAGATTCCTGGCTCCCCTTGGCCATCATGGATGGTTCTCACTGTAGGTCCACACTTTCAGGCTACTGGTCCTAGTGTGGAGCACAGATCTCTTACCTCCTTATTCCCTAGTGGCCACTGTGGTGGAGTGTAATGTGAATCACAAAGGCACACAGGCATGCAGGTGCGCGCGCGCGCGCGCACACACACACACACACACACACACACACACACACACATATTAAGGGGGGTGCTATGGGAAAACAGACTCAGATACAGGACAAAATATATCCAGTTACAGAGTCCCTCTGTTTTGCCCAAGGGAGCTGGGGACCAACCATATGCTGTTGCCTGACCTCTCTTTCCTCTTAAGCAGTCAAGCACACAAGAAGCCATGCCCTAAGGTTGGTACCCCAAGGCCATTGGCAGAATGAGTTCCCACAACAGTGGAGCCACTGTGGTAGGAGTGTCCATTGCTGATTCTTTCATACCCAGGCTCTGCAAGGTAGGGCACCCAAGAAGCTGCAGATGCCAATGCCCCATCACAGGATGCTTATTCTCGATTTGTTGATGGTTGTGTCAGAATTTGGGGAGATGGGGACATGCTGCTCAGTGACCACTATGGATCAATAAATCTCTTTAATTTAACCTGCTCCTTCTGAGGGGAGTTCAAGTGAAATTTCAGTTTGTGAGCCTGGAATCAATGCACCAGTCTGAGATCAATTAGCTAGCCTGGGATTAATTAGCCAATATAGGATCAATGTTACGGCCTGAGATCAATGTGACATGCAGGGCAAGAGTAGAGGCAATTGGACCATTGCCAGGAGTAAGCATCAAGGCAAGTCTCTGAGGCAGGGCCGGTGTGTCTGGATGTCTCACCTGTGTGTCTCATCTACGCCACCTTGAAGTGTTTGTGAAACCATTTTTATACCCTCTCCACAAGCCTCTGTGCTCTGGGATTTGGTTAACACAGAAGATCCATCAGTATCCCTTAAGGAGAGGTATGTGAGTTAGCCATAGGCCATACAGAGGGGCATGTCAGGACTGATGAGGGGATTGGATGGGAGACACAGATTTGCCATGGAAACCAGTTGTCAAGTCAGGGAATGTTCCCTGGAGAGGAGGCAGTGGACTGAGCCACAGTCACTCAGATGGAGGTCTCTGTCACAAGGGGATGGGCATGTGAGAACAGATGTGTGCAGATGGGAATTGCATACCTGAAGGACTGTGAGAAAGTTGGATTCAAAAGAGGGCAGTGGGCTGATGAGGTGGCTCAGAGGATAAAGGTGCTTGCCACCAAGCCTGACAACCTGAGTTTGATCTCTGGGACCTACATGGTGGGAGAGAAAAGCAACTCTCAAGGACAGTTTTGTGACTCATTTTCATTCTCTGAGAGCATATTTAACTTCTAAGTAATTCCCACAATGAGGAACTCGTGATACATTTTCTAAAATAAGAAACACGAAGAGGTATGGGCAGCTGGCAAGCAACCAACTCTAGGGGCTGATTTGTGTGTGTGTGCATATGCATGTATGCAGGTATGTGCATGTATGTATGCTTATGTGTGTGTATATGTATATATATATACACACACATACATATATGTAAGTGTATATGCATACATATGTTTGTGAAAACATTCTTATAGATGTGTGTGCATGTATATGTGTACATGTATGTGAAAGTATATGTGTACATACATGTGTCTTTGAGTGTGTGTGTGTGTGTGTGTGTGTGTGTGTGTGTGTGTACACTGAGAAAATTCCTGATCTCTCTTGGGCTGGTGATGGTGGGATGTAAGATGATAGTTTGGTGCCAGCATTAGCCTGGCACCCGGGGTGGCTGTCTCTATCACATCTTCTCCTGTGTGCCTCTGGGCACTTGTATAGCTGGCCCTGTTGTCCCACCCTTTTCATGAAGATAGAAGTACAGTTGAGGGGAGAGGATCAGCTGGTCACCATGGTGACTACCAAGGCCTCCTAGCCAGGCCCTTCAAGCCTTTGTATTCTCTGTGGCTATGGTCTGCTTCTCATGCAGATCAACCCCAAAGGGAAATTTGCATCAGAGAAATCTGGGAACAAAAATAATGAGTGTTTCTGGAATGATGAAGTCCTAATGCTGGCCTGGCAGGGCATTAGAAGAGGTCCAAACTTGGGCCTAATGTTGACAAGGTCAGTGGGCTTGCATGGGTCCACCTCAGACTATAGTGGTAGGCATTTGCACACAATGGGTAAATTATCTTCTCTGGGGCCAGACTCCTCCAGTTGGGGAGGTGGATCACTGTCAAATAGACATGGCTCAGAGGTTGAGAGCCCCAAGCAAAGCAGGGACCTTGCCCTTGGCTCCTGGCAGGGATGAGGGCTTGAGGCAGCTCCACAGTGTTTCAGAATTCCTGTTCCAGGAAGGGTGAGGACCCAATACTATCCTTTCACAGTATCTCTGAGAGCTGGGTCATGTTGGTCATAAATATTCTCTTCATTGGTGGGCTGAGAGCAGCTCCCATACCCCCCACCCCCTGCACAGGGGATGGGAACAGGGGATGGATGGCCCAAAGAGTAACAGAAAGCTCATCTTTGTCCCTGGAGCTTTCAGACTTGGGCCTTACACATTTCACACAGCAGAGCTTTACTTGGAACTCACTGTGGCCACCACAGGCGTCTCTAGGCAGGCAAAGTCTGAGTGAAGATTGAGGTCATTGGGGCAACTCTGGTGTCCTGGGGTGGGAGGATTCCCTGAGCTATGAGAGGGCAAGGCCAGGTGATCCTTTAAGGCATCGATGATGCCAAGTTTGCAGTGGGCTTTGTGACTTGGAGACTCAGGCCTGCCTAGATGGTCTGCTTCACTGAACTGGTTCTGGTCAGGCCCTTGTGCAATGTTGTTAACTCTCAGAGCCCCTGCCTACTGCTTCTTTTTCTTTGTCCAAGAAGGTGGGTGATTTGTTCCACTTCTCAAGGACCCTGAGCCATGGTGTGGGGGCAGTGGCTCTTCTGGGGACCCTGCTGGGTAGCCACAAACCTGAGCCCCTCTCTGCACAGACAAGCCAGTGGGAAACAGATGCATTTTAAATTCTCACTCAACAATTTCCCATGAAAACATGGCTCCCCTTTCTCACATGTCCGAAAGTAATCTCATTCACTCAGAAATAAGGAGAGCTGTGTCTGTCCGCCCAGTGGTGGATGGGTGATAATGACTACTTCTGTCCCTATGGGCTGGGACATCAGCTGTCCTGCTCAGCATGTGTTGCTGGGTTTCCATGTACCTGCTGCTCACAAAGATAACTTGACTTAGTAGCACCTGTAAGAGACTCAACCTAGTTCTCACTTCCCAGCAAAGCAGCTCAGGGGTGCCCCAACCCTCTCCATGGAGATCTGTCCCCACAGAGGCATTCTAAGTAGAATTGACAGGTGTGCAATGAGGCAGGCCAGTCACCAGTGCACCTCCTGAGCACTCTTCGGTTCATCTTCCAGACTTACATACCTTTCTTCTTGTTTAAAGGGAAGTAGCCATGCAGGGTCTCACGGAGTCTCATGGTAATCCTGAAACTGCAACCCATGAGCAATCAGCAGTGTGTGTGTGATCCAGACATTGTACTGTTCTTGAGGGATGGACTAGCCCTCCATGAGGTTACTTGATCAGTCCACTCCATGCATGCACTCCTGGGTAACCGTCATTGTTGACAACTCTTTAGTTGGGGCATCTCTTCACCCACCTAGGAAAAGCAGAGTTAGCCATATGCACTGAAATTTGGTACCCAAAGTACCAGATTCGGAAATACCAGCCAGGCACATAATTGCACTTGGAGTGAACCCGGGGTGACAGGCTTGCTCCTATCTCCCTATATCAAAGACAGACATGGATTTCCCCAGCATGTTATTATAAAGTATGCATTTAATTATGCTGGGGAGACAGACATTCCTTTACAGGCATCTTGTGATGTTATTTACACGTTGCTTTCACATATGCAGAGATGGCAGTGGGCCTGCCCCCGGGAGACCTGGAGATATTAATGAAACTACATTCTCTGTCAGTGTTATTTGTTAACATGTCATCCATTTGTCAGCACATCGCTAGGAGAATGGCAGGACAGGCTGTGTTGCTTTCCCTGTTGTTGCCACCTCTGCCTTGGTTCTACGAGTCTGTGGCATACCTGATGGTCACCTGAGTGTTTCAAGAATTTCTTGTGAGACATGGCTGTTCATTGGAGTGGACCCCCAAAGAAGGTGGTGATTCCCAGGCAGGTACATTGCTCCTCGCTTTTGTGCTAGCTTTGGTCTCTGCAATAGGCCAGAAGGAAACCAGTTTGCCATTTGTGTGCTTCTGTTAGAATGGGTACCACTGATGAGTGAGTCAGAGAGAGTACAGGGTGACTGTCACAATGAATGGACAGAATTGGGCAGCTGATGGCACAGGGCAGTTTGCTTGTTTTTGGCTTACAGTCTTGACCATGTATGTTCTCATTCCCTCCATTGCCATGCCTGGGTCACACCCATCCTACATGATCAGCCCTCCTTGTGCAGCAGCCATCCCCATACCCGAACATCATCTCTGCCTGTCCCAGAGTCTTCAGGGATCCCAAGACTCAAGTGTCTTTCAGCTCATCCCTTATCACCTCGTAGGGCTAATGCTCCCAAAATATCACCCTTCCCACTATGTCATGTCTATGTCCAATAAGCCACCCATTTGTGGGATGTGAAAGAATGAAATGACCGAAACCCACGGCTGTCCCTATTCATTCATCAGGAAGCCTGTGTGAGTGCTACATGTGTGCTGGTGATGGGATGGATGGAGTCTTGAGTCTGTCAAGGATATGGGTCCCCTGGGCTTTTGTTAAGTTCTCCTTTACTGATGGGAGCAGATTTTAATTCCAATAGTTTCTTCTCTCTCTAGTTTTTATGACCTACAAGCCTCCAACTGGTAAAAGATAGGAAGGGCCAGTAGGGAGGTTATGTGTGATTGACACCCTAATGCCTTACTGTTATGCACCCATTGGTCACTTAAAGGTAAGTTTTACAATATTTCCGGGGCAGGAGCAGACCTGAATGCAGGGCAAGCAGGCACTCACTGTATTTGTCTGCTCCCTCTCGGACTCTGTCCTACAAGACCACAGCATCTCCAAATACTATTTGTGCTCCGTCTTCACTAGATTGTCTTCTGTTTTCTAAAAAGATTAATTTATGTATGTGTTTTATGTATCTGGATGTTTTGACTGTTCCTCAACTGTACATCAGAAGAGGGCATTGGATTCCATGAAACCACAGGTATAGATGGTTCTGAGCCACCATGTGGGTGCTGGGAATTGAACTCACGGTGTCTGTTAAAGCATCCTGTGCTCTTAACTGCTGAGCCATCTCTCCAGCTCCTTGACATTATTTCCGATTTGCCTCTGCCCTGGTGTGAAGATGCTGACATGTGGCAGCTGGGCTCACAGACACCACAACACAGACAAGACCATGTGTGTGTGCATGTGAGCCACACATACTGCTGCTGGGAACCCAGTGTATTAAGATAGCAGGGATGGGTGGGCATTTTGAGGACTTGCTCTGTAGGTCTTAAGTTTGTATGTTCTTAATTTTCCTTTTCTTAGAGCATACTTGATATTTACTGTCTTTGTATATAGTTGTGTATCAAGCCTAAATCTTTTTTTTTTAGACTAAAAGGGGAATTGTAGTGAGCTATTCACCCCACCTGCATCTGTTGCACTGACCATGCCCATTGGGGGGTGGGGACAAGTGCGGACGTGACCTGGGGGAGCTAGGTCTGGGGCCGGGGACCCCAGCAGGCCCTGTCTTGCTTCCTGGTTGTAGACAGCATCTGAAGGCATCCTTGGGATGGGAACCTACTGGCAGTCATCTTTTTCTGTTGTAAGTGGTATCACCCTGAATAAACATCCATCAGCCTATCTTTATTTATCCACCATATTGTTCTCTCACTCACAGACTTTGATCATGCTGTATATGCAAGTTGCCCCCATGCCTATTGTACAACTTTACTTTTTATTTTTAGGCAGGGTTCTGTGTCATTAAGGCTGTTGTCAACTTGCCACACGACCAAAGATGACCTTGAATTTCTGATCTTCCTTGTCTCTATCTCTCAGGAGCTGGGATTATAGCTGTTAGCATTCAGGCATCTATACTGGTCTGCTCTTGGGGATTCTGACAGGATATACCCTCAGCTGCAGCCACTAAGAGCACCGCCTGTGCACATTCACCACATTCCCTGCCCACCTCCCATCTTTTTCTCTCTGCTTCCTTGCCTGTCTCTGTCTCTCCCTCTTTCTCTCTCCCTCTCTCTTCTCTTCTGCTACTCCTGTCCTCAGAGGCTGGTCTCCCCCTCCCCTTCCCACTTTCCTCATTCACTTTCCCCCAATAAAAACCCCTCCACCCAAGCTCTGTCACATGGTGTCTTCCTCTCATGCTACTTTTAAAAATTACAACAAGCATGCCTGGTTTATGCCATGCTAGGTCAGGCTGACAGCTTTCTAGGTGAGCTTTCTAGGCAAATGCTCTACATATGCCCAGGACATATGTAACTTATGCTGTATTTATTCTCCCATGCAGTTTGTCTTAATAGTCTGGAAGTTACTTGTTTATAAACCTTACTTTTTTTTTTTTTGCTACTGGGATATAAGAAGCAAAAGCTCCTTGGCCAGAATTGATTGGTTTTTAAAAACTAAAATAAAGAAACTTACTAACTCTGGCAATTTTTAAGCAAATCAGGTTGTTGGATAATCTGTAAATGACCAGCTTTTTTTCTTCCTTTGTAATCCTTATATTTGTAATTTCCCCCTTCAACTTACAGACTGAATACTGAACTTGTGAAAGAAGAACCTCTGTTTTGTTTCAGATTTTAAAGAGAAGCTCATCAAACACAATACATCTCAATATGAAAAGATAATGGAACCTGCACAGACTCTGCCCATTTCCCCAATGCTGGGATGCAGGGTGACTTGGTGCTCAACCTGTCAATGACACTCAACCCAGCACATACCGGGTGGAGCTAGGCTGCATCACCCAGGCTCAGCATCCTTCACATCTCACCAGGTCTGGCTCATTGAGGTCTTGCTGTGGCTTGTCCTGCCTGCAGGTTCCCACCTTGCTCTTTTCCACAGTCAGTGACATCAAGCACACTCACACCATGGCCACCTCCCCTGTGTCTCTTAGAGACACTGTTCTCATCATTGCTCAAGTCCTCTTTCCTTCTCTTTAGCCAGCAGTTTCTGCTCTTTGTCCGTAGAGCTGAGTTAAGGTTATTTATTTATTGTGCTTATGGTGTATGTGTGTAGTTACGGGCACACACACAGGTATGCACTTCTGTTCATGTAGATGTTAGAGGAGGACACCAGTTGTCCTGATCCATCACTCTCCTCCTTATTCCCTTGAGACAGAGTCTCTTACTGGACCAGGAGCTAGGCTGTCATCCATAAAATCATAGAAATTCTGCTTCTGCCCCTTAAAACACTGGGGGCATAGGCAGCATGGCCATATCCAGCTTTTTACACTAGGCTTGGGATTTTATCTCAGGTCTTCATGCTTGCCTATCTGAGTCATCTTCCAGGCCATCCATCTCTGACACACGGTGTGTGAACATTACATATTTTAAAGTAATTTCTCTCTTGTGGCAGTTGTCATTGGTGTGCATTTTTTTGTGTTATTGATTTCTTATTTATTGATTGTTTTATGGAGGTGATCATCAATCACAGGGCCTTTGTATGCCAGGCAAGTATTTTACTGTGGAACTACAGCTCTTTAGATTCACTCTCCACTCTGTAAATTTCTGTATGTTCTCAGAGTCCATTCTGTTCCCCCTGTTGTTTCCTTTACTGGAGGGGGCTTAATTTTCACATTGCCTGTGTTCTAAGCATCCAAGGCTGCAGCTGTCCCATGAGATGGTATTAGGAGTGCATTGGTGTCCATGTATGCACCTGATCACAGGTCAGCTGAAGTATGCTTATGTTTCTCTTCTGTTTGTGAAGATCTAGATTTAGCTCTGTCCCAAGGCCCCTTAAAACTGGAAGGTAATTGCTCACTATTCCCTATTTGTTTTTTTCCTTTCCTTTCCTTTCTTTTCTTTCTCTTCCCTTCCCTTCCCTTCCCTTCTCTTCCCTCCCCCTTCCTTTCTTTCTTTTTTGAGACAGGATCTCATTATGTAGTCCTGGCTCTACTGGAACTTGATATGTAGACTAGATCAGTCTCAAACTCACAGAGATCTGCTTGTCTCACCTCCCAAGTGGCTGGGATTAAAGTTGGGCACCACTATGCCTGCCCCAGCTCAGAGTTGATGGCTTGAGATGTGGCTAGCCACCCCAGCAGAGCTGGAATGCTCCTGGTTCCTGGATAGGATGCCTCCCTGACTTCAGTTTGGTTATAAATTTACTTTGAGCTGTGTCACAAAATTGTTTTGTTGTGGTTACATGATGGGATGTTTTAAAATGCCTTTTGTTATTTTGTTTTTTGCCTTTTTTTTCAAGATAGGATTTCTCTCTGCATAGCTCTGGCTGCCCTGGAACTCTAGAACAGGCTGACCTTGAACTCACAAACTCATAAAGATACGCTGCCTCTGCCTCTGCCTCCCAAGTGCTGGGATTAAAGGCATGGGCCACTTTACATAGACTATAAAAACAAAGCAATTTTGTGTTAGAAATTCAGACACCATTCAAGTGTGTGAAAGTGGGCACCTTCTTTCCCATTGTTCTATTGTACTCTCTTTCCAGAAAAACAAGGCAACAGAAACACTGCCCCTTGTAGATACTAGTTAAACACAAGCATGCATATTTTAAAGGAAAATGAAGCTGCAGGTGGAGAGATGGTCCAGTGGGCAAAGTATTTACCATGAAAATATGAAAACCAGAAAAGACATTCCCTCAGAAGCTTCTAGGCCTGCTGTAGGCAGTGGTAAACAACCTGCACTCACAGGTTATAGCCCATCACAGTGGGGGAAGGCATGATATAAGAAGAGCGAGGCAGGTTTCATAGTGCCTGCAGGTTCTCTGCAGGCTGCAGAGGGAGAAAAGACATTATTGGACTTAACCAGCATTGGACCCTGCACTCTGCAACGTGGAATCACCAGGCAAGTTGTGCCCAATGGTGCAATAGTGGCATGATTGTTGTGAGGTAACCAACTCCTTTCTGATTGGAGTTAAGACCTGTCTAGAGGAAGGAATTTCAGGCCTGATACTGTAATCCTGGCTAAGAGTTCACTGATGGGCCTTAGGGACACAGGCCCTAGGATCGAACCAGCTGTTGCTATTTAGCAAAGCTAAATGGCCATGCTAGCAGACTGCTTCCTAAATACTTATACCCACAGGCCTCTGCTGCTCACTGTCTTGGCCAGAGAAGTTCCTTTTTGCAGTGGGAAGCAGTTAATGAGAGATGCAGGACTAATCAGGATGCTGGAGAAAAAGAGACTTGTGTGTGCTCAGCCCTAAGTGGGGCATTTATTTTAAACCCACTCACTGCCTAAACTCAGGGAACATAGCAGAAGAGGAAGTGGGAAGAATGTAAGAGCCAAAGGATGGGGAGGAGTACTCTAAAATACTGTCTTCTGGATGTGATGCATGTAGGATAGTTATTGAAATCATGAGCTCACAGCAGCTATGGTTACCTGAACAAGACCTACACAAGTTCTAGCTGGCCAAAAATCCTGGCATACCTACCCTCTACTGAAGAGCTGTTGGTAGTAGATAGTTGCTGAGGAAGAGAGAATTGTGTTTTTTTTTGAATATGTGACCCGACTATATAATCGCAAGGCCCACACCAGTGACCCATTTCCTTCAACAAGGCTTCACCTCCTAAGGGTTCTGCAACCTTCCCAACAGTTCAAATACCCATGCATGGGGAATATTTCACATTCAAATTGTAGCTGCTCCCACTCCAAGACAGAGCACAGTGGTTCTCCACACCCAGGTGCATGGTGGACTCGGAAAGCCCCAATGTTTTCTCAACATCAAACTTTAATCTTTCTACCTCTCATTCCTGGGTGTCCCACTGAAGGGTCAGCGAGAACACTGATTTCACAGTCTTTTTTTCCATGAAGACATTGCAAATACAGTGCTCTGTGTATCTCCTCACCCTTACAGAGCTGACCGGACTCTGTACTGAACACAGGGAACCACACCACACTGCTTGGGCGATTGCCTGGATGGCACAGCTGGATCCTGAGAATGATCTAAGAGGAGCGTGGGTGCCATGGCCATAGGGACAGCAGGGTCCACACCCTGCTGCCCTGAACCTCTCTGTAGAGCTTGAAGAATTAAATTATTTGAAAACTGTCATATTATAAAGTATTTAAATAACTGCAGCATTCTTCATATTTTATTTTTTTCCTCTTGGAGCTTGTGACAAATAACTCAGATTTCATGAAATATATATTTTAAATGTCTTTCCCCACTAAAAGAGCAGTTCTCCAGCATGTTAATTAGACTGAAGAGATGAAACCCGATGCACACGAGAGTATTTATAATGTGCTGTATTAATCATCGACGGTTTCCAAGAAAATAATTATGTTGGACAAATGATAATATTTTGCTCTTGTAACTGTGTCTCCACATTTATTCAAAACTCTTGGTGCTTCCCATGTGGCATCGATTAATTATTCTTCTTGGGGAGATGGATTGTTGTGCACTTCTGTTGTTGACAGTTTTTATTGGTTTGTCTCCCTGAAATCCGACGAAGGGAGGGGATTGTATAGAGGCAACAAGGGCTATTTGACATGGTGTGTGGTTTCCACGAAGATAGATGTATAGCCAGTTGCATGGGGTCCCAGGGTCCCTTTTGCCATCTCTGATGATAGTATAACAGCATGTGCTTCTTGGGGGTTTCTGGAGACAAAGAGCTGTAGGAAGTGGGCCAGGTGGAGTTAGGCCCCTTGCACCCAGATTCTTCTGGCTTTGGTCCTTAGATCCAGGCATTCCAGGAGGTCAGTGGTGCTTAGATCTGCTGTCATTTTCCAAACCCTAGCCATATCCCTGAGCTAGTGTCATGTGAACCTCTCCTGGAAGATGAGCAAACACTCATTTCACCCCAGACAGGGAATCAACAACAGATAAAAGTAAAGATGTATATTGTTTTTGAGGGGGTTATCTTGATAATTACTGGATGAAGGGAAGCCTAGCCTGCTATGGGCAGCACCATTACCTAGGCAGACGGTCCTGAACTTGAAATCTAGCAGAACATGAGCCTGTGAGCAAGCCAGAAAGCAGTGGTCCTTCACGATTTCTCTTTCAAGTTCCTGCCCCTATCCTTCAATGGTAGACTATGACCATCATAAGCCAAATGAATCTCTTCGCACCTATGTTGCTCTTGGTTAGAGTGTTTTATCATAGTATGACAAAGGGGACAGGAACTGTGACCCAATGAGTTTAATTAGGATTACTCACAGTAGCATATCTTATGAGTGGTGTCACCATTGAAGAAAATGTCTCTTACTCTCTCAGAAGCAGTTGACTACCTCTCAGCCCCCTGGAGGGGTGGGCCTTAGGAACTCCTTCTCTGAGCCACAATGGTGCATTAACAGGCCCAGTCCTGTACAGTTCTGTGGGTACTTACAACTGTTGGGATGGAATGACCATGTCATGCTCAGAGGATGTCATTCTACTTTAGAACATTACCAGTCTGCATCTGTTATTCCTCCCACCCTCCTACTCCCAGAACATTAGTCAAGTCTTTCATTTGCAGGAAGTGTCCTTCTTCCTGGCCCTTGTCTGTCTCCTTTGCCTCAGGCTCTGCACCCAATATGGACTCTTCTCCCAGGGTTCTTTTTTGCTACATGTTGGGTGGGGAGGGGTCCCTCAGAGCTTTCTGGCCCCCAAGTCTTCATACTTGGTGGGGGCTGAAAAGCCATAATTCCCTGGAACCTAGCTAGGGAGTAGGAAACCCTGGCTATCAAGCTGAATGGATGGCTGATACTGGGTTCTGGAGACTGGTTGACACTTGAGATCTAAGAGGCGAGGAACAGAATAGCTTTGATTTCTCTAAATAAGGTCACAGGAGATGTACAGGGCTAATGAGAGAGGTGGGGGCGATCCTGAGGGGGCAAGAGTTCATGAGGAGGGTAGCAAATGCTTGATTCCAGCAGAGCTGGGTGGGCCTTCTATCTCTCAGAGTGGGGATGACTGCCCTCTCTAATCTCAGGTTTGCCACTGAGTTGAAAGGCATGTGAAGCCAGCAAACCTGCCATGTCCTACCAAGGGGCTCTCTTAGGTTCTATATTCCTGGAAGCAGCAGCCCCTCATACCTATTGAATCATGCACTAAGGTCTGGAGATTGGCTGGATGGCCTTGAGCTGCCCCACCTCCCCCACTACCCTCTTTGTTGGGGAGGATCTGCACATGCTCAGTAAAGCTCATGCGCCTGTCAGAAGACTTGAAGGATTCTGGTACCCTCTTGATGAGCTGCACTCCATTGTGACTTTCTGGGGAGACTCCTGTGCATGAATGGAGCTTGAGATGGGAGTTCCATAACTGTCCCTGAGGTGGTGGCCCATGGCTGTCCCCCGGCTTCTTTGTCAGCTCAGCTTGGACTTTGTTAGCCTCATGTCATCTGAGTACACACAGTCACTTGATGCGGCTGTTCTAAGTATGCACTTTCTGTTTACACAGTGGAGACAGTAACTACACAGAGCCATACAGATGGAGAGCACAGGAACATTCATGCTTTCAAAGGCTGTTCACTAATCCCCAAATAAATACAGAGTAATAACACGGTCTGCTGTGCACTTTGAGATGAGAACTTCCCTGAATAGAAAGGATGGTGTCTCTGCCTGCCATGGCTGGCAGACAGCATGCCTCTTGCCTGGCTGGGCCTCAGCCAACTCTGGCTGATGGAAGCCATGGAGATGGGAAGAGCTTTGCCAAAGGGAACCTACTCATTTAGTCTCAAATGTCATCTCGGTGGGATGGTTCAGTAGGTAGAAGTGTGGGTATGAACCTGATGTTTAATGCTTAGATCTCATATGGTGGCAGGAAAGAACCGACTCCCAAGGACTGTCCTCCAGGCTTGACACATGTACCAGACTGTTTGAGACTGTACAAAAGGAATGAGGAAATAAATAGGCATTATTGGGTGTCCCCGAGAACCTTGGATGGCTGAAGGTCCATAGAGGGGACACACAGAGCTCTGGAAAACTCTCAGACTTCAAGGAGGGTCTCAGTCTTGTTCTTAGAGAGGGAGCTTTGAGGGTGACAGGAGGGGCTGGCCCTTGTCACCCATTAGGATTTATTCCTTCTCCTGCTCTTTTGTCCCTTGTACTGGAAAACACCCTTGCTGGTAACTGGCTGGTTCTCTGGTCCTATGGTCTCAGTGGGACACACCCAGCCTCTCTGTATCTAGTTGATGTCCCTGATGTTATGAGGTAGGCTTATGAGGAGCACACTTGGGAGCTGGCAGTCATTTCTCAAGGGTGCCCCCATGGGTTCCTTCAACCCTGTGGCCGATGTCCCACCCTCCTGAAGTCTCTGATTCCTAGCAGAGGCTGGGAAGGACCTTATGCATGAGGGACCTATCTGTCACTATTTGCACAGCTCAAGGGAGCTCCAGACATGGAAAAGAGTGGGGAAGAGCCTGTATGCAGCTCCATGAAGTCTCCCTTGGTGTAAGCACTGACAACAGAAGGCACTGGTCCTGCTCTGCCTACTTGAAAGCAAGTATGCCTTCTCTGTCCCAAAGGGATTAGAACCTGTTATCCCAGACCCTGCCTGTAGAAGAGGCCTCTATAGCTCTTCTGTTCCTGTTCCTCCCTCCCAAGAGTCTTTGGAAACATGTCACCTCTTGACCTTCACTGTCCTTTCTCTATTTTATCATTCTGGCTGAAGACACTTTGCCACAGCTGGTCCCACTGTGGTGGTCACATCTTATCTGTTATCAAGAAGTGGATGATGATGAAAGAATGTGCTCACCTCACTTCCTTTTCTTTATATAGTCCCAGCCCAGGGAATTGTGGGTTGGGGGTATGTCTCAGTGGTAGAACTGCTTGCCCAGCATTGCTAGAGAAGGTATGCAAGGACCTCAATACAAGTCAAAGCTGAAAATGAGCAATGTAGATGCTGGGAAGCCAGCGATGGTCCAGAAGAAGGAAAAGAAGGAGGAAAGTAACTGACTTATGGTCAGTGAGACATGTTAATTTGTTTTCAGAATACTGGCATTGCTCAAACCATTTACTATGCATCAAGTATATGTACTGGCCCCATTATGGGTTAGCATGTTTCCTCTTGGGGTTATGGTGTGTTGACAACAGCGTCAGTCAGGGAATGTGCTTGTGTAGACCCATTCTATTTGAACTTGTAGCAATTCCTAAATAGTACTCTGGTCACTATGTGATTGGATGAGACGCTTGTGCACTGCACTCTCATACAAAAGTCCACATGGGTTGGAATTCAGGTCTATCTGCCCTCTGCTGCTCCCTCTGCCTAAGGAGGAAGGTGTCTGAATAGATTTAGATATTCTCTGTTAGCATCCTTGCACTGTGGAAGGCTTCTGAGAGTACTTCTTGGTGTCTAATCTTGTGATACCTAAACCTCACTGTTATTAGGGCTCACTAAAGGAACAGAATGGACAGAATGAAAGTACAGTAAAGGGAGCTTTGTTAGACTGGCTTGTAGGATGCAGTCTGTGTAGCTCAACCATGTCTGCCTCATGGGGAAGTAGAGAATCTGGTAGTTGTTCAATCCACTTGGCTGGTTGTCTCAGAAGTCCCAATCTGCCGATGGAGTCCTGGAGGATTCCAGGAAAGCCTCTGGCCTTCAAGGAATCCTCATCCAGAGGTATAAACTTGTCAGCAAGAGTGAGTATAAGGGAGCACAAAATTGAGCCTCCTTCCCCAGGTCCTTTATCTGCCTGTGACCAGAAGGTACCATCTAGATTTAGGGTGGATTTTTCTGCTTCAAACAATATGATCAAGGAAATCTCTCACAAGACTGCTCAGCAGATCATGTTTTACTTGATTCCAAATTTAATCAAACTGACAACCAAGATTAGACACTGCGCCACTTAAACAAGTACCTGGAGAAGTGGTTCTCAATCTGTGGGTCGCACCCAGAATTAGATCTCCTGTATATCAGATATTTACATTACAATTAATAACTAGCAAAATTACAGTTATGAAGTAGCAACAAAAATAATTTTATCGTGGGGTGGGGGGTCACCACAACATGTGGAACTATAAGGGTTGCAGCATTAGGAATGCTACCACAGCCAGGTAGCATTAGGAAGGTTGAGAACCACAGCCAGGTAGTGGTAGGTAGCACACACCTTTAATTCCAGTACTTGGGAGACAGAGGCAGGTGGATCTCTGAGATTGTGGCCAGCCTGGTCTACAAAGTGGGTTCCAGGACAGCCAAGGATACACAGAAAAATTCTGTCTCAAAAGAAAGACAGGGAGAGGGAGAGAGAGGGGGGAGGGAGGGAGAGAGAGGGGGGAGGGAGGAAGAGAGAGAGAGAGAGAGAGAGAGAGAGAGAGAGAGAGCAAGGAAGGAAGGAAGGAAGAAAGGAAGAAATGCTTTCATATGTTCCAAGGATGTCAGCTGACTTAAAATCATGGCCTTAGGGAAGCAGGCATGTGTAACCCTTAACACATTGCTAGGTCTCTCTGAGGACCATTTGGAGTGTATTGGGATCCACTCTACAGAATGTGCTGACTGTGGTTGTTTGAGAACCAGCTGGGATATTCACCTTGCCAGAAAGGAGGAGGGTAGTCTACCTAAGTATCCATGACACACTCACCAGTAAGTGCATGCATGCATGTGTGTAGGGTGTGTCAGACAAAGAGTGATTGGGCTTGCCACTGAGGCTGACCTTTCCAGTGCACTCTTGGTGTTTCTAGGCTGGGAACATCCCTTTGTGAGTTCCTGTGTGTTCTCATCTGCCTTTCTACAGAGAAAGATGCCAGCAAAACCTCTACATGAACACACATAGTCAGTCACAGGTGTGGCTGAGACATTGGAGGCTCCAAGCCTCAGAAAGGATCAGGGCAATTTTAAGGTGATCTCCCTGTTAGCCATGGAACGATGGTTCTTTTCATCCCCATGGTATATGGTGTGTGTACATGTCATGGTGTGTGCATGCATGCATGTGTGTAGAGTGTGACTGCATGGTGTGTATATGTGTAGAGAATGATGTTGAAGTGCAAAGGAGAGCTCATCTAGATTTCAAGGCTGGCTCCAGGTGACATCATTAGCTAATGTAACTGATCACACAGAGGACACATGACCATATCAACAGATGCTGAGAAAGCATTTGACAAATTTCAAACTTTGTGTAATTAGAACATAAATAAATTTTGTATAATTAAAACAAAACAAAAATCCAAAATAAATAAACAAGACTTCAGCAACGCAGGAATAAACTGATAAAGGCCATTGCTTTCATCAGCCCTGCCCAACATAACAAAGGTACCATATACTCAGAACTTGACAGGCCCTGGCTGGTTTCTCAGTTTGGAGGCTGGAGGTTCATAACCTGGGTGCCAGCAGGGCAGTTACCTGGAGAGGGCCTGCTACTGGCTTGGAGATGACTGTCTTCATGGCACACCCTCACATGGCTTCTCCTCTGTGTGTGAATGAGAGGAGAAAGGGAGAATTCCTTTTTTTTAAATTTAAAAACATTTATTTTTCATTTTACATACCATCTCCAGTTTCCCCCTCCCCTTCTCCTGTCCCTCTTCCTCACCACTTCCCATCCCCTTCCACTCCTCAGAGGGAGTAAGGCCTTCCTTGAGGAGTCAACAAAATCTGGCATACCAAGTTGAGGCAGGACCAAGCCCCCGTCCTCCCGCCCCCACCATATCAAGGCTGAATAAGGTATCCAACCATAGGGAGAGGGCTCCAAAAAGCCAGTTCATGCACCTGGGTTGGGTCATGGTGCCATTGTCAGACTCCCTCTCCCCCACAACAGATCAAGTCACATAATTGTCACCCACATTCAGAGGGTCTAGTTCAGGTCCATGCAGGTTCCCCAGCTGTCAGGTCATAGTCTGTGAGCTCCCTCTAGTTTGGGTCAGCTGTCTCTGTGATTTTCCCCATAGTGGTCTTGACTCCCCTTGTTCATATGATCCCTCCTTGAGAGGGAGAGTTCTTGTTTTAACATTTCCTACCCTACCTGCCCAGACACTCCCAACCCTCCTGGCCCTCATGACTTTGTTGTACTTATATCATCTCCTTAAAAGATTCATTCTGAATTGCCATATTGGGGATGAGGGCTTCAGTGTGTGGATTGGGGGTACCATTCGGCCCTTAACTGGCACTTATGGGAAAATCTTCAGTTATCATCATAGCTGAGAGACAAGACAAAGACAACCACGGCTGTCCAATAGCCTCCTGGAAACACAGCCAGCACAACAGGGGAGAAGGGACTAAAAATGGAGCATCTGGGAAGGAAGGGATGAAATTGTCTTAATTCTGAGAAATGATTGGCTGTATACTAATAGGACAGTTAAGGAAAATTGCAGTACACAAAGTCAATTTTCAGAGACCACCTGTACTTGGGTATATGAGCAATACATAATTGCAAATCAGAAATTAAGAAGAAGAAGAAGAAGAAGAAAAAAAAAAACCCAACCATGCTGCTATTTATAGCAGCATGCCAAAGAGATGCCTACAAATCTAGCAAAGTACATGCAGAGCCTGAAGGATGAGAGGTACAGACACTTCTGGAAAAACACAAGAGGCCCTGGGTAGGGAGGGACTGGCTGAAGTGTCGGGGATATGTGCCTGCCTGGGGTGCATTTTTGCTGTGCATATCCTGGTAACATTTTGTGTCATCAGATGATGGAAATACTAAAAAAATAGCTTTTGTTTCAAGCTCTAAAGGAATCATTATAAAAACACAAAACTGTATGTGAGGCTGACGCTGACTGTACTGTCTACCATTCAGAACTGATGCTGGTTGTGCTCACTGTATGGGTGGGGTGAGCCTTCAGTGGAGCAGCACAGGGGAGCAGCAGATTGGGCTCCTGGCAGTTCAGCCTTAGGAGATAAGCTAGGGACAGGGACAATGTAGACACAGTGGGACACAGCTGGAATACCTAGCTGTCCATGAGAGCAAAGGACAAGAATAGCTTGCAATGGCCCCAAAGGGCAACTTTCACTGTGTAGATCTTTTAATCTGTAAATGACAGTTGTACCAGGATAATGTAGTATCCTAGGAGTCTTTTTTTTTTTCTGTTGGCTGCTGGCTGTAGCCTAAAAAGGGGAGGGGTCATCTCCTGAACTTGAGTTGTCTGGTGATCCTAGGGCTGGAGGGAGTGATGTTCAGGCTCCTGAGCTTCTCCTGGAGTGTCCTGGAATGGCTTCTTCCAGAATCAGCCTGTCCTATCCAGAGGGATCTGGCCCTGACTCAGGTGAGATTGAATGCTTCTCAAATGCTGCAGAGCTGCCTGAGTCTAATCCTAGTGTCAGTTTAGCCACGTATGCATTTATGCTATCTATCTATCTATCTATCTATCTATCTATCTATCTATCTATCTACCTTTGCAGTACTGAATCCATTGCACGCTGGATAAGTACTCTGTCACTGAGCTCTACACCCAGGCTGTTTTTATTTTGAATTCTTACTGAGTTTCTGAAGCTGGCCTTGAACTCATGCTTTAGTCTGGGCAGGCCTTGCACTTGTGATATCCCCACTAACCCCCCTGACCCAGCCTCCTGAGGTGGTCATTTCTTTATACTGTAGTTGTGTGATAAGCCTTAGCATGTGTCTGAGGTGTTGCTGACCAGAGATCAACATCCACCATGGGTAGGTCCTTGTCACTTGTCTACTAATTTCCATGGGGTATCCTGGGTTCTGGGCCACCATTATCTAGAGTGAAAGACAATGAGTAGAAGGGGCTTAGGGACAGTTTAATGCCTTCTGTTTGCCCCAAACAGAAGCAGATGCAGTTGGGCAGCCTGTTACTTTCTGTGGCCTGTGGAGATATATCTCTGGGTGTTGCATGGCTGCTGGGCCAGGAAGGGGCCACTCACAGCCTCCCCTCTGTCACATCCACAATCACCTTGCCTGGGTCTGCTGTTCCGGCTTCCAAATACCACCACCCTGGCACTAATTATAGCCCAGATTGTGCGGGGAATTCTCAGCCCACACTGTGGCAGTCCAGATTAAGCAATTAACCTTGGTGTCACTGCAATTATCGAGACACGCTAGCAAAACGAGCTAATTTCCCCCCAGGATGTTGAACTGAAATCAACTTCCACTCTCTTTAAGATGCCAAAATAGGAAATGTTAATGGAAAATTACGTTTGGATGTTTAATAAATCTCTTGGGCCAGTGGCTCCTCGTCAGTCTGGGCAGTGGCACATCATGGAGGCATTCATTGGCTAGACAGAGAAGGAATGGTCCAGAGCTTGCATGTTGTTGATTGTACACACAGCTTGAGTGACACTCAGACTGTAAGAGAACCTATCAAACTCCCAGCCAGTGTCCTGGCCCAGAAGTCTCAGAGAAGACTTGCTGGCTCTGATGTTTCCATAGGGCTTAGCAGGTGCATTTCTGTAAAACAACAACATTTGCCACATGGGCAGCAGCTGCTGCTGAAGTCTCTATGGACTAGTGTTCAGAGGCCCAGCAATGTTTCCTTAACGATTCCAGGGCATCCTCTGCCCCGCTCTTTAAGGTGTAGGCTTTGCCCTTGCTTCTGGGGAGTCACAGGTTACCTGGAGCCTGGCTATGCCCTCTGTATTTGAAAGGTCAGGGATCACAACAGACAGCAGGTATTGTTTCATAGCACCAAGAATGACTTGCGAGAGTGCCCTTAGGGTCTGTTAGCACCTTGCCTGTGCTTTCCTCAGGAGGCCTAGCCACAGTCTTCTTTGCCCACTATGATTTTGCAGTGCCCAAGAAAATTATGTCACCAGGAGTGCCCGTTCTTATCTCTGGCTTTCAGAAATGCATAAATGGATCCCAAGGTTTGATCCGGTTTTGTTCTACCTCAACAATCACCCTCACTTCAGGGACCCTGCTTGAGGCAGGGTCCCTTTTCTGTATACAGACTGAGCTTCTGGACAACCACACCAGATTCAATGGCCTCTGACTGGTTTCTGAAACTTCCTGGGTCTTTTCCGTTGCCAAGACTCTGCTTTGCAATGCCCCACAATGGGAATTTCTGTTGAAAAGCACAAAGTGAGAAAACCATTTCATTAAATTCAGAAGGGAAATATTTCATTTCAACTTGAGGTATCAAAACAGCTTTCATAGATATAAAAAAAATCATGGATCAAGCATCAAATGTTTGTGTACATAACAGTTAAGTGGAGTGAACCAAGATGTATGCAGATTAAAGGTTCAAGTTGGTCTCGAGGGTCATGGCCTGCTCCTTCTTTGTCCATTTTCCCAGGAGTTTGTTCACTATAGGTCTCTCAGTGGCACCATGCTCAATGACACTCAAATGCAAAGCTACAGAGGAGTTTGAAAACATGCCACCAGTTGGCCCACGATAGACTGTCCAGGGAGATGCTGAGGCTTCAGGCCCTGCAGGTCACCTTGGTGTCACAGAATTTAAATTTTGTGACAGATGGCAAGAACCTGGCCAGGAGTGGGCCATGATGGCCCATCTGGCTCTCTCATATGAAGGAGACTACTAGGGCAGGGGAGGAGCCAGGCAGCTGGTGGAGATGCCTGCAAGGGGCTCCCAGGAGTATGTGGACCCCATGCTCTGGAGCCCCCATCTCTTCAGGTGAACCTCATACAGATTACCCTCTCCATGCCTCAGTTTCTCCTTTGAGCCATGCAGGAAATCCAGTCATCTTGCCTGGAGTGAAAATGAGCCACATAGTCATGGACATTAGAAGGTTAATCGTCACACAAGCAACAGTAAGACTCATGTAGCTGCAGCCTCAGTTCATTCTCAGAATTCCACAATTTGGATACTTCTCCATGTAATGGGTTTACTCTCTGGAAGCCATGCTATGTTAACTAGGTTTAATTCACTCCCACTGAGGCATGTTTTAGGATAGTCCTAGTTTGCTTTTCATTGCTGTGATAAACAGCAACGTGAGGAAAGGGTTTATTTATCTTTATCTGTCCCTATCACAGTCCACTGTTGAGGGATGGGGCAGCAGCTGAAGCAGAGGCCACAGGGAAATGCTCTTTATTTATTGTCTTGCTTGTGAGGCTTGCTCAGTTTGCTTTCTTATACCACCCAGAATCGCTCGCTTAGGGATGGCACCACCAACAGTGGGCTGGGCCCTCCCACATCCATCATCAGTTAAGAAAATGCCCATAGGCTAGTCCAGGGGGACACATCTTGTCAGTTGAGGGTTTCTCTTCCCTCAGGCTTGGATCAAGTTGACAAAAACTTACTAGTATAAATGGGTACTGAAATATCTGGGAACACTCACCACCCCAGATGAAGGGCCTAAACAGAATGGCTTGCTATGAACTTGTTTAGACGTGAGGCCTTTGCTCACGATAGACTCACAGTAGCACCTTGGTAAATGTCCTGCAAGGCATGGTTATCCCCTGATGCTGCCCACCTTGAGTTCCTATGTGCTTCAGGTTTCGTGGCCAGGTGGAATTCAGGGCACTGCAGGAATCTGGGATATGGCTAGTGAGGAATGTCAGAAGGGGATGTTTTACAGTTCAGAGCCTGCAGAGTCCTCTCTCTGATTGTGTTAGTCACAGTGTCCCTTGTAGGTTATGTGATGGGCAAACAGGTCACATCCACCAGCCTGTTCTATGTTTGGGTGTTTGAAGGAATAATAATAATGGCAAGCCCAGAATTTTTGGACAGGCAGCAGACAGAAGAGCTATGTTGGAGCCCCTGAGCCTCTGTTGGTATAGTTCTTCTCAGTCTGTCTATTCTCCATTGCTTGTGTGAGACCCATTGGCACCATGGAGGGCCACTGGCTTTGTGGAAACAACACAGATATTAATGGTAATTCCAGCCAGAAATGTACAGAAGCATTTAGAATCATGTTTGACTCAATATCTGGGCACATGGCCCAGCTGGGTTGACTCATAATTCATCCATCATGTTTGCCCACAAAGGGAGGGAGTAACCTTCCTCCATAAGACAGCGACCCGCCATGGGAGAATCTAGACATATTTCTTCCTCTTGCAGGTGGTCTTGTTTTTTTATTTTAAAAAATTAATTTTCATTTTACATATTAACCCAGATCCCCCTCCCTCCCCTTACTGCCTGCCATGCTCCCCTTCCCACCCCCATCCATTCCTCAGAGGAAGTAAGGCCTTCACTGGGGGGGGGGGAGTCAACAAAGTCTGGCATGCTAAGTTGAAGTAGGACCAAGTCCCTACCCCTTGTATCAAGGCTGAGCAATGTATCCCTCCATAGGAAGTGGGCCCCCAAAGGCCAGTCCATGCACCTGGGACAGGTCTTGGTGCCACTGCTAGTCCCCCTAACAGATCAAGTCACATAACTGTCACCCATATTCAGAGGGTTCAGTCCCATGCAGGTTCCCTAACTATCAGTCCATAGTCCATGAGCTCCCTCTAGTTTGGCTCAGCTGTCTCTGTGGTTTTTCCCATCATGCCCTTGACCCCCATTGTTCATATGATCCCTCCTCCCTCTCTTCCACCCAGCTCCAGGAGCTCAGCCCAGTGCTTGGCTGAGGGTCACTTGCAGGTAGCCTTAACACAGCCAACTATGAAAGGAGAATCAGCTCAAGGAAATGTTTCCTTAGCCAACAAAGTGGACTCTTAGAACAAACAGGGTTGGTCTCAGTTCTTCAGCTGTGAGTGCAGCTCTTGTCCCATCTCAGTAGCCACTTGCACTTTCTTCATTTTGTGGACTATGCATGTTGTCATTTCATTTTTCATAGGTAATAACACCACCAGTTACTGAAAACTTTACTTAATATTTCAAAATTACATTCATTCCCCCAAATAAACTGTATCCTAAAGAAGAGGAAATTTTCAGAAATTTTCCCTACTCCTCCAGTTGGGGCAGCTGCGATTGAGCCATAGGGAGTCAGTCTGTCATCTTTATGATCAGCCTTTAGTTGACCAGTGGTCACTGGGGGTCAGCCCCAAGTATCCTTGAGGAGTAGGATGGACCAGGCTGGGTCCTAGTCTCCCTTTGGCTGACAAATTAGGGAAATCTTCCCAGAGCCCCTGAGGCCCCTGATTCTTCCTCCCCTGAGGAGAAGGCCTAACACACAGAGCTGGAGAATGTGACCTTCATCTGGAAAAGGATCTTTGGGGAGGCAATTATGTTAAGGGACTTGAGATGAGATCATTATGGATGTGGGTGAGGCCTAAATCAATGACAAATGACCTTCTTTACATGAGCTGCCGGGAGAAGGCCACATGAAGGCAGACACATAGATTGGAGTGCCATGGCTAGAAGCCAAGGGACCAGAAGCTGAGGAGAGAGGTAGGGAAGGACTGGCTTCCATAGGCTCCTATGTTTGACTATTGGATCCCCAGTTGGTGGAATAGTTTGGGAAGGATTAGGAGGTATGGCCTTGTTGGAGGAGGTGTGTTGTTTCAGGTAGGTTTTGAAGTTTCAAAAGACTTAGGTCATTCCTAGTGTGCAATGGAAAGGTAACTAAGACACCTAGGGAAAACCTACTATCACTATTTTAAGCATTCAAAATTTGCCGGTTTGTTAGGCAATCTTAGGATGACATATTGTTTAGTTTTATTTATTTATTTTTTTAAAATTTATTTTATTTTTATTAAGACAGGGCCTCAAGTAGCCCAGGCTGGCCTTGAACTTTCCATGTAGCCAAGGGTGACAGAACTTTTGATTTCTGCTTTTTCTTTCTGAATGCTGAAATTATAAGCGTACACTGAAGGGACGCTAGCCCACTGGAGAACGTGGCTTTGTCAAGCCTTGCCCTTCTCCCCCTCCCCACTGAACTGCCAAAAAAAGAAGAGTACATTCCTAAAGCTAGCCACCAACGCCTGTTCTCTTGGTGGCCACGTTTTCCTCTTGGGGCTGACTACCAAGGTTCAGCAGTCAGAAGTCTGCTTTGGTTTACCTAATTACGATGACCAGCTAAAATTAAGCACCTCATCCTAACATGGCGTTTCCCCTTTTATCTTTATAAACCACCATTTGCTTATGTATGTGTGTGTCTCCTCTCTATCTAGAGGCAATCCTTTGTCCCTCCAGGACAAACACCCCTGTCCCCTTTCCCTTCTCCCTAATCCCCTATCTCCTTTACTACCTCATTCTAACCCATTCTAACACAGACCTCCCCTTCTCTTAAAAATTATACCTACAAGGTCATTTGCTGTTGCTTTCTGCCTGAGTCAGAAAGCAGCCATTTTAACTTTTCTTCTCCACTATTTCTGTGAAAACAGGTGTTTGGGTGTGATTTGCACCTTATCTGGGGTCCAGGAGGAAGCCCCCACTGTTTGGGGGTCTCTTTCATGTACCATCATACCTGGTATTTGTGTTGCTGGGATTCAAAAAACACATGGCTTCACATATGTTATGCAGGCACTCTACCAACTGAGCTATATCTCTAGTGTCCCTTCCTATTTATATTTTACAAACTGGTCCTCAGCCAGTAATCATGATGCATCACTCATGACCAGGGTCTGGCCTCTGTGTGCTAGTGGACGTTGCCTGTCGTGGCCTGCTCTTCCTTCTTCAATTTCTGTCTCGCCCCAGCACACCCCCAACTTTGCAGGAGGTACAAGGCTGGGTGTTCTCCTTACATAGACCCCCTTCTATGTGTGTCTTCTAGGTTGACAATATTAACCATTACACCACCCTGTCTAGGTCTCTTTATCTCACTGGAGAGTACAGTCATGAGTGTTGTCTCCAAATGGCCCTGAGGAGCCAGCTGTCCCATAACCACAGTCAACCTTCACCACCAGCTGAGATTATCAGTGTGTCCTTTTGTATTCCTTGGTGGTTGCTTCCCTTCCCATGGCTGCCAGGGCACCAGTGTTCCTGGAGGCCGATGCCCCTGGAGGCATGCATTCCTGGCTCTGGGAATCCTGAATTTGTATACTTTAGCTTATGCAATTTCCCTGAGAACTCAGCACAGGAGTGGGCACAACAAGTTAGAATTAGTGGCTTACCTGCTCTTCTTGACATCGGGGTGGGATGATGTTGCCTCAGTCCACGTTTATCACAGGTGGAGGTGGAACTGAAAGAGACCTTTAGGGCGAAACTCCCTGATCCTCCAAGATGACACTAAACCCGAGAGGCCAGCGTAGCCTGGCAGAGCTCCTTGATTCTTGCTGCCATCTTTAAGCCCCAAACCCTGAGAGCAGACCATATAGTGTAGAAGAGACAGGAAAATGGCATCGAATCCCAGCCACAGCTCAAGCCTGTCATGCAGTTAGACCAAAGGGTGGGGGTGTTGTTTGGGGATAATGGGGCTCTTCATCAGCAACAGGCCTCTGTCGATGTGCGGTGATTTTTTTTTGGGGGGGGAGCAGGGGGAAGAATAAGTTAATGGAAAAGAACACAACAGGAAAGAAATAAGATGAACACAGAACAAATGAACACTTCTATTTTGTTTTGCACAAGCTTGTTGACAACAGAATCAAATTGTCAATTTGCATGAGAACCAGATCTTTAGCCTGTGCCCATACTGGTGGGCCCCACAAGCATTGTGGGGCCCTTTCCCATCAGCCTTTGTGAAACTGAGTGCTAATAGAATCACCCCCAGGGTTAAGAAAAGCAGCTGATGGGGTGAGGGTCACCCCATGGTGGTCTCCTGGCTCCCAGGTGGAGTGGCTTGTGATCCAGCTTTGAGCTCTAGCTGGCTATAACCCCCACAGTGGCACCCAAACCAGGCCACCTTTCAGTATGGCAAGAATCAGGCTCCCCGCACAACTCCATTTCCAGGGTTTGAAAATGCACAGCTGCTGATTTGCATTTTCTCCTGCAAACCTGCTTTATTTGCTTATATACTGCCCAGACAACTGGCTGAGAGTTGAGAGGAGCAGTTGTCACCTCATCCTGTATTTGGCACACATGGTGACTTAAGTTTTATTTTGAGCAGTGGGACACAGGATCAGGAAGCCTTTGGTGCAGACCCGGCCCCACATGGAGCAAGGAGAGTGGAGGTCTGTGTGTGCAAGGCTTGTACGAGGCAGTGCATCCACAGGAAAGCTATGCACATGCGGCTGCATCTAGAACCTTTGCAAGTGATTTTTCCAGGTGTGGTGACTTTCTGAACACAATGAGACCTCTCTGAAATGTGACCTTTCTGCCTCACTCACAGCCTAGAACCTGTTCATGGTGGGCACCTTACAAAGGTCTGGGGGACACACATTCGAATAAACCTTGTCTGGGATCAGGGTTGATAGTCACATGCTGCACAAGCTGACCTGGTTCTCCCGGTCCTGTGACATTGCTTGGCAGTGATGATGGTGATAGTGGTAATGTTGGTGATGAGGACAGTGGCATCAGTGATAACAATGTCAGTGATAAGGATGGTGTGATGGTGGTGATGTAAAAGAAAACAGACAGATTTCTTTGAGAAAACCAAACTTGGAGGGTCACAGAGAGTCATCTATATTTCTCAAAATTACCAGTAATAATGGGCTGGTACAAATGCCACACTCTGAGGACTCAGTAAGTGTAAAAGTACACTTGTGATTAGATTATAGTCACCCAAATCTCTTACTTGGTATTAAGAGGGTGTCTTGGTTCCTCTCATTGGATACCATTCTATTTCCTGCTATGCCTCTGTCTTCCCAGACATGTGTCTTTCTGAGTTCAGAGAACAGCTGGTTTTGGCAGCAGCAGAGAAGCACTGCACAGTGGCTAGGTCACCTTGCTCTGACTCAGCAGTGATCCGGCACCCACTGCCTGTGTCCTGATTTCTCATGGTTTATCTTCTGCAACTAAAATTGTAAAAATTTGCATGGGAACCCACTTCATGAGACACGTAAACACTTATTTAAAGAGAAATGAAATTATAGCTTAGAGAGTAGCTGCTTCCAGACTTTTAAGATGCCCTCACAGTGAGACTAGGGTTGTGTAATTATGCTTGCACAAATTTTGTGGCTACTGTCAAATGCTTCTATAGAGATGCCATTTTAAAGAGTTTATAAAGCAGCAATAAAATTTCTGTTCCAAGCTAACCTACTATAGAAGGTATCATCCCATGAGCAAATGTGATAGCTTTTGATTAATGTTCCTAGGCCTGAGCTGTGAATAGAGAATTAATAAAAGAGAAGAGGTGGCAAATTCCTCTGTCCCCAAATTTGGTGTTATATCAATTAAGGCATTTCAAAATGTGCCAGGTGCCACTTTCATCTGGTCACAGCATTTCCTTTTGCAGACCTGGTGCCTGTTTCTGTCGCCTGTCATGACGTCTGCTAACCTTGAAGTCACTGGGTATTGCCCTTTCCTCTTGCCTACCCCACCCAGCCATGATACCTCCTTCTGCCCTCTTCACTGAGTTTGTTCTGACTTTGTGACTATTCACAAGCCTGCCATGACAGGCCTCAGTCTGCATGCTCCACCCTAAGGAGCCTTCTTATGCCACACACACAGCTGGTCTCCCACTGCTCCTGTCAGTCACAGACCAAATCATTGCAGGAAGTCCCGCCCCTGGCTATGTTTACTTTCCTTATCTGGATTTATATTGGCTTCTTTATGTCAACACCACCTGTCTTAGTTTATTGGTTGCTGCTATGGTAAAGCACCTTAACAAGGGAATGTGTAGAAAGCAAAGCTTTACTTCACACAGTTTTCGAGCTAGAAGTAACAAGGTAGTGTGTAGAAAGCAAGAATTTATGTTACACAGTTTTGAGGCTGGAAGTGCAAGGCCACGGTGCTAGAGCAGGTTTGAGGTATGGCAAATAATTCTCTTTGCTGCCAAGATTGTGTCTTCTTGCCATGCTCTGCAGAAATGATAACAGAAGTGACAGAAGGAGGAAGGGTTTCTCTAGGTGTAAAAACACAACAACAGACATTTCAAATATAAAAAAGCAAAAGTAGAATCAAGGGAGAAATAAAAAAGCCTAACGTCAAAGTTGGGGATTTTAGGGCCCTGTTTAAACAGTTTAGAGAACACACTGGTACACCAGAGGCAGAATGCTGACCCTACAGTAGGCCCTGAAAAGTGCAATATAGTTGAAGCAGAAAGCAAGAACCCCAAAATAGCTATTATGAATATATTCAGGGACCTTAAAGAGGAACTGAACAAATCCATTAATGAGATATGAAAACACAGACAGTGGAATAAAATGAAGAAAATACTTCAAGGCATGAAAATAGAATTAAAATGATTAGAGAAAACCCAAATTGAGGGAAAACTAGAAATGAAAAATCTAGGAAGCCAAACATAAACTTCATAGGCAAGCCACACAAACAGAATATAAAGGATCAAAGACAGAATCTCAGTCATCAAAAACAAGATAGAAGAAATGGACACCTAAGTCAAAGAAAATGGTAAATCTTAAAAAATTCCAGGCAGAAAACATCCAGGAAATTTGGGCCACTATGAAAGGATAAAATCTATTAATAATTGAATAGAGTAAGGAGAAGAAACCCAGGTCAAAGGCACATAAAATATTTTCAACAGAATCATAGAAGAAAAATTTCCCAACCTAAAAAAAGACATGTGTATCAAGGTACAAGTATACAGAACACTGAAGAGACTGGACCAGATAAGAAATTCCCCTTGACACAAAATAATCAAAATACTAAACATAAAGAACAAAGAAAGAATATTAAAAGTTTTAAGGGAAAAAGACCAAATAACATATAAAGGCAGACCTATTAGAATGACACCTGACTTTTAAATGGAGACTCTAAAAGTCAGAAGGGTCTGAAGAGATGTTTTACAAACTCTAAGAGACCACAGAGGCCAGTCTAAACTACTATACCCAGCAAAACTTTCAATCACCATGAATGGAGAAAGAAATACATCCCCTGATAAAACCAAATTTAAACAATATCTATTTATGAATTCAGCTCTTCTGAAGGTGCTAGAAAGAAAATTTCAATCCAAAGAAAGTTGCTACCTCCAAGAAAACACAAGGAATAAATGTGGTAGCTTGAATGTAATTGGCCCCCATAATCTCATAGGGAATGGCACTATTGGGAGGTGTGGCCTTGTTGGAGGAAGTATGTCACTGTGGGGGTGGGCTTTGAGGTCTCCTATGCTCAAGCTATACTGTGTGGTAGATAGTTTACTTACTGTTGCTTGCTGATCAAGATGAAGAACTCTCACTGCTTCTATTTCACAGGAGTGGGAGTAGTTCTCTTTAAATTGTTTATCTAGTCATGCTTTAACTTTGGTAAGTGGTATATATCAAAAAATTATTCACTTCTTTTAGATTATTCCAATTTGTTGCAGTACTTTTTTTTTCAAGCATATTTGTATTTTCTCAGACTCTGTTGCTATGTCCCTTCTGCATCTCTACTTTTGTTCATTTAAATCCTCTCTCTCCACCTTTAATTAAAAGTCTATCTAACAGTCAAAAACAAAACAAACAACAACAAAACAGGGCCAGATGCTTTTAGTGCAGAATTCTACCAGACTTTCAAAAAATTAACACAGGTACTTGTTAAACTATTGCATAGAAAAGAAACAGAAGGAATATTGCTTAATTCTTTTTATGTGGCCACATTTCCCTTAATACCCAAACTATATAAAGACCCAATAACAACAACAAAAAAGAATTCCAGACCCATTTCCCTTATGAACAAAGATGCAAAAATTCTGAACAAAATACTTGCAAATTTAATACAAGAACAGAGAATGCATCAATAACATTAGCTACAATAATCAAGTAGGCTTCATCCCAGAGATGTAGGGATGGTTCAACATACACAAATTAGTAAATGTAATATACCATATAAACAGACTGACAAAAATAATGTGATCATCTCAGTAGATGTTTACAGCCAACAACAACTTAACTGGAGAGAAGCTCAAATTATTTCTACTAAAATTAGGAACAAGACAAATTTGTCCACTCTTTCCATACCTGTTGATATGGTACTTGAAGTCTTAGCTAGAGCAATAAGACAACTGAAGGATATTAAGAGGATACAGATAGGAAAGAAAGAAGTAAAAATATTTGAAGATGACATGATTTTATCCATAAAAATACCCTTTAAAAAAGGCACCAGGAAACATCTACATAGGATAAGCATTTTCAGTAACAGAATACAAAATTTACACACAAAGCTAGTAGCCATCCTGTATACAAATAACCAATGGACTGAAAGAGAAATCAGGGAAGCAACATCTTTCAAAATCATAATTTTAAAAAGAGGGACAAGAGAGAAAAATGGCATTTGATTAGGCAGAGCTTGGGTGGAAGTTTTTTCTTTTTTCTTTTTTTTGGGGGGAAGTGAATGGGAAAGAGGGAGAGAGGAGAGAGGATACTGGCCTCTGGGGACAAGAGTGGAAAAGATAAGAGAGAGGCAGAGGGAGAGATAGAAAAAGAGAGGGGGGGATGTGGGCAGCTCCCTTTTTTTTTTCAAGACAGGGTTTCTCTGTGTAGCTTTGTAGACCATACTGGCCTCGAACTCACAGAGATCAGCCTGCCTCTGCCTGGAGAGTGCTGCCTGGCTTGCAGGCCTTTTTAAAAAGGAAATGTATTGAATGTGTACAGGTGGTGCTCTTGGTGGTTGCATGTGAGGATGTATCCCATCAGAACTCCAAGGGCGGGCCAGTACAGATGCCTGAATACTAACAACAATAGCCTAAAAAATATAAAATATTTTCGGGTAACTCTAAACAAGGAGGTAAAAGACTAGTATGCTAAAAACTTTTAAGTCATTTAAGAAAGAAACTGAAGAAGATATCAGAAGATGGAAAGATCTCCCATGCTCATGGATTGATAGGATTAATATAGTAAAAAAATGGCCATTCTACCAAAAGCAATCTGCAGATTCAATGCAGTCCCCATTCAAATTCCAGCACAATTTTTCACAGAGTTTAAAATGACAATTTTTTTTTTGCTTCATATGGACACACACACACACACACCCCTTAGGATAGCTTTAAAAAAGTTCTGGATAATTTATTTATTTTTTTCTTCCCAAGACAGTTTTTCTGTGTAACAGCTCTGGATGTCCTAGAACTCAATTTGTAAACCAGGCTGGCCTTAAATCCACGGAGATGAGCCTGCCTGGCCTTCTAAAGTGCTGTAATTAAAGGCACGTGCCACCACTGCCCAGCAGTCCTGAATAATGAAAGAACTGTGGGAAGTATCACCAACCTGGATGTCAAATTTTACTACAGCACTACAGTAATAAAAAACAACACGACATTGTTATAAAAATGGAACCTTGATCAGTGGAATCAATTTGAAGACCCAGATATAAATCACACACTTAATTTTTGACAAAGACGTCAGAAATACACACTGGAAAAAAAGACATCTGCAACAAATGGTTCTGGTCAAGCATGATAGCTACATGTAGAGGAATCCAAGTAGATCCATCCATACTTATCATTGAGCACAAAACTCAACTCTAAATGGTTCACAAACTTCAACATGAGGCCAGATACACTGAATCTTATGGATGAGAAGATAAACCATAAAGTTACCAAATAATTGGGTAGACAAAGCCCCAACTAAACATCTCTTGTTATCAAATTAAATGTCCAGCTCTAGGAATGGGTTGAAACTAATCAAGTTCTTGGCCAAAGGTGTCCCATGGACACCCCAAGATAACCCAGGCTATTGCCAAGGCTATTGGTGGCTCTCCACAACTTATGGTAAGGCCCTATTGTTTAAGACAACACCCGCACAACTCACTGAACACAGAGAAGTTGAGCTGGTGCTGACATAGAGCCTTCACCCCCCACTGATAGGAGTTCATGGTACTGGAAGGTACTGTGCATGCTACCAGAGGAAAAAGGGAACACCAATCTAGCTATGAACACATCAGTCTACAGTGGTGACCTGCCTATAAAATACACAGCTGCAATAGTGGCACAAAGCTTGTGAGAGTAACCAACCAATATTTGATTGGATTTAAGGCACACTTCATGAGATGAAACCCACATATCCAACACTGCTCGTGTGGCCAAGAACCTGAGACTTGTTAGGCCAGGGGCATAGGGGAAATCTAAATACTACTGTTCTAAAGAACTTAGTAATAAATGACTTCTAATGACATTCTGTTACACTCACAGTTTTGTAGCTTGCTTAGCCATCATCAGCGAAGGTTCCTCCTGCTGCAGATGGGAGCAGAAGCAAAGACCCGCAAGAGGACAATTGCAGAGAGTGAAGAACTTAGAACACTCAGTCTCAAATAGAATGCCTCTGTTACCCCTATCCCTGCCCAGGATTAAGGGGACCTATAGGAAGAGGAGGTAGGAAGATTCCAAGAGCTAGTGGGAATGGGACACAAAGAAACAAGGCCTTCTGACACAGCAAGACTGAGGCATATATGACCTTATAGAGACTGTGGCAGCATGCACAGGTCTAAGCCAGATGGGGTCCCAGCACTGAGAGGGAAGTGGACACATGCCCCCATCCCAAACCCAGAAGCTATCTCCAATTGATAACCATTTGCAAAGGATTAGTTTTCTCCAAAGGAGTCTCACTGAGTATGCAAATTACTCTTAAGGGCAGATTCTAGTAGTAGAAGGCCAACATAAACACAATGGCATTTTGGGTGGTTTCTTGCCTCAAAGTGCTTTGTCTGGACATTCTTTTTCCTTTTTCTCACAGTCCTTTTGTATATATTATGGTTCCTGGTGTTGTGTTTTTATGGAATCACTATGTGTGTGTGAATGTGGGTGTCTCTGCAGCTATATGTGTTTCTTGTGCTTTTCCTTTGGCTCTTCTGGTAGTTTCTGTGTTTTGTTCTGTTCCAGTTTGTTTTTATTTTATGTTATTATTATTTCTTTTAGATTCTGGTTTGTATTCTAATGAGGGAGAAAAAGAAAGGATGTGGGTTTGGTTGGATGGAGAGGTGGGCACAATCTGAGAGGAGTTGGGGGGAGGGGAAACTGTAGTCAGAATATATTGTATGAGAAAAAGCTGCTTTCAATAACAATTATAGTAAAAGTAAAAATGAAAAGAGGGCTAGGGTTAAAGACTAGTGGTAAAGATTTAATGCAGAATGTTTGCCTAGCATGTCGGAGCAGAGCCCTAGTTTAAAACAAATAAATGAATGCATAAACAAATCCTAAACATACGAAGTCCATCTTTTATGTCTCATTTCAAAGTTCCATAAAACAAAAAATTGAAAAATCCTTACAAACATAAAATAAAAATAAATAAATATAAAAAAGAGACTCACATAGTATATAAATTATTGGTAAATTGGGCCAACAGATAAAAAAGAGAAAGCAAAAATTCCAGTCAGTGATGAATCTCCTCTTTAAAACACACCAGGAGTAATTTCTCCTATTGAATCTCAAGACTGAGATGTGATGGGCAGGCTTTTAAAAAACAGGTATTATTCAAACTCTCACAAGGCAAAAGTAGAAAATTTAAATCGTGCTGTTTTGATGAAAGAAATTGAATGCCTTAAAAAAAAATTAGATGTATTTGTAAGGAAAAAATTCAGTCCTGAGTGGCTGTTAGAAAATTCTATCTAATATTTAAAGAGGAAATAATGTCAACAGTACACAATGTCTTTTGGAAGACAAGATGGGGAGCCAGCCGACTCTCTTTTTACAGCCGGTATAACATCGGTAACAACATGGGAAAGCGCATTCAAGATGGCAGAGACCAGCATCTCCAGTGTGCACTAACAAACTCACAAAATTCCAACCAACCAGACCCACTCATTATAAACAAATGGGGCTTATCTCAGGAAGTAAACTTGCTTTGCCTTTCAAAATCAGTGTCATTTGTCATCACAAGGAAATAAAATAGAAAGAGTTATCACATTACCTCAGTAGACACAGAAAGGGAATTTCACAGGATTTGACACCCAGTGGAGATAAAGATGCTCAAGAAAGTGGGGCAGTCAGGGCTGTCCATGGAGACCAGCAGCCCACATCCACCGCAAACCACTAAGAACACTCAGCTGAGGTTGGGGTTGAGCCAGTATTTCTGGTTTTGATAACTGTTCCACATTCCACTGGATGTTCACACACTCTGCTGTGTGATGTTGGCTGGTCAGGGCTTGGGCCACATGGAGGGAGTGAGGCCCAGGGTGTCAAGGTGTCTCTCTGAAACATTTGATTTGGCTTCAACAGGGGAACCATGCTGGTTGCAAAGTACTCTCTGCAGAGGGAAGCGTTGACTGCTCTGTTGACTTCTTTGAGGTTTTTATTGTGTGTGGGATTGAACCTAGGGCCTCACACAAGGGAGGTAGGTGCTCTACCATGGAGCTACATCCCTAGTTCTAGATTGTTTTATTAAGCTGTGTTTTACCATAGTTTTTGGGCTGAGGACTGATGGAAAGGGGCGGGGATGTGATGCATTGCTGGTACCCTGATCAGTGCTGGAGGCCTGTCTCAGTTGCCATTAGTGTATCTGGAATAATGCCTCAGGTGCTTAACTAAGGACCCCAGAGATGAGAACTATAGTCTATGTGTGAGGTCAATACTGGAACATAGAAACGAGTATCTTTCAGCTCTGTGGGACAGATTTGAAGTACATCAGATTGATCCCTTAGGTTGGCAGGGCTGACTGCTCCTGGATCCTTTTCTTTGCTTGGAAGCACATTAGGGGCCCAGCCTTCATCATTCCCATGATGTTGTCCCTGTGCACCTACCTAAATTTCCCTTTACCAGCCACACTGGAGTAAGATCCTTCCTAACCCAGCATCCTAGTATGGCCTCATATCTTGCCTGGTTTTATCTGTGGTGACTAATTTCAGACAAGTTCATATTCTGCAGGGTGTGGTATATGTCTTTGCCTACCATCACAGCACTGGTCTCTCATCTTGTCCACACAATGTGCTGTGGTGTGTGTGTGTGTGTGTGTGTGTGTGTGTGTGTTATATGTGTGTGGGGTGTGTGTGTGCATGTGTGGGGTGTTATGTGTTCATGATGTGTGTGTGTGTGTGTGTGTGTGTTATATGTGTGTGGGGTGTGTGTGCATGTGTGGGGTGTTATGTGTTCATGACGTGTGTGTGTGTGTGTGTGTGTGTGTTATATGTGTGTGGGGTGTGTGTGCATGTGTGGGGTGTTATGTGTTCATGACGTGTGTGTGTGTGTGTGTGTGTGTGTGTGTGTGTGTGTGTGTGTGTGTTGGAGAGGCCTCTGCAGGAATAAGATGGAACATGGATGTCTGCAGAGATGGCATGGAGCCTTGAGGACTAGGACTTGGCTTAGTCTCTGTCTCAGTGGCATCTGCTAAGCCCCAACTATCCCATGAACTTCACAGATGTGCCCTACAAGAATCAAGATGTGAGGGCTCTTTACTTTTAGTTGTGATAGCTGAATAATTTAATAATTTAAGAAAACCTATACTATGTCTAAAAGGGACTTTTGGAATTTCACCCATTTTCCTTATTTCAGATAGAAGTGAATTATAGTATGCTAAAGGTCAGAATCATACTTTTTGCTTGTTTTAGTGAAATGGTCTTGTGTTAGCTGGCATCTCTGTTGTGTCCTGTAAAAACACTCTTTAGTTTTCCCTCTTTCTCAGCCTGACCCCCACAAAGTGTGCCTTGTGTTCTGCAGCATGCAAACACAGCAAGGTGTCTTAGAGACACCCTCAAACACTCTCAGGAGGGTGGCCATGAGCTCTTTCTCTACAAGAGCAGGTTGCCTTTGAACAAGCTCATAGCAGCAGTGTTCAGTTGGGACTGGGATCTCTCCTGACACATTTGAGGTTTGGTCTCTAGCATGGTCAGGGTCTTGTTGAGGGTTAGGGAGAGTTAAAGCAGTTTGAAGAGAGTCAGGTCATTTTAACCAGAGCCCATGGAAAGTGAGATGATGGTGATGGCGATGGTGATGATGATCATAATGGCAGTGAGGTTGGTGATTATGGAAATGATGCCAATGATGAATACAATAACCATGATGATGGTGGTGATGATGGTACTTATGATGGTGATGGTGATAATGATTATGATGGTGACAGTGATAATGGTGATGATGATGGTAATGGAGATGATGACAATGGTGGTGATAATGGTGACTATGATGGAGATGATGATGATGATGATGGTGAGGGCTTTTGGCTAGGCAGCTGTAAGTTTCCAGGAGTATTTAATTCAGGGGTAGCAGATTAAAGTGACATTTCATGGATCCAACACTACAGCCTTGTGTTAGACTCCTTGCTGAATCAGTGGATTTTCCTAGGTTGACACTGGTCTAGCCTCATACCCCAGGCTCATGTGAACTTCTAGGGAACCTTAGTGAGTATTGGCTTCTTAGATGCTCTTCATTGCATCTTCCAGCAGGTTTGCTGGTTTACAGGGCTGTCTCTTGGTAGTGGTTTTTTACCTCATATCCTTCCTTTTTGGCTTTACCATCAATTGTACAGTTCCAGAGTCAGAGAAGACAGAGATGCTAGAGATCTGGGCTGTACCAGGCCCCCTGTCTTCAAGGCACCAGTCTTTCATGTTGTGGGTGGCTGTGGACTGCCTGTTGGCTGTAGGCTGAAAGGAGAGAGTAAGTGACTGGTGATTTAATGCATGAGAACATTTCTCTGCAGGGTCTATGGCCACATCCAGAGCCTCAGCAGGAGAGAACAGCAAGCCAGAATGGGCATCTTTCTGCCACCAAGCCCTACTCTTTAACTGTGCATCTGCCAGCTCTTTCTTTAGGAGCAGCACTGGGACTCTCTGGATGTCACTGTAATGAGCCCCAGGCTCTGGGGCCTGGGACTGTCCTCTTCTGGCTCTTCCTGAGGGGCTCCTTCATACCTACCTTCAGAGTTATGTCTTACTCTCTTTGGCCAGACTTGGACACACTTTCTCCATGTTTGTAGGATACTTTAAGTTTCCCAGGAAATGATAATTATAGAAGAGAGCCCTTGTTCACTCACTTTGTGGGCCTCAAATTGGTGGCTGGTTAATTCTCAGAAATGAAGACGGGATGAATCCCATGTGTACTTGATCTTGAGCAAAAACAAGCAAACATAAACAACAAAGAAAAACAAACAAACAAACAAAAAAAACAAACCTCTGAGTGAAGAAGGATGTGGGCCATATTTGCCTGGTGCTTTGCAAAGCCAGGCTCAGTCTCCTGATGTTCTGCCCTCTCTGCCTCTGTGCTAGGTTTCTATGTGACCCTGGCCCAGGAAGGCTATGGGGAGGCTGCCTGCATAGGAAGCCATTCCAGAGTTTTTTATCTGTCTCTTTTTTTTAATCTTTCATGTCATACAGAAACAGTTTCACAAACTAATTACTTTGTGTCAGCCACAGGGGAGGCAGCCTCCTCCTCCTCCTCAGCTGGACTTGAGAGGCCAGGGGCTTTGAGGTGTAGCAATTTGTAGCAGAATCCCAGAGTGTGAAGACAATTACTCCAGTGAGCTCAGGCAGAGGAAGGGGTCAGGGCCACTATGGGCTACTGCCCTTGTTTCAAGTGAGAAGAGACAAATATTCGCCCCTTAATAAGGGAGAGAGAGAGGGAAAGACAGAGAGAGAGAGAGAGAGAGAGAGAGAGAGGGAGGGAGGGAGGGAGGGAGGGAGGGAGGGAGGGAGGGAGGGAGGGAGGGAGAGAAAGAGAGAAAGGCTTTTGAGTTTAAACAAAAGCTAAGTTATGTGAAAGAGAAAGTAATAGAGCAGAGCATCTTTCCTGTACTTCTTCAAGGTTGTTAATCCCTCAGCTGCTTGTTGGGGGTGATCAAGGGGCCTATACCCATGCTATCTGAGTCCAACATCCCCTTTTAATGGTGGGCCTGGAGGAGCAGTCCCATCCCTAGGACTCATGGAGTCCATTCAGACAGAGCAGACTGGATAAACTTGTGTACTCTCCAGTTGCCCATGTCTCTGGATGTGGGTAGAGACTCCCTGGTTGTCATGAGGTTGGATCCAGAGTATGTCAAGACTTTACAGGTAGTGTCATGAGACCTCTGAGACGTTGAGTCAAATGCCACAGGGAGCCTGATGCTCTCCAGGCTGCAGTGATGGGCTCATCAGTACAGGTGACCATTGCCCTGGGCAATAGCTGGAAGAAATGGGCATGGGAACTGGCTCTGGAGAGTGCGATACCACAAAAGTCCACATTAGGGATTCTAGAAATTTCCTTCACTCCTAGGAAAGAACCACAAGAGAACTTGAGTCCATGAGGGATGAACCTGACCCAGATCTCAGAGTGTGCAGCTGCTGCCTAGGAGGCCTGAACATTCCTGGGCCATCAGAGGTGAGGAGGACCTGCTTGCCCAGAGATCTGTTCCATGAAGGGTGAGACAAGTCTGGAGACATGGAGGTTGGACTTGTAGATTCAGGAGGGGCCCTGGATCAGTGCAGCTTCTTTACCATGGGTATGTGCTGTGTGTTCACCTTCATTATCACCGGAGGGTTAGCAGGGCTTCCCCTATCCTGTGGCCAGGCCAGAGCCCTACAGTGCCTGAGATACCGCTTGTGCCTTTTCCTTCCAGAAGGGACAGGGAACATTCTTTCTATTCATTACAACCCCTGTTAGGCTGCACAAGCCTCAGTGTCATGGTATTTGGGGTATATGCCTAGAAGATGAACAAGCTCCCAATGAGGTCATCATCTTGAGGCCCTGATCAGGGATGCATGCATGCTGGCTTCAAATGAACTGGAAGGGAAATGGGGGCGGGGGAGGTATCCTGTACAGAGGAAGGGCCTAGGGAAGACACAGTGAGAAGGTGATCCTCTGTGAACTAGTAAGAGGCCAGAGTCAGGGGGAGGTGGCCCACTCTCCCCTCTATCTTGGTTTTGCAGCCACTAGGCCACCAGGTTTGGGAGATTGATTTCTATGGCTAAACCACCAACTGCTGTTTTCTGCAATGGATGGCTCTACACATTAATGCAAAGCTCATTATGGGTGGAAAGAGGGGTTGGACTGGGCTCAGACTTCACTGAGACACAGGGAACTGGGGAGCATTGTAGTGCTGGATCCATGTTCTGTTGTGGCACTTTGAAGGACGGAAGTGCCAGTCTTAAAAGCCTAGTCCACTGTGGCTGCCCACACCTTACCATGGGCCTCCACGGCATTGATCGTCTCAAGACTCTGCTTGGTTAAAGTCCCCTCAAAAGGCTCCAACTGCATCTTGTCTCACCAAGTAGGGAATGGCTAAATCTGGCGTTACAGCCATTCTCATGGTGCATGGCACAGGGCTCTGATGACCTACCCCTCACCTAAGACTGCTGGGACTCCCAGGATCCATGAAGAGGACCCCTCCCTGCCTTTGTCCCCTGTCACCTCAGGCCTGGCTGCTGCGTCTCCTGCTGGGACCGAGTCACATCACTAACTGTCAAATTGCCTAAAACTAATTGGCTTAATTATCAATTTGCTTAATGGTATGTTTAACTGAAATCTATATTTATCAAATTTACATTTCTCACATGGCAGAGTGATTCCAGCTCTGTCTGAGCCTCTCCATTGATTTGATTGTCTTTTTCAAATCTGCCCGTTCTTGAGGATGTCAGAAAATTTTAGTTAGTGTACAGGATGTGCCAATCTTACTTTTATATTTCCAATGAGCATCAACCAGATCTGTATTCAACCCACAGACTTTTGAGAAGCCTCTGTGTTCATCTATCTCCATTGTCAACTGTGTAATCAGTCATGTGCAAGATGTGAATGCTTCATCCTGTTAATGATTGCCTTGGTTGGTTCCCACCCCAAGTGCTTATCCCAGGCAGTGGCTGTCTTAGGTTGGAGCCTCTGGCTGAGTCTGAGGTGCTGATGCCAGTTTGAGAGGTTTCAGATATGATGGACCTTTCACCCTGCTTCTAGAAGTTTCTTATATGGATAACATTGGCTTCTGATTATAATCACCCTCCCTTATAACCCAGGGTTCTGTTTCCATAACAGGCCTCCAAGAACAAAAATTTCTCAAGATACTGATGCCTTTACATGAAATGGTGTGGTTTCTTGGTGTTTGTATCTTGCCTGTATCTGCTTTCCACACCAACCATCTTTACATTCTGGCATACTTTTTTGGTGCCAATGCTGGGCACACAGTGCTAGCCTCTATGACTTACATAATAGCAAGAGGCAAGGTTTCTCCTTAGTATTATAGCTGGGGTTGGTAGACTCCATGTCAGTTGACTGATTTCTGTTGCAAAATACCAGAGAAAACCAAGCAAGGGTCATCTGAGAAGGGGGAACCCCAGGGCCCAAGTTTTATAAGAAAGTAGGCTGAGCAAGCCATAGGGAACACTCTAGTAGTAGCATTCTTCCATGGCCTCTGTTTCAGTTCCTGCCTCCAGGTTCCTTCTTGTGCATTTTCTCTGACTTTCCCTTCAAGGTGGGCCCAGGGATAATACCACCCACAATGAACTAGATACTCACATATCAGTCATTAATCAGGACAATACACCACAGACTTGCTTATGGGATAATATAATGGGGGTATTTTCTCAGTTGAGTTTCCTTTTCCCATATGACCCTAACTTGTGTCATTTTGACAGAAATTGTGTCATTTTGAAAATTGTGTCATTTTGACAAAAATTAATTAGCACAGTACCAAAATTCAGGTGTTCAAATCTCTATTTTAAGTGTAGTGTTTTCTCTTTAAGTTTATATTTATTCTTTGAGAGTTCCATTCATTTGTGCAATATATTTTGATCATAGCCATCCTATCACTTCCATCTATCTGATGCCCCTTAGGACCCCTCACCCCTTTTCCTTTTCAATTTCGAGTTCTCCATTTTTGTTATTAATACCCCCAGAATCCAGTTAATATTGCACATATGTGTATGGGTGTGGGGCTATCCATGAAGGCTGGGGAGATGTATTAGAAGCCATGTTCCCAAATGACAATGACTTTCTCTCCCTCAGCAGTGTCCGTTACCATAGCTCCTCTCAGTGTGTGGCCTCATGGGGCCCCTCCCCAGTTCATGCTGGAAATTTCACTGACTTGATCTTGTGTACATAACTGTAGCTGCTTCGAGTTGATGGATGTGTCGACAACTATGACGTTCTCTCCAGAAATCAACATTTCACAGCCTTCCTTCCCACCCTCTGTCTCTCCCATTCTGTCTGACTTATATTCTGATATGTTCTCTGAGTGTTGGATGAGGGTCAGTTTGTGAAGTGTAGTGTTGTCATGTATCCTGTGCATGTCCCTCTGTGTGTTTTCAGTCACCTTTGACCTCTTGTCAGACAAAATACAATTCATACACTTTGTCAACAACTTCTATGATGTTGTTTAGGGAATAACTGAAGAAAAAGTTTAAGGTTCTTATTTAGTGTGGGAAAAATTGTTTGTAGAGTTGTCATTCCACAGTTGATCAACACTCTGGTAGCAAGGGTTTGTATGCAAAGTGTGACCATGCTCTTTGTTGGGAGGTGAGGATGAGCAGGTATCTTAGGCTCTCTCTGCCAGATTCCCCTCAGTGTTCTCCCATAAAGGGTTGGTTTCAGTTTATTTTAGTTTCTTCTAGAGCCTAGATCTGCCCCCAAATGTGTGTCTTTTTAGGTTAAACCCCCACCCCACCCCAAAATTTTTAGGATTCCAAGTCAAAATGCCACAGAGAATAAAAAGCCAGAATACAATCCTAAAGAGATGGAAGATGGAGCTTGTGTAGTCTGTGCTCTAGTCACCACCATCTGGCCACAAAGCCACTCCAGGGGTGGTGGAGGTTGGGCTTATAGTCATCAATACCACCAAGCACCCAACACGTGTTTAATGTCATGAGCTATAATAAACATTTTCTTTTGAAGTCCATTTGGTTCTGCTGTTTGGTGGCAACAGCACATAGGACTAAGTGACTGACACAAAGCCAAGTGTTTCCCCAGTTTCCATCCTGAATATAAGCTGGATTGCAATGGCTGGTTTCCAAGCACTGGCATTGACAGGCTCTGTCGAACAGCACATATCTTTAGCAGAGAGAAATGTTCTCATCCCAGAAGGGCCAGTGGGGTGATCGATTGCTTCAGCTTGTATGGGAAGCTCACACAGACCAGAATAGAAGGAAAAGGGAAGAAAGGAGCTATGTTCATTTTTTACTCTGCTTCTACCAGCTTCAGGAAGAGGACCAGGAAAGCCTGCTTTTCTTCAGGGGTTTTATTAGCACTCTCTGGAGTGTTCAGACATACCAATGTCTCATCCAGTGCTCAACCTCCTCCCTCTGTTACCATGGCCCCATGACTTCCACAGACTGCAAGTTTCTGTATGCATATGTGTCTAAATATGTTTAAATTGGTTGTGCCTAGTGTGTATAAAAAGTTCCATGCCTGGTCTGATATAGCCCTTTAAATGTATAGGGTGACAGGATCCCCAGGCATGGTTGCACTGGGTCTCTTGTGGGAACAGGTCAGATGTGCCAACTGCAGATTAACCAGGATTCTTCTTGAGATATCAGGGTCTCTGTGGACAGGCCACTTGGAGAAGTGGAGGATATTTTTTTTCATAAAAAAAATATTCACCCTGGCAGTATGAAGCCTGTTACCACACAGAAAGCAACAGGAGAAGCCAGGAAAGTGCTGACTACAAAGTACATAGAGAGACTCAAGATTTCATTTCTGGGTAATAAGAACATAAGTGAACATTTTAAAAAGAGAAGGATCTGGGCTTGGTGGTGTATACCTTTCACCCAAGCACCTAGGATGCAGAGGGACGAAGGTCTCTGTGTGTTCGAGACCAGTCTTGCCTACAGAGTGAGTTCTAGGACAATCAGGACTACATAGAGAGAACCTGTTTAAAAAAAAACCCAAGAATTATGTTGTTAACTCTGTCCAACAGACACAGAGCCAGAGCACATTCTACCTGAAGGTGCTTGGGGCTGGGCCAGTCTTGCAGGGGCAGCACATGGAATGAGGGCACAGTGTTAAGAGGACACTAGTACTCCCAGAACCCTTTGCCTTCTTCTTCCAGGGTGCTATTTCCTGGGTCCTGTTGAGATCTGGGAATGTGGGGGAAGGGTACTCTCCTCCTCATCTTTAGTCTTCAGGTTTCTCATCCATCCTCCTCTTCCTGACCAGAGATGGAGAGGACAAGGTTAGGGGGGAGACATCCTTAAGTACGGTACCTGGACACTATTGGACCCCTGGACACTGGTCACTATTCCCTCCGGAAAGTCCTATCATGGTGACAGGCACATCAGGAAGGAGTCTGTAGACTTTTGTCACAGCAGCTTCCAGGCTTGGCTTCAATGGACTCATCACCTCAGTCTCCATTTCCAAAGTAGCACACAGTCTTAGGTGACATGGAAGACCACGGGGAGCTTTAACTCAGCATGCAGTGAGACACTAACCACAGACCTGAGAGATGTAATGTCTCAGATACAAATCTCCAGAATGGCTGAGTCTTTCTGAAGGACGGAGTTTAAGTTTTCAAGGGAGGAAAGACAGGATTGACTCCTCAGGATCCGGTGGTCCTCAGCTGTACACTGGCATGGTGTTTGAGCATGGCTTGGACACCCTTCTTGGGAACCTTGTCTCCTTTGTATGACATGTGGTATGCCATCCACATGAGTGCTGAACACATCATTATTATAGTATAGTATTTAGAGAACAGACTAGAAAAGATTAACATGGAAAATTTCCAGATTTGTGGTTTTTTTCCAGAGTAATTTTGTGATTGAATCCATGGATATGAGATCTGCAAGAGGTAGAGTTGAATATACAGACATTTAACCTACCTCATGGATGAGATTAGTTGCCATGATGGGCGGGGCGGGAGTGCCATGTAATATTTTAGAGATGTTAATGATGATACCTTCTGAGTATGCAGTGGAAGGCTACCTGGGACAACGAAAGAGTGGAAGGGAACATGACTGTCAGCGTCCCTGGACAGAGGCACTGTGTGACTGCTATAATTTGTAGATGAAGTAGGGAGTGTGGCCTTGAGGAAGGAATAGGTCATTGGGAGCAGATCCTGGAAGTGTGCCGCATCTTGTTTTAGGCTCCTCTTATGTTCCCTTCTCTCTGCTTCCTGTCTGTGATGAAGTAAAGAAACCTCCACAGCATTACCCCCTGTTACCATGAGGTTCTTCTCAAACACACAGAACCAGGCATCCACAGACTAAGTCCCTTGAGATCAACCCAAAGAAATTGGTCCTCCCTTTAGTTGTCTCTGTCTTGTGTTTAACCACAGAAGCAATGAAACAGGAATTAGAATAAGGACACAGATGTCATCATGATGACATTTACCAAGAGTGCCTGGATTCCCCATGAAGGGTTTAGCCTAGTCCTTCAGAGGTCACATAAGGGTCTACAAAGTTGTGACCATCTCAGTGTGCTCACAGGGACATGCACCTGCCTGTGTGCATATGTCTATCTGTGAATGCACTTGAGGACTTTGAAGGTTCCCAGGCAGCACAGGCTCCTTGGGAAGCTGTCACTATGGCAATTCCAGAGCCCAGTCAGTCTTCAGCATCACAAACATTCTCCAATGTAGACCCACATGTCCTGAAGTCATGTCACTATCTGACTGTGCCTGTCTTGATCGACCCTGAGATACAGAGAGAATTTGTTGTTGAATTTTAATGCCAGTCACTATTATTTAATTTATACCAAGCAATTCCGGAAAGAAAAAAAGATGCCTGTCCAAAGAGGTGTAAATCTGATACCTGACTGATCTTTTAAGAGGCGATAAATACAAAATCCTTACTTTTGGCATTTATAAATTATTTGTTTCATTAGGACAAAGAACATTTGACATTTTGGAGCTACGTGGTGTCTGCCCAATGTCAGGGTACATGGTGAACAATTAGGTGGGTATGGGGTATGTAAGCAGATATGGTGGCTTTCATTATGACAGGAAATGCCAATAAAAGCTCATGCATGTGTGCACACATGCACGCACATACACACATGCACAAACACATGCACACATGAACATACACACACATGCACACAAGCACACACACACGCATGCATGCATGCACACACACGTACACACACACACACGCACACACACACACACACACACACACACACACACACACACACACACACACAGAACTGCTAAGCTTCTCTCATTCAAGGTTGCCTGTCTGTATGTGGAGCTGTGAATGACCAGGAAAAGCTGGTCTCCTATGAAACCACAGCAGAAAATGCACCAAATGGAATGTTTACTTCTAAATCTACAAATCAACAAAACCTGTTCTTCTAGGTGACTTTGACTGGCACCTTTGTCTTTTAAAGCAGAATGGGTACAGACAACTTTGTGATCATTGCTACAGCAGGCCAAATGCATCTTCCAACCCAGGAGGACAGCCTGGGAAGTGGGACCCACCTGGAAAAGATCAGGAAACAAGTTTGGGCCTTGTCAGCCTTGCTCCTTTCAGAAGTTACAGGTAGAAGGGTCCTGTGCTTAGACTTGATTTATTTTTAAAATTCTACCTAAAATGCTTAGCCCCAAATGAAGCTTAATAATAAGATAGAATGAGGCACGAGGCTTGTTCATGTGGGGTAGAGGAGGACACACAGCATTTGTGTTTGAATTCCCCTCTGCTCCTTCAGAGTTCAAAGACAAAGGTCTTGTGCAGTCAACCAAGGCTGCATCTCTTGGGCTGGATCAAAGGCAGATGAAGTCCCCTAGGAAAACTAGCAGAGGCAGCTCCCTGCCAGGGAGGTAGATCCACCCTCTGTTTAGAGCAGGGACCCAGCTGATGATAGTGGTTGCCTCCTCAGTTCTTGGCTGTGTTGTTGGGTAAGTGCTTCTGTGTTTTAAGCTGGAGTGTGGCATGTCCTTACCAGCTGTGCACGCTTGTGCTCACACCTGCATGTGCTGGATGCTACAACAGCACAGCCCTTACAGTCGGCGTGTGCATTCAACCCCGAAGCCCTTTTCTTTAGTGAGAAATGATCTTGGGGGGAAAAACCAGATGAAAATAAAATCCTTAAACTGTCTCTCCTCTTTTCTTTTTAGCATGCTAATCTACCTTAGAGGCTTAGCAGGACCCAGGGCATTATCAGACCTTTAGCCCAGACAGAGCTCTGCACCACAGAGCCAGAACAAAGTGATTTATCTAAGTGAATGACCACAGCTTTTGGGCCTTGATGATGTCTGTTTTTAAGCTCAGTCTGCAATGAATTGAGGTCTACGAGGGAAATCGAAAGCTTTTATGCCAGGTTGAGAGGGGCTTGCTCTCACCTTGTTAAGCTTGCCTCTCTAAAAGCACATAACTTACTTTCAATATTGCCCAATCACCTTCCTCTGGAAGCAGAGAGATTTCCATTCTGTCCGTATAACATGTCCAAATAAAACACTGCTTCAGCCATTAAGGCAGTTGATTTTGTTGAACCAGAAAGGAAAAGGTAGAATAAGAATGAGATGCCCGAGTGTCCCTTGTTCTCGAGCTCTGGCGTATTGATGCCTTTGCCCCTCCATCAGCTCTTCTCTGAATGTCCCTGGGGACTTTGCTTGAATCTGGGTGGGTGGTTGGGAGTTCACAGCACAGCAGCAGCATCTCACAAGCCTCTCTGCTTCATGTCTGCGGCCACCAAGGATCTGGGACCTCATGGATAGGCCTGCTGATGGAGCACTCACTCTCTGAGCACTTCTTTAGGACCGATCCCAGCTCCATACAGGCAGGCACTGTACCTTATCTTCCAAAAAACATTCCTTAGTATAGAAGAATCACCCTACAGTAGGCCAGCTGTAAATCTTGGCAGCTGCCTGGAGGAAGGAGATAGAGAAGAGGAGAAAAAGCCAGGTCTTTTGAATCAGAGCATGGAGACAAACCACAGGGCAACAAGCAGCCACACCATGGGCTGAGAACCTTTAGAGAAAGAAGGTAAAAGCGTTGGGGGAAGCCTGAAGTGCTAGAAGAGGCATCTTTAGAAAAGAGACAGGAAGAAGAAAGGGAAAACTTAAGGCTTTTCTAAGTAACTCAGAGAAGTAGGATGCACTTTCATGTCTGAGGCTCTGTAAGTTAGCATGCTAGGGGCCAGGAATTCTGGGAAGGAAGAGTATATCATCTCATTAAAGGAATATTATTCCTTTCCACTGTTTAGCATGGTTTAAGATGAGCCCACCTTCCAGAGGGATGGTTCCTTGGCCAGGTAATTAGCCTGTCCAACTGGATTAATTCTATTATGTTTTGGGTAGCTTGGGAAGTTAGGTCTCCCCCAGGTTTGAGAAATGACTTTCCCTAATGGGCCTCCTCAGGGGCCCAATCAAGGAGGTTACTACTCTCTCATCTGAGACATAATGGGCTCCTGACTCACACTCAAGGGCAGTGTCTGAGGGTTCATCTCTCAGGTAACACTGTATCTTAGGGATAATCTTCAAGTTCTGATGGCTACTAAGTGAAAATGAAGACAGTTGCTCATAGCCCAAGAATGTCAGTGGCCCAGAGCAATTACCTCAGGGAGCCTTGAGAATGCTTGAGAATGTCAAGGGCCTGGAAGCCTGCGTCAGGGTGCGGCCTGCCTCTGTACCTCTGCTGCACAGAGGCCTGTCCTCCAGGAACCACCTCTACCTGAGGAGCCTCTCAAGACCTCAGCCCAGAAGAGGTGGCTCTGAGAATGTCCTTGAGCTGGGAGTCCACGTCCTGGCGCCCACAGATGCCTCCCAGTGAAACACGGTAAAGTCATTTACTGTCCTGTGAGCTCTGATTTCTAGGATGCCCATGTTCAAATAAAACTTTTATGTATCTCAATAATTATATCAACAGATCTTAATCTGAGTAATTAGAATTCAATAGGAGGCTCCAGGGTTCTAACAAATGCCCACAAAGCATTTTAATGGCCACAAGCTGTTCTCTGCAGAGACACACCTCACTAGGACCCACGAGCACACATCTTTAGGGAACACTTGGCACCTGAGGGAAGAACTTCTGAGGCACACCCAGGCTGACAAGGGCAGTACTTTTGTGAGGTGTCAGGGTGTGTGCAGAGAACACAGCCTACGTTGGGATCATCCATCGGGGCACTGATATTCCTGTGTCAGGTGGATGGGTACAAAGTCCTGGAAGGTACTCACTGAACAAAGGAGTCAGAGGAGGAGTAGGGCCAGTTCTGCCAAAACACTGTCTTTATACTGGCAGTCAGGCCTAGGTGTGGACAGGGAGGGCAGCCTAGATGTGAGTGGTTGCTCACAAGGACCCAGGAGCACATGGTAGGGAGGTATGGAAATCCTGCCTGACTAGGACTTGGGTCAGGGATCAGACAGGATCAAGGTCAGTGGGAGATAAACTCACTCTCCAAGGCTGCACTCCCCATGTGGCTGTGTGGAGTGAGGATGAAAGGAGAGAGGAACTTTCATGTCTGTAGAACACTCAGGCCACAGGATGCTATTCAGCCAAGTTAAGAATTGTTGTGGAGCCCATCTCACATAGCTGTTTAGAGCTATGTGAGATGAGTCTGCTATGATTGGGGCTTCCCAAGCTGTTGCCACTGCTGATCAGCTGGGTTCTGCCATTGCCTCAGTGTTTGCTCTTAGCAGCCATATGGGGGCAGTAGCCATGGACAGCACAACACAAAACTATCCTTGAACCAAGTAGAAGTTGCATTTTTGGAAGAGGCAGGGTCTCTCTCTCTCCCCCTCTCGTGTGTGTGTGTGTGTGTGTGTGTGTGTGTGTGTGTGTGTGCGCGTGCGCGCGCGCAGAGCTCAGGACCTGCTAGGCCCCCCCCTTTTTTTTTTGCTTCCTTTCCCTCTGCCTCCCAAACCCACCTGCTCAGCGTTACACTGCAGGTCATAGAGAGACACGTGTGTGGCTAGCTCCTGCTGTCAAGCAAAGGACAGGTGCTTTCCTGATGGATTTCTGGCTCATGCCTTTACAGAGTTCGAAATTATATCACTTGCATTCTCAGGCAGAATTGCTCACTTCTGTGTTGATCTCTTTTTGTCATAAACCCTTGGAGCCTCCATGGGGGCCTGAAGGTGGCTAAAATGTATATGAGAAGCACCAATAGCTTGGTGTGCAGTGGGTGTTAAAGATGCATTTACTGTTTTTTGTTGTTACTATTGGATATGGCACAGTGTTACTGGTGGTGTTATTTAGGAGTAGTGTGGTGCTTAGTCAGGGCCATTATCAGCCCTTGTATATTAGTCCACATTCTGCTGTAGCTATATAATACCACAGACAGAGAGAGTTATAGAGTTAGGCTTATTTTGGCTCAGGCTCTGGTCCAAGGTCAAGGCCTGAATTCTGTGAGGGGTTTCTTGCTAGCAGAGTCCTGAGGTATCACAGGACATCACATGAAGAGTCTGCTGGCCCCTCTCCCTCTTCTAATAAAGCTTCCAGGATGCACCCATGAGTTCCGATGGCCTTATCTAATCCATATTGCCCACAAATCCCACCTCCTACACTATGGTTGGATCAAGTTTTTACACCTCCTATACCTAACTGTGGGGATTAGTTTAGCACACATACTTTTGGACATTCAGTTGTGTTCAAGCCAAGAAGACAGGGCCATCTGCCTTGAACTTTGGCTGTCTATAGGGTGTCGGTTGTGTACAGCTGTGAATAGGGTACACCTTCACAGGTTTTGCCATGGAGCAAATGTGCTCTGTGAGCTATTTGGTTGAGGTTTCTGAACACATGGAGCTGTGGGGTTAGTGATGAGGCAGCAAGTGGGGAAGTGGACCCAAGTGACCCGAAGTTGTGACAGGAAAGCATGGTGGGGATCTGGGAAAGAGGGCTGGGCAGGAAAGGCCATGGAGGTGTTCAGCTGTGAGCCTAGAGATGGATATAATGTGTACTGACAAGCACATACTACCTCCAGCAGGGGGAGACAGTATCACAGCGGGATCCCACCGTCCTTCTCACCCTGGCTGCACTATGAGTCTGAGGTTGGGCTTTGTAAAGCCTTGTGCTTGTGGCAAATGTAAAATATGTTGTGAGGTTTCTTTCTTCATGGCTGCCGTTAGGTCTTCTGAGATACCCCAGACCGTTTCCTGAGAGCCCTTAGTGTCCCCCTGTCCTCTTATGCCAGAGACAGACTTTCTCTCATTAAAATATAACTCCCTGAGGAATCCAATGCAATGATACTTTTGCTTTATTTACATGAAAATCAACAGATGTTAGCAAGTTAATGTCATTTATTATATAAGATGTGATGACAATACAATTAGTATTTTTTAAACTGTAATTGTAAAATTGACCTTATTAAAATTCCACTTCCTCCATAATTAAAAAAACTAATTACTTCTAGTAATTGGACCAGAAATGACATTTTCAGTTCATTAATATTCAGCAAATTGTTTTTGAAGATGTTCTTGCATGACGCACCGTCAACCTCTAGCATTTCTGTTCATTTCTTATTTAAAAATCGCCTGGAAATAATAGTTAGCATTTTAACAAGGCGTGTACCCATGGATTGATTTTGTAAATAAAGTTTTTAATTGCTAATTAATTTGTGGAGCTCTGTTCCTGTAACGCCTTCTAGGCTTAAACGTGGTGGGGCCTCAGGCTGAGCCCAAGCTTGGGTCTGACAGAGCTTGTCAGCAGCTTCAGCAGACTGGGCTGGGTCACGCTCCGTTGCTCCTGAATGCCACAGTCTAATTACTTGGTGCGGAGGTGGCTGCAAACCAAAATCACAAGTGTGAACTAGTTTTGTAATTAACTGAGCTCAGCGCAGAGGAGTTTTAAAGAGTGAAAATCAACTGTTCAGAGTGCCTGGGTGCTTGCTTCCTGCCCTCAAGGTCTGGGGATCTGGAGGTCTGGATAGGTAGGGGTGGAGGTGGGCTTTCTGTCCGAGAGATGAAGTGTCTCCTGCTTTGTGGTCCTGATGTTGCTACAGAGCAACTCCTGACACACACTGGCTACTTCAGCTCCAGGATGTTTTCCTTGGGCCCACGAGGAGCTTCCTTCTATAGTCAGCTGGTCAGAACAGGGTGGGGGTGGAGTGGCCTTAAAGCAGGGCTCCGTGTATTGGTCACAAGTGTGCACTGGACTACCAAATTCAGGCCCCAAAGGACCTGAGAACTGAAGCTGTGAAGAAGAGATGGGATTCATGCCAGACCTAGGACAGCTGTTTTTAGAGTTTTAGCAAGCAAAAGGAATTCAGGAAATGCCTGTCGTCAGCATGTGGCTTCCCGTCTTTTGTCATTTCTGTGGTGCCTAACTTCTCCTTGGCTTTGGAACCTGCACTGCTCCTGATGGAGAAATCTCTTTTAAAGGAAGACATAAAGAGTGAAGAGATATCATCACCATGGGCAGGGACTAGAGATATCGTGGTCGTGCATGAGCCCATGTGAGTGTGTCTCACCCAACCTCGGCATGAGTGGTCTTGTTGGCCACCTGGGACTTGGACAGCACACAGCTATGGTGATTCCCAAGAGACAGCATGTGACAGAGCCTCCCTTCTATGGAGTCATGTCTGCAATCCAAGGGCTGTGGAGAAAGGATTCTCAGGGCTGAGCTGCTTTTAAAGGTTGGGAGCTCCTAGTGCAGTCTACTTGGTTGTTATTAGTCTACTTTATCTCTGCTGATCCCTTCTCAGTTAGGCAGGAGAGAATACAGGAGCCCAGATTTTCTATGATCTATCCAGAAGTAGGAGTCCTAAGGGCTGAGAGACCACATGGGTTGGCGCAGGCATTGCAACTCCAGCCAACCTGAAAGTTGTCCTAAACCAGCAGTTTTGAGCAAGTGCAGGAGAAGCAGGCATGTCCACTGGCTCTGCCCACAGCAGGTTCTTGAGGGGCAGTGCTGCCCCACACCCATTATTCCTTATGCATGCTTTGTGGATTTGTCACCATGTCACCGGGGCAGGGCCATTTATAGCAGGGCTCTTGACTCAGATGGAGACAGAGACCCAGAGTAGGCATTCTACATGAGCAGATATGAGCCAGGAGGAAGGGTTGCCCAGGAGAACAGAGGTGTGTAACCATACATACTCATATATGTACAAACATGTAAACATATATACATATGCACTTGCATACACACATTCACATGAAAACTAACACCCATATCAATATTCACATATAAATATTCATTCACACACATGTAAATTGTATGTGTACACTCACACATTCACACACACACAAGTGTACACATCTTATACCCACACTCACATATATACCCACATTTACACTCATCTATGTACTCATTTAATATACATGCTCTGTTTGTAATATCTACTCTGATTTGATGCTCATAGATGTGTTAGCAGCTGTGATGGTTGAATCTGCACTTAAATGGGGTAGACACCTGGGACACTGAACACCTGAGTGTGAACTTCTGCTCCTGTGACATGCATTCTCAGGTTATGACAGCTCTGCTATCAAACTCAAAGGGCTTTATGTTTCCAACAAGCAGCGCAATGTAGCCTTCCTGAGGATAGATAGGCTCCAAAGATCAGGGCTAGGAATCTGGAGACACATCTATTACACTAATAGGTGCCAGAAATTTTGGTGGGTGAGGCTAGTACCCAAGTGCCCTTCATGCCCAGTGCATGTACAGCCTCTGTGGCCAGAGGGCAGGCATTTGCCTGTTAACAGGAAGCAGAAGCAGTCAGTATTTTACTTTAAGCCACATGGACTGAGCACAAGGCCAACCATGTACAATGTTCTCTTCAAGTGTTAGGCTCTTATAGCAGAGGATGAAAGTAAACATGCCTCTGCCAAGATGGAGAACCAAAACAAGTCCCTCAGCCTTCTTATGGCCATTGCCTATGGGTGAAGGAGGTGTGCCTGCAGGCTCACGGCTCCTTGGCTGTTTCCATCTCGGCACTTGTGAGTACCCTCTCCTTGCACTTTTTGGTCATGTAAACTTTGAGTCACCCATGCTTCTCTGTGTAATCCCAATAAACCCATTGTTGTGCTTGTCCCACTTGGAATGGATTGATGCCCTCTCTGTTTGGGGCAAAGAAGAACAAACCCCAGTGAAAAGTCACACAGCAGCCAGGATGTGAGCAGCCTCTACCACATGGTCACCACCATACTCAAGAGCACAGGGCCAAGTGACCATGGCCCTAACCCTCCAAAACTGTGAGCCAAAATAAGTAATTTGTCTTCTTCAGTTGCACATGGTAACATCAAAGCACTTAACACACATTTTAAATGTGTAGATAAGATTTTTATATAGTCTAAAAGTTATAAGCCAGAATCATGCTGCATTAAAGGGAACCATCTCTAAGGCTTTGCTTATCTTATGGAGCTTGTTATACTTCTGACATTTACTGATGTGTCTTCTGTCACTGAAATATATTTTCATAAATATGGAGCATTTCTTTGCACAAATACATAAGCATGCCCTATTTATTTATCCTGTGACAGATGAACATTTAACTTTGTGCTTAAAGAGTAGGATGCCTATAGCATCCTTGTAGGTATCTACTGAGGACCATAGACAGGGGCATGTTATTACTCAAACCTGGACACAGGATTGTCTGGACATAAGCCATGCTAGAATTTACCTCATTTGAAAAGGATGAGTAATTTTTCAGAGCAGTTGTTCCAGAATTCTCCTGCCAAAGGCACACACACAATTCCAGTTGCCCCAAATCCTTGCCAATGTTTCACACTTTGAAATTCACATTTTTATCTGTTCTTTTCATAGGTAAACATGTTGGGTAGACAATTCAACATGGTAAGTTAAATTTGTGGAGACATTACATTGTGAGATCTTTCTTCTCTCTTTCCCCCTCCCTCCCTCCCTTCCTCCCTCCCTCTCTTCCTTTCTTCCTATGACTTTCCTTCACTCCTTGGTATATGTTCAGCAGGAGACTTATATGTCAGCAAATAAATATTTAGTGGTGTAAAACATACCTGAATCTTTCCAAGGCAGTAGAGGAATTTCGTGTTCTCATTAGTGATGTTTGGGAGCTTTAATTCCTCCAATTTTGCCAGTGTTTGATAATGAGACTCTGCTATGACTCATTGGCTTTAGGCTTTGAATCTCTGATGAGAATGGCTCTCTGGACCTTCAAAAAAGGCCTGCTGGTCATTCACATCTTCCAGTATGGAGTGGCTGTCGGTTAGGCTTTTGTCTGTTTTCTTTGGGGGTGTTTGTCTTCTTATTATTAAAAGTACATGCACTTTATCCTGATAAGATCCTCCAGCATCCTTTGTCAGGCTTGTATTCACAAGCCTCCTCTCTGCTTGCCTGCTTGTTTTGTTCACCATGTCTACTGATGAGCAGAAATTCTTCATTTCAGCAATTCTCATCTATCAGCCTTTCCTGGTGTTGTCTGAGCTGTCTTCATCCTGGGTAAGAAATCTCCACTTGCCCCATCTCAATGATATTCTGTGTGTCTTTCTGTGCCACACTTCAAATTAATCTTTGTGTGTTGTGTGACATGAAGGCGAGGATGGATTTTTCCTTCTGTGTTTGCCTCTTGTATTTGATGCTTCATTATGGACATTAGGGATCTTTTGGTCTCTGTATGGAACTGACCCCTTTATATTTGCACAGTGACCCCCCCATCACTAATTTGTTCTCTTACTGTGATGTGGTCTCTGCTTGAAACTAATTTATGCACTCCAGCTTTCTTTATATGAATGTTGGCATAGGACTCCCCTCTTTAATTCTTGTCCTTTGCTTTAATTCCTGTCCCTCTAAAGTGGGTTTCTTGTAGACACATATAGTTGTAGTTGGGGTTTGTTTTTTATGGTTAATTTTTATCCATCTGCTCTGGGGCATCTTTTTTAAATATTCAGAATATGGACATTTAAAGTGATTATTGGTGTGTTTGATATTATTTATTAAATAGTTAGTTTTTTGTAAGAGCCCCCATTCTCTCTCTCCCTCCCTCCTTTCCTTCCTTCCCTCTCTCCCTCCCTCCATTTTTACATCCCTTAGTTCCTCTCTCTCTTCTTCCATCTTCCTCTCTTTCCTCTTTGTCTATGACTTCTTTATGTGCTTTCTGTGGTTTGAATTGAGCATGTTATCAGATTCTACTCCCCTTTCTTTCTTAACATATCAGTCATATTGTTTTAATTTGTTTAGGGTTCAAAATATTCGTTTGCAGCTAATTTGAGTCCACTTTGAAATGACACCAACTACTACACAGGTAGTATGTGATGGCTACTCCTGATTGTCAACTTGCCATACTTGGGAAGAGGGAACCTCACTGAGGAAATGTTCTCATAAAATTGGTGTGTGGGCATGGCTATGAGGCATTTTCTTGATTTTGACTGATGGGACAGGGCTTAGCCCATCATGGGCAGTGCAACCCTTGGGCAGGTGGTATAAGAAAGGTAATAGGATAAACGAGAGCCTGGAACTAGGCTAGTATTCAACATTCTTTCATGTTCTTTACCTTGGTTCCTGCCTCCAGGTTCCTGTCTTGAGTTCCTGCCTTGACTTTCCCCAGTGACAGACTGTGACCCAGGAGTCATAAGATGGACTAAATATTTTTTTTCCCAGATAGATTCTGATCAACAAAAGATGCAAACTAGCAGAGCATAAAAATCTTACCTTAGTGTCTCTGTTCCTCCCTCCTTCTGATAGCATCAATAGCAACTGTTTTACATATTTATAAGCTAAGCTAACCAATTATTGCTATTATTTTGAACAAGTTGTTATCTGTTACCTCATAGAAGAATATGAAACTAATTTGTTAGTTAATAATTAGTTAAACTACTTTTGAGGTAGATTCTTATATTTCCCAGGCTGGCTGGCTTTGAACTTCATATGAAGCCAAGGCTGACCTTGAACTTCTGATCCTCCAGCTCTACCTCCTCGGTACTGGGATTATGTCATTCACCCCACTCTAGGCTTTATGTGTTATTTAGTATCAAAGTCAGGGCTTTGGGAATGTCAGGCAAGCACTTTATCAAGTGAGTTATATCCCTAACCCCATTTATTCTTTATTAGTCCTCTGTATCAACCCAATTTCTGGCCTATGTAATTCCTTTTTCTGTGAAGAAACTCTTTTAAAATTTTTGTGTAGAACAGACCATTGACAACAAGTTTCCTCAATCTTTGTTTATATTAAAAAGTATTTCTCTTTCACTTTTATAAAATAAACTTGCTGGAATCTTAATTCAGGGTCAGTGGGTTTGTTCCTTATGTGTGAGACACTTGAACCTCCTCTCTGGGTTTGTGTGGATTCTAAAGACAACACTGACAATCATCTTATCCTTCTTGCTCCATTGGATACTATGCTTTGCCTAACTTCTTTCAAAATTTATCTTTGTCTGATTTTTAGTAATTTAGATATGATACGATAGGTGTAGACTTCTGTAGAATATTATTTTAAGGGGCGTTACTTTTGTTTATGCTCTGGAACATTTGTTTACTGATACAAAGATGTGTTTGATTAAATAAAATTCACCTGTGGCCGGGATGCTGGGTCAGCAACTAGCTGACAGGAACTTGTAGGGAGGAGTCAGGTAGAGAAGGTTTATAAGGAGGGGGGAGAAAAGCCACAAGGACTTTTTGGGAGACACGAAGAGGTGAGCTAAGTGAGCTGCTTGCTATTCAACCTCCCCGGGAAGCAGGACTCTTCCTCAACGTTAGAATTTATTTATTTATTTTTGGTATCTTTGAAAGCAATGTTCCTCTGTGGTCTATGCTTCAGTTCCTGCTTGAGTTCTCACCTAACTTCCTTCAGATGGACTGTGACCTGGAAGTGTAAGCCAAACAAACAATATGAAGTGCTGGTTGATGCAAAAAACAAAACAAAACAAAAACAGCTCCCTCCTCAAAAATCAGTATGTGAATAAGAACTCTTGAAAGAAAAAAAAAAAAAAAAAAACAAAAAACTGTGTCAGCAGAGACTGACACATTAGAATTTCAGGACTGTTGGGAGATTGGAATGTTGTACTTCCAGAAGTTCGTTTCCTTCTATATGTTGAGCTGATGTCAGTCCTTGAAACAGACATTCCTTGCCCAACATCCTATGTCAATTAGAACAAAACAAAACACCTTTGGAATCTATTGCCTTAGATGCACTGGATTCTACCAACTCAACATTAACAGTCTGTAGAATGGTCTCACTCATCTTGCTTTATCTAGCTCTCTGATGTACCCACCAATGCATTTTAAATTTGCCTTGATTTATGGCTTTCTTTCTTCTGTAAAAATTATAAAACATCATGCAACTGCTCCTATGTTGAAATATAGAATTTGGAGTAACCTAAGTCTGTGTTGCCAGGTCATGGTCACTCAAAATGGCTCTAGAATAAACTCTTATTTTCTTTAACACGGGAGCAATGGTTTTTGCATCAACAAATCATTTATCTGAAAGTCAAATTTGACAATGGCCCAGGAAACACAGCTAGGTAACCCTGGGTTCCATGCTTCAATGTGGAAGCAAATGTCTTATACAGTAGCAGAACAATGAAAGCTGTTTTGAAATACACTGGTGAATATACCAGACAGTGGTTACAACATGACTGGGGAGTCTCTCCTGCAGGTCTCGTATGTTATGTGAAGACATCTCTAGCTGTTGGGTTTGTACACTAGTTAATAAATTCCAAAAAATACTTAAAATCTATTTACCATATGATTTTAGCTCTGACACAGAGGTGGGCAAAGAATGGCTAGCTGGCTCACACTAGCTCAACATTAGGCTCTGGATCTGCAAAATCCCAACCTCTTCACATCACCACAGTTCTAATCTATCAATCTTTATTTGCAGACACAGCTTCTTTTAAGGAATTCTTGCTTATGCTGGAAACTTAACCCAGATCCTCTGTAAGAGAAAGAAGTGCTCTTAACTATGGAGCCATCTCTCTAGACCTGTATCTAGAATTTTAAAATAGTGTATAAGACTATAAGGTAGGTAGCAAAGCCATAGGTTGATTGACATAGTCATCCATTAAACTGAGCACACATACCAGCTTTCTCAGTAGCTTTTCCAATGTGCTCTCTCTCTCTCTCTCTCTCTCTCTCTCTCTCTCTCTCTCTTTCTCTCTCTCACTCTCTCTCTCTCTTTCTCTCTCTCTGGCTCTCTCCCTCTCCTCTTTCTCCCTCTCCTTCTCTTTCTCCCTCATTCTCTCTCTCTCTCTCTCTCACACATACGTGCATGCCCACCCACACCCACACAATGTGTGTGTGTGTGTGTGTGTGTGTGTGTGTGTGGTTTGTTGAGGCTGTGTCCTCTATGCTTAGGAGGTGGGTGATGCTGGTTGTCCTGTACTCTGGGTAGCAGGCCTCCTGAGAACATCAAAACCACTTTCTGCCAGGTCCCTGCTGCTCAGCTGGCCTGGGATGGTAAGTCAAGAGTACAGCTTGTTCTTTCTGAGACCCACAAACCCCATAGCAGCGAATTCTCACTGTTGGGGTCATCCATTCCATATGTGCTAGGGACATCCCATCACAACACGAGCTTATGCCCCTGAATTGTCCCCTCCACAGCTTCTGTCAGGGCTAATGACACACATCTTTGTGCATGTCCTCAATACTTAAGTTTTCTCTTTATAAGTTGCACATAGAGAGTTTTAGAACTCAGCCACTGAAGGTGAATAAAAATGTCCAATAAATCTGGAACATACCTTCAACCAGAACACCACATGCAAATGACAGCACGATTCCACTGTTACCCTGCAACACTGGCAGTGGAGGAGCTGTTTGAACTGAGGTCTCTATAATTGCTGTGGTGTTTTCTGGAGGCAGCAAAGGCTGTACACTCAGATGTGCATGCCAAACTGTGTTATCCAAAGCAAACTGCTAGAGTTACAATTCACACTTCAGTGTCAGCTTCCTTCTGCTAAATCATGCAAATGAAATCCAGGATGCTGTCCAGTCCAGGGATGGACTCCTGAGGATCACTTTGTTTTATCCTATATCCCTCAGCATTTGGGCAGCCCAACCCACTTTAGGAACACTGGTGCCTATCCCCTCTAGCCTGGATCTACTAGATAAGAAGGTAGCACCTTCCAGAATCCCTGTCACATCATGGGCATCTGTACATTGAGAGAAAGACAGGATTGGGCCACTAGGGGAAGCTAATGTGATCTGGCTCTTTAAAAAGAGAGCTTTAGAAATGTCATGCAGCCTTATGGTCAGAGGAAACTGAGGTTTTGCACAATGTTCTCAGTAGCAGAGTGAAATTCTGCCTGTTGTCTCAGTCCCCTCAGCTGCCTATTGATACTAGGTGTGTTTCCCCCAGTTCTGGAGGCTGAAAGCTCTGGCCTACTCAGTGCAACCAGTGAGGTCCAGTTCTTGGTTGATAAACTGTATCCTTCCTTGGTAGGAGGGATAGACATCTCTTAGAATGTTGACCCTGTCACTGTATACCTCGGAGTAGGAGAACAGGGCCTAGAGGGGGAGAGGACAAGAGTAACATGAAAGAAGCCAGTTGGCAGGAAGACAGGAAATACCTCCCCATCAAGACTATATTCGAGGGACAGAGCACCCATGAGAGAAGCCCTGTAGCTGCCAATGCAGGGGAAGGGTGTGCCATGTAAACAACCCCCACGGGCCCAGCACTCTGGCCATGAGAGTGTCCAGTCTTTCTCGTTCTCTAGCCTACTCTCTCAGATCCATTTTTCTCTTTCTAAATCTGCTCAATCACTACCACTCCTCCTACCCCTGATCCTGGTCAAGTTCTTTGGACCAGGATACAAGTGCTTAAAAATCTCAGTGGGTACTCCCTGGATTCTGTCACACACCTCAAATAATGGTATCCAGCTTCCAGACCTCACCACCTCCCATGGCCTAACATCCTAAGACTTCCCCCACAGGTTTTAGGTTTTAATATACATTTGGCTGGGGAGGTGGGACACAAACATTCATCCCAAAGCAGCTCTCCTGTTCAGAGAGGAGAGAGCGAGAGCACAGGGACTGCAGGGAGTCACTTAACACTTGTCTGTTGACAAAGACATCTCTCCTATAAGAGAGTCATCATCTGTCCATTCCCTAAATGGCTCTAAAATGAAGTTAGAAGTAATTGTAGAGGCAAATGATGTGTGAAATGTCAGAATGGCTAAATAATAATAAAATGCTTGCAATTAAACCCTCTGCTGCCCTCTGTTCCCACCTGGCGCGGTTGCACCAACACTTTGCTCCAATCTCCATTGACATCTTGTGATCTGAGTATCTCATCTGTGAAGGTCCCTCAGATAAACATCACTCTGTCTGGCAGCTGAGTGAAGTGTTTCTTTGTTAGTGTGCTCAGAATCACTCCATGATTGAATGTCGGAGCCAGGAGAACCAGACCATCTTGGGGCTCTGTGTTGCAGTTCTCAGTTACAGAAGGCCATGGCCAAACACTTCGTGGAAGACTGTGATGTTGTAGGATGATGTTGTTGGAGACACCACACATATTTCCCTTGTAGCAGGCCCCTCCCACCCTAAACTGGGAACATCTTTTTGACTTCTAGTTTAAGTAAGTTGACATTTGCTATGGGATACAGCACTGACTGTGGCTACCTTACTATGGGGCTCTGTGCTTCCTACCTGTTGGGCTCTAAAAGATAAGGGGAAGAGGTGGCAGCCATGGTCTGTCTATCTTAGCAACCGGACATAGTCAGAACTATTGTGGTGACATAGTCTTCCAACTGAGGTCTTCCTGGGAGGCCTGGGTGAGGCAGAAAGGGTACATGTTCCTGTGGTTCCTCAAGATCAATTTCAGATAGCATAGGCCCTCTCAGGGATGTTGGCCCATTTCATGACTGGTTAACTCTGGATGCTGAGGTCATTGGTCAGACACACCTGATGTAGATTTAGTGGAGAGGCTTCCCTCTGCCAACTCTTTGGAGAACAAACCACATCTTCAATTTCTCCCACTCTCCTATTTTTTGCATTATGAAAACCTTCCAATACTGTGTAGTAGATCACTAGGACAGAAAGCCAGAAATAGGAAGTCATCCTTACCATGTGAGTATCAGTTACTTTGTACCATCACACATGCTGGCTGGTGATGCAGAGGGCATGTTGCACCAGTATCTAAATATGTATCCAAAGAATATGAGGCAAGGTGATGCCTTGGCAGTTTCTGGTGAGAGCTAATTTTTGTGCCTTGATAATCTTAGGGGGCCACAGTGGCCCATTGTTGACTGGAATATTGTTGTGGGATGTTTGTGTAAAAGAAATTGAACTCCATGTACACACATTCCACTCTAGCAGCCAGGTCTGGAAAACCTCACATCACCTGCTGACTCTTGTTTCCTGTTTCTCAGGTGACTTTGAAGCAAATGAGAGATATCAGGTCATTGGATATGTCTGGAAGTAGAGCATGGGATCTCAGTCTCTTTCATAATGAGGTAAAAAGTTGTCCTCTCTCATATGTTTCCACCATGATGGATTGAGGCACCTCAGGTTCAAAGCAAAGGATTTGATTTGTTGTGGATGGAACCTCATAAATGACAAACCAAAGTAAATCCATTTTTTAAAAAGTGGGTTATCTTAGATTTGTGCTACAGTCATGGGAGTCAAGTGAACACACCATTTCTTAGAAACTTGAGTGATGCTGAAATTCATTTTCTTAAGGATAAAGGGGAGATCCAAGATTAGAACTTGGATTTCTGTCTTGGGTAAGCCAAGGTCAATGATAGAATCCTGGATAAGCTGGTGCAAGCTGGATAAGCCATGATCTGCTTTACCAAGTATGGAGGTTTGTTGAGGGAGATGGTGAATACCAGAGCCTTTGCTGGCAATAGGGACACTGGTTTGGATCTCCCTAGATCCCAAAGCCCAGTTAATGAGCTGGATTCTCCACACTGTCACCATGAAGCACTGAGAAGCAATGGACAAGCCCTCAATATAGGGAGGCTGGGGATATCTTCAGGGAAGGTGAGAGATCTCTTTGCAGAGAAAAGTGAGAAGACTGGAGTTTCAATCACTTCTCCTGAGTACTCTGTGTCTGGATAGGCTAGAGGGTAATTTGTGGCATCCTCTTCTGATCTGCCTTACAAAGTGGTGGGGTGTTTTGGATCAATACATAGAAATTTAGGGTCTCTGAGACTTTTTTCTGGTCTGTACACCAAGAGCTATTGAATTCAGAGATTGTGAGGCCAGTTTACTTGGGTTTGAGATGTGGTCATTCAGTCAACCTTACTATCAATCAAACAAAATAATTTCTCATACTGTATTTCCCATGGACACATGAGGAAAGATAAAATAGCACTTACATATGATGATTGTGGTAATGAATATTAAGTAGGATTTCTGTTTCATGAATTTAGCTATCACTATCCCATCACAACTGTACCCATGATCATTGCCATTATCCTAAACTATCACCATCACCTTCAGCACCATCACTATTATCACCATCATGGTATTAGTCAGGGTTCTCCAGAGAAACAGAAGTGATAGAGTGATTCTATCTATCTATCTATCTATCTATCTATCTATCTATCTATCTATAATAGAAGCTCACAGTCAGTGGTCTGACTACTCCTACAATGTAAAGTCTAAGAATCCAATAGTTGTTCAGTCTGCAAGGCTAAATGTCTCAGGTGGTCTTTCGTATACACTGGAATCCCAAAGATGTAGTTTCTAGTTCCAGTGAAAGAATGAACTTGCCAGCAAGAGTTAGAAGAAAAGGAGAAAAGTCAAACAGCAAAGGAGCAAGGACTTCCTTCTTCCATGCCCCTTATGTAGGCTGCCACTAGAAGGTGAAGCCCAGATTTAAGGAGAACCTTCCCATCTCAAATGATTCAAATGTAGGGTGGGTCTTCTCATCTCCAGTCAAGGAAAAAAAAACTTTACAAGCATACGCAGCAGCTTGGGCTTTGGTTAATATCAAACCCCAATGACCATCTCTGGGTCATTTATTTATTTGTGTTACATTTGGTAGATTTATTTTTTTTTAATTTGTGTGTTACCAATTACAAAGGAGTTGGAAAATGTAACCGTTTCATTTGTGAAACAGTATCAAATGTTCTACTCCAAATTGGTTGTGCCAAAGTAGCTTGATCCCATGGCTTTGCAGAAGTGCCCTGTTTCAGAAGCCTAAAGAATGTGGGGCAGGGAGGTCATAAAGTGGTGCATTATACATTATATAGAAAGCTCACACCTGAATGGTGGACAGGGAAATCTGCAGCCTCTCCTGGAGACCCAGTTAGTAGGCAGGGTCCCTCACCAGTCAAGTCACATGCATCAAGGTGTTCTAGGTCTCTGGTCTAGTGATTACATTTAATGTTCTGCCTCAGTCACATGCTTGATTTTAAATTTAAAAAACTTGACAAGAAGTAAAACTCGTTATTTGCTTACGTGTAGGTGGCTTCAACCTTGAGAAGCCAAACCAAACCTCACTAAAGTCAGATTATAACCCAACTTTGAGGAAACTAGAAGGAAAGGTCTTATATTATGATACAGATCAAAGAGTTAAATATATTTCTTATCTATCAGTCTATCTACCATCTATCTATATATCTACCAACCATCAATCATCAGTTCATCTATCTATCATCTATCTATCTGTCATTAACCATCACTTCTATTCATTTATCCTATCTATCATCTATCCATCCATCATCTATCTATCTATCTATCTATCTATCTATCTATCTATCTATCTATCTATGCATCCATTTATATTCAACCAACCAATCATTTCTCCTTGTATTTTGTCTATCTTCTATTTCTCTATTATATCTATTTATCTATCATCTATTTACCTATCTGATGGGGGGGCGTCCTTCTGTATGCTGTGAATATATATTTCTCTTATTGGTTTAATAAAATGCTGATTTCCAGTAGCCAGGCAGGAAGTATAGGAAGGGATACCAGACTAGGAGGGTGCTTGGAAGAGGAAGACTGAGAGGAGCCACTAGGGAGATGCCATGTAGCCACCAGGAAGATAGGACTCCTCGAATTCTCTGGTAAGATAAGGCCATGTAGAAATAGATACGTAGTTTTGGGGTAATGATTAAGAGAGGGCCAGCCAGTAAGAAGCCTTAGCCATCGACCAAACAGTTTATAGTTAATAATAGTTTCTGTGTGTTTATTTGGTACTAAATGGCTGTGGGACCAGGACCATCTTCACCCATCTATCATCTATTATCATAATCATCACTTACCTACTATCTATTATATCTATCAATCAATCATATATGTCTTTTAAATAATTTTAATTGGTATAGTTCAGCTTATATAAGCCAGGCGTTGGTGGCACATGCTTTTACTCCCAGCACTTGGGAGGCAGAGGCAGGTGGATCTCTGTGAGTTCAAGGCCAGTCTAGTCTACAGAGCAACTTCCAGGACAGGCTCTAAAACAATACAGAGAAACTCTGTCTTGAAAAATCAAAAACCACCACCACCAACAAACAAACAAACAAACAAAAAACCAAAAATCAAAATAGTTCAGCTTATGCTAAGAAGGTTCCTGATACCTTTTTTCCTCTTCCCTCACCCCCTTTTTTCTTTTTTGAGGGGGTTAGGGGAAAAAAATCTTTTAACCCATCACAGCTTCTATGGCTTGGACTACAATGTGGGGTAGCCCATGTATTCACATCCTGGAAGCCACTAATGAGATGCACAGAAGGCCATGAGACTGTGAGGTCCATAGTTTCTGAAGTTTGACCTATGCAGGTGGGTTCACTGTGGAGTTGAGAGGGATAGAGGCTCAGGATCCAAAAGGAAGAGGAAGAAGGTGACAGTAGAATGGGGTGGGGTAGAGATGCAAGCTTAGGGTTCAGGATCAGAATGAAAATGAGGCTGGCATGCTTAGGACATAAAGGAAATGGTGGGAAATGGAGGGTGATTCCACTATCATCTTCCCAACCCTCAGTTTTAGCTTGTAACATGAGGTTACTGCTCTTTCTGTCCAAAACTTGGTTGGCTTCAAGAACTCAGTGTTGGGTTGTCTGTGGTTTGCCCATTTGCTATCGGTACCTTGGAGATACTGCCATGTAGGGATATCTCAGAAGCAGTGATAATGGCAGAACAGGGTGTCCTTCACTCTGGCAGGAGACTTCATCCTTCTCCAGCCCCTCTCCTTCTTTGATGTGGATATGGCATCTGTTGGTCTGCTCACCTTCCCACGTTCCCTTGGGTGCATTAAAGTGGACTGGACATGGGTGACTTGCTGAAACAGCTAGGTCAAGGAAAGGGAACAATTTGACTAAGAGCACCAGGAAATCTCTTGTAAATTAATAACGACAAATGCAAGCGGGTGAAGGAAGTGAAAAGCTAATCTAAGTGCAGACCAGAGAACTGGAAAATGAAGACTAAGGAGCTGAGCTTTGTAGGCCTCCCTGTGGGTCCTGAAGTTCCCAGGCCCTCAGTCACTTCTCTGTTTCAGGCATATCTTTCAGGCCAGCCATGATACCACAGCACAACCGAACCACTTCACCCAGTCTCCTCACAGTTGGGGGCAGGCAAAGCTGGTTAACACCCATTTTCTAACTGACACACCAGGAAGTATGGGCTCTGTGGAACTCAGCTGTGATGCTGAAGTCAGAGGCATCTTGGGACAACTGAGGAGAGTGGGAGGGGAGGCTTTTGTGTGAGTGTGTTTTTAGACTTTGTATCTGGCATGTGGTTAAAATGAATCTTTCAATTCGTCACTTAGAGTAATGAAAAAGGAGACAAGTCATTACAATTTTCTGTCCTTTGAGCAGGCCTGTTGTTGGTGAATCTGTCTGGGTTTTCACAAGGTGTCATCAGGATTTACATTTTCCAATTTCAATGTACATGAAAAAATAATATATGTGATGTTTTCTGCTGCACGATGTCCCTGGTAAGCTACATAAAAGCCCACATCAGTCATGCCTTTGCTTACATGCACACCGTAGGCAGACAGCTGAACACAAATTTTGTGCTAGGACTTGAAGCTGGCATGGGACTCTTACTTTGTAGCAACATCAAATGGTCCTCAAACAGTAGATTTCACCCAGCTGCAATTCTGTTTCCCGCTCAAACAGGGCAATGCTAGAGAAAGTATTGATGCTCATAACTAAGGCAGCAGTTGCTACTGGCTAGGGCTACTGCTGCAAGGCCTGCAATGTACAGGATATCATCCACAAGCAAAATTTATTCAGTCTCCAAGTTTTGATGTTGCTAGGGTTGATAAATACTGTCATGAATCATTATAATTATCCACAGACAGTAGAAGAAAAACCATTAATTCATGGTGCTAGTGGAAGAGGTGAGGATGATGATAATATTGATAATAAATGATGATGGTAATTGTGATGATGATTGTTATGGTGATAGTGGTGACTGTAGTGAAGGTGTTGTTGATGATGAATGCAATGATTGCTATAGTGATGACAGTGATAGTGATGGTGATGGTAGTGGTGTCAACTTTTTGGTTGTCAACTTGACTACATTTGGAAAGAATTAAACCCCAAGCAGGTGGGTACACCTGGGAAGGATTTTTTCCTTAATTAAATAGCTCAAAATGGGAAAATCTTTTGAGGTGGGGAGATTTAACTTTAATCCAGATCTTTTTTCTTTCTCTTTACAATATATATATATATATATATATTATTAATTGATCAATTATTTTCCCCCAGAAAATCACAGCTTCCTCTCCCTCCTCTTATCCCAATCCCTCCACCCAACCCCTCAGTCCATTCCCCTTCACTCCTCACCCTTCGCCTAAGAAAAGTGCAGGCCTCCCATGTATATAAGCTAGCCATGGCATATCAAGTTGCAGCAAGACTAGGTACCTCTTTCCTTTTAAGACTGGATGAATCACCCTGCAGGAGGAAAAGACCCCAAGAGCAGGCAACAGAATCAGAAATAGGCCCCACTCCTTCTGCCAGAAGTCCCACAAGAAGACCAAGCTACACAACACCAACACATGGGCAGAGGGCCCAGGTCAGTTCCATGCAAGTTCTCTGATTGGTGGGTTAGTGTCCGTGAGCTCCCATGATCCTAGGTCAGTTGACTCTGTGTTTTTCTGTGGTGTCCTTGGATCCTCTGGCTCCCATAATCCTTTCTCCACATTTTCAATAGCATTTCCTGAGGACCACCTAATGTGTGGCTGTGGGTCTCTGCATCTGTTTTTATCAGTTGCTCAGTGAATCCTCTTTGATGAGAATTGACTAAGCAATGATTTATGAGTCTTGAAGAGTACCATTAGGAATCATTCAATTGACCCCCCTTTTGCCAGTCATTTTTGGTTCTATCCTATGTCTCTTGGCTGTCCAGCTTCTGGGTCCTAGCCCTCTAGGCATTGCCATGTGTGGGTTCCCTCTCAGAGTATGGGTCTCAAGTTGAACCAGTCATTGGTTGGCCACTCCCATAATTTCTGCACCACTTTTGTCCCAGTAGATCTTATAGGAAGGACAAAGTGTAGGTCAGGGGTTGTTGGCAAGGATGTAGCACTCCTCCATTGCTGATGGGAGTGAAAATTTGTACAGCCACTTTGGAAATCAATATGGTGGTTTTTCAGAAAATTGGGAATCAACCAACATCAAAACCCAGCTATACCACTTCTGAGCATATACCCCAAAGGGACTCCATCCTACCACAAGGAAACTTGCCCAGCTACATTCACAGCAGCTTTATTTGTAATAGTCAGAGACCGGAAACAACCTAGATGTCATCAGCCTAAGAATGGAAGAAAATGTGGTACATTTACACAATGGAATATTACTCATCTGTCAAAAACAATGATGTCACAGAATTTGCTGGTAAATGGATGCAACTAGAAAAGATCATCCTGAGTGAGGTAACCCAGATTCAGAAAGACAAATATGGTATGTACTCACTTATATGTGAATATTAGCTGTGAAGTAAAGGATAGCCATGTTACCATCCATAGACCCAAAGAAGCTGAGTAACAAGGAAGGCTCAAAGGTGGCGCGGGGGCGGGGAGCACATGAATCTTACTGTGATGGGGAAATAAAATAAACATCACAGGTAGATAGATGGAGCAGTCTGGATGGGGGGATGGGCAAGGGAATAGGAGGGATCAGGTCAGGGGAGGATGTAGGGAGAACATACTGGGAAAGACAACTGGAATCAGAGGCTTCTCTGGAATGAGCTAGAAACCTAGTGAATGAAAAGTCTTAGGAATCTATGAGGGTGACCCTATCTAAGACTCCCAGCAATAGGAAACAGGGAGCCTGAATTGGTCATTTCCTGTAACCAGGCAAAACTTTCAGTGGAGGAACTGGGACTCCAACACAGTCACATAGTCCAGATCTTTTGAGCTGGGAATATCTACCTTTAATCTGGGCCACACTTTCATCTGGCAGCCTATAGTAAGAGCTTGGAAGAAGGAAGCTTGGTTTCTTTGCCTGCTTGCTCTCACTCTCATTGGCAATTCCATTCTTTCACTACCATCAGAGCTACTTTGTCATGATTCTGGAGTATTCAAAAGACCAGATGAGCCATCCAGCCTCATGAACCAATTCCTGGATCCTTGACCTTCCATTAGCAGACAGCCATTGTCAAACTAGCTGGACCACAGCCTGTAAGCCATTCTAATAAATTCCCTGCTATCTATCTATCTATCTATCTATCTATCTATCTATCTATCTATCTATCTACTGTTCCTCCAGGGAACCCTGACTAACACAAGTGGTAATGGTGATGTTTGACGATGGTGATCTTGGTGATTGTGATGATGATGTTGATTATAACGATGATGGTGGTGGTGGTGCTTATGATGGTGGTGATAATGTGTAATAACAATGGTAGTGATGGGCATGTACAACCTGAGTCCACACTTCTCATATGGCATGTACCTTAGGATAAGCTTTTCTTTGCTATTCTTTCAGCTGAAGGACTTCCTGGGGGCTCTGATCTAGTGACTCCTTGTTCCTCCCTCCACATATTTTGAAGAGCCGTCTTCTCTGCTCCTTGAGCTACCTTCTCTGCTTCCTGGTGTGCTCATAGTCAGTCTCAAGTGTCTGGTGTATTCACAAGTCTAGAGATCCTAGAAGCTATGGCAATCATTGTCCAAAATCTCACTGGGATGCCCTGCAGGCTGGACAGTCAGCATCCAGGCTCAGCCTTTGGTCTAGCATCTGGACTCAGAAAGTATATTCTCTTACACACTCTGTGTGTGTGGCAATGCGGAACACCACGTGTCCTCTGCTTCTTGAAGTTTCTCTCCCTGAAATGACCACTGTGACTTCTCCAGGACTGGGTTCTGGGTTGAGGGTCTCAAGCCAGGTTTTCAGGGATGACTCCAGTTGTGAAAACCTGAAAACCTGTATCCGTAGTTCTTGTGCCTCATCAGGAGGTCCTAGTTAACACTTGACCAAGGCACTTCAAGGTCACAAACATCTGCAGCTCACTTCTGTTCATCTTTCAGCTATTTCCCTATACATGCTTTCTCACTTACACATTTTTCACGTAGCAACTGTAAATTGGATGTTCTTACTCCTGTTATGCAGATGGGAGATTGAGGTTCACTGTTTGGGACATGTGCATGAAAGTGCACTTGGTGTCTTATAAGCAAGAGTTTTCTGGCCTGTCTGGTCCCTGCCACTGCTTCAGCCCCAAATGAACACACAAACACTATATTAGTTTTAAAGCCGTTGGCCATTGGCTAAGGTTTCTTATTGGCTAGCTCTGTCTTAATATTTAACCAATTTCTGTTAATCCATGTATTTCCATATGGTCTTATCTTACTGGACCTGCAGCTCTTTTGCCTGCTACACTGTGACTGCTCAGTGTCTGAGCGTAATTGAGCGATTATCACTTCTTATCTTCTGATTCTGCCAAGCTATGTCACTTCTTGCCTGTCTGTACAGACATCCAGATCTCTATGGTTAGCTAGTGGTAGTTTCTGCCCAGCTACATCACTTCCTGGGATCACATGATGACTACTCTCTGCCTACACTTCCCAGAGTCCTCCTTGCCTCCTAGTCCTACCTATCATCCTGCTTGGCCAATCAGTGTTTTATTCATCAAACAATAGGATAAACACGCACACAGAAGGACATTCATCATCAGTGTCTATGATGGTAAATTTTGTGTCAACTTAAGTAGACTGCAGGGTACCCAATTTAACAATGATTCTGGGCTAGGTTAACATTTGGGTTGGTTAGATAGATAACCTCTCTATGGGTATATATCATCCAATCTGACAAGGCTTGAGTCAATCAAAAGAGGAGAGAATTCACGTTTTTCTTGCATCACTCTTTGATGAGGTCGATACTCATATTCTTTTTTCTTAAACTAGGACTGACATCATCTTGTCCCTTGGTCCTCAGGGCTTCAGACTAATCATATCACAACATTCTTTGTCTCTAGTAGGAAGACTCCAAACTAGGATTTCTCATTCTCCCAAAATTACGCAAACCAATTCCTTATTCTGTCTGTCTGTCTGTCTGTCTATCATTCCCTCATCTTTCTGTCATCTGTTTTCTCCCCCTCTTCCCATCACCCATCTCTCCACTCCTACGTCTCTGGCTCCTCTGGACTATCTCTCTCTGGAGAGCCTGCTTCTCACAGCACATCTTAGAGTCTTACAATGTCTGGTCTGTTTCCCTCTTAGGCCTTTGTATTTTGATGTTTCCTGTTACACATGGCCTTATGGTCTCCTAGTCACAGCCCAATGTTGGATGCACCTATCCCATCCTTCAATGGAAACTGGGTACTCTGGCAGCTCAGTGCTCTCTAGCTCTGCTGCGTATCTTTATAGAAACTCTTGAATGACATTCAGGTGACACTGTTATTAACTTACATGAAATCAGAGAGCAACAGTGCTGTGTGTAGACCGGGGGTTAAGGAGAAGATTTGGATTCTGGGAGCTGCAACTGAACAGTGTTCCCAAGCCTTAATATTGTTTTACCAGCAAGAACCCAGCAGTTTCCTTAATCCTTAGCTCTTTGTACCTTGGAGTTCATCTTGCTATAGATATGAGCAGGATGCACTGGCTCAGTGTCAGTGACAGCCCTGCATGCAGGCAGACTTGCCTGCTTATTGAGAAGACACAACAGATTTGCAAGAACAGTTACATAGCCTGGATTGTCACATGACAATGGATGAATTTTTGACAGTCATCTTTTAAAAGTAAAACAAACTATATTCATGTATGAAATTATGAAGGAACAAATTTAATTGACAACAATAGCAAAACAAGGAAGCCAGGAGATTTCCCTAACACAAGCTGCCAACAGTTCGCTCTATGGAAGCAGGCCTGCTCGCTGGCCCACATTGGTCCTGGCCTCCCCCATGTTGGAAACCTGTAGCTCTAATGCTTTTCAGGTTAGGGTGTCAAAATGTTCTTAATCATCACCTGTCAGGCCAGACATGTCACTCTCTACCATCTGTCTCCACCTAAGGTAGTAGTACAGAGTTTGGAGAGAGACCTTCCTAGCAGGACTGGCTCAGGCATGCTGAGAAAGCTGCCTACTGCCTTTGCCCTGACCACACTTGTCTGGAAAGCTTGAAAAACATGCCCAACAAAGTATATAAAAGCAAGGGCATGGCCACTTCAGAGCTCTCTGGGACAGCCTGTGCCTGAGGACAAAGCGTCTCACTCAGTAAATTACTAATCGCACATCTTAAACCTGAACCTCAGATGACTGGTCCTCTTCTTTGTTACTGAGGCTGTAGCGTGAGTTCACCAAACTCTTTGCCTAAACATCACCGTTGAGGCTCCCAAACCACCTTTGTAGAAGGAGAAAGATATTAAATATGTTTTTGTCACTTTAATTTTTTTAAAAATCATTTTGTATTAAGTTCATTATTTCACTTGTCACCCGTTTCTCAGCTAGAAAACTACCTCCAAGCTAAGACAAATTTCAACCCAACACTGGAATAGAATCCAATTTAGATGTTCCACTAATTCAGCAAAGCTAATTAACTCCGTTCTGCTCTTCGCGTCAGTTTACTGGGACGCGGTGTTTCTGTTTGGTGGGCGGATAAGGAGATAAATGGGTCACTGTATTTATGACTGCTCATTACTGTCTTTAATATCCACACTGGAGAGGGTACGTTCTGATTACAATTAAAATGCTTTTATACCATTTTAGCAGTAATTGAGCGAACCCAGCAATTTGTACTTTGATTCTCTCAGTTAAGTAATTGACGATCACCAGCCATCATTGGATAATGACACATTCAATCATGAGGCTTCTGCCGGTATGTTTAAAAATATCTCTGGAGCATTTTGTTTGCCACCATGCCTGGGAACAGCCTCTTGGGACAAGTGGGCACTTTGTTACCAATGGTGATTTGGAGAGATCCCCACCGTTTGTACAAAGTTCCTGGCGTCTGAAGATTTGAAACTGTCTTGAATAGACTGTGGGTATTCTGTGTGATAATGCAGGCCCAGGAATCCACTCTGGGACCAGGCAGTGGACAGTCAGTCCCCAATGCAGTTCAGATAGCCCATAACTTGTTCATCCCAACCTACACAGCTGGTGTCTAAGCAGTGTATAATAAGCCGTCCCCATGCAGGTGATGGAAGCTGTATATGTTGTTATTCCATGTGACTTTGCAGATGGCTATGAGATTCTGCTGGCTCAGGCTGATGGCTGAGGAAGCCTCTCACCATGTCTGACTAGTGGCTAGATACCTCAGGTCTTCAGCAGGCCAGTTCAGGCTCATTCAGCATTAGTCTACAAGGGGCATTTAAGATTGTGCAAATCCTCAGGTTCAGGTTTATAATGTCTGCTTGAGCTACAGTGTACACCTAATGTACAGCTGGATGAAGGTAGTTCCAAGGCCATATAGACCCTGGGGTGTAACGAGTATGATTTTTTCCCCCTGCCGCCACTCTTGTCCTGTCACCGCAACAGCCCCAAATAATGCACAGAGACTCTGTGTTTGATACAATGCTGTTGGCCCGGTTACTTGTTTCTTATCGGCTAGCTCTGCCTTAATTATTAACCCATTTCTGCTGATCTATGTATTTCTCTTACCGGGGAGCCGGCCGGCATACTGCTTTCTCCCTATTCTACATCTTGACTCCTTCTTACTACTTCCTATTTCCTCCTTGTCTCCTAGTCCCTCCTATCTTCCTTTCCTATTGGCCAACAGTGCTTTATTATTAACCAGTATGAGAAACATATATACATAATGGCATCTCCCATCACTGGGGGACAGAGAAAAACACCCTCTGCTCCTGGTTACCAGTCCGTATTCATCCAATGGTCAGGAAGGGTCAGAGGCAGGTCTGTCCCAGTGCCCAGAGCCATAAGACCTCTGGGGAAGTTGCTCATCTCCCTTCACATCAATTTCCCACTTGTCAATCAAGACAGCAGGTATGCCTGACTTCCTGCCACAGCATTCTGCTGGCAATAGGACCCATTAATGACTGTTGCTGCTTGAATTGTCTGAACAACTTATATGGCCATTATCCAGATATTACAATTAATAATAATAATAATAATAATAATAATAATAACAATTAATAATAAGAATAACAACCCACCTTATGAAGCCGTCAGTTTCAGTGTTTTTTAGAGGATGGTACATGGCCACAGTCAAGTTGTACAGGAAAGTACAGGACAGGGGATGCAGCAGCTGGGATTTGCTTGTGCATACGACTGCTCATGTGTGTGTTGTGTGTGTGTGTGTGTGTGGTGTATGTGGGCAGGTACATATTCATGTGTATAAGTGTACATATAGAGGCCAGAAGACACATTAGATGATGCTTACTTTTCTTGGGCATTGGGAGAGACGACAGAGCAAATAAGTGGTTTAAATCAATGACAGTGGTAGGAATTATTATAGGAAGGTGCGATTACAATTTTTACCCCTAAGTAGTACAGTTATGTGTCAATGCTAAAGTAAAGCACTCCATTGCTTATACAACATATATGTATGTATATATATATAATATTTATATATTTATATAGAATGAAATAAAAATATCTTCTTTAAATAATCTGATTAAGTAGGACAAGCCTGTGTCAACCAAAACACGAAACCAGGAAGCATTAGAGTGGGAAATATAGGGAGTTTTTTTTTAACTTTTAAAATCCAGATGAAGTGTGGATTTCTAGAAAAAAAATGCAAATTACCAAATGACCCCCAATCAAAGTGGAGCAATAATTACAGAAGTAAATGAAATTGTTGCTGAAAACCATTAGTTCCAGAAAGTCCCTGGATCCCCATTGTTTTATCCACAATTGCCTCAAACTTTCAATCTCCTGAGGATTTTTGTCATCTGATATTTTGATAGAAGAAAAATAAAGCCCATTGAAACATAAGCCACATTTAGCTTTCCAAAGTTCATTGACTCATTCAAGAATCTGACAAATGTGTTGGAGTCCACAGAATGGATTTCACATCTGTGAGACTTCTGCACATGTGGGTGAGTGAGTGAACTGGGACAACAGTTCAAATTTGGCTGATCTGGCTGGCTAGGCAGGTGTCCTCTTCCTCTCTCATTGCTCCATGTGTGTCTGTCCCAAAGCTGCATGCTTGGTCAAAGAGGAAGACCTTCCCTGAATAGAGGAGGACCAGTCTTTGGTCAAAGGTATATGAGTAGCTGCCCTCCCCTGCTAGGACCTACAAACAAGCTCTTCTTTTATAATTTAACCAACTACATGGAATTAGTACTTTAAGAAGAAACCAGAAATAAGTTCAGGGTGAGCTCAGATGTATAACCCTGTGAATGCTTCCAGTTGTAGCCTCAATGTTCCCCAGGGCTGTGAGGATAGGACAGAGTCACTAAGCCTACCCTATGGAGTTTGGTGGTGGTCTAACAGGAGAGTGGTCTGAAATGTTCTGGAAGTTCCAAGGATAGATGTTGAAGACGGTATTCCACTGGCTACCTAGTGTCTCCTGAGTTAGCAGGGGATTGGCTGAGGCCCTGGCTCACACTCCAGATCCTGTCAGGCATGGTAACCACTCACCACATACTCTTCCCACCCACCATTGCTTCCTGCACAGAACAGCCCCTCCTGAGATTGTGCATCTTTCTTCTATGTTTTCATGAGCGTGTTCAGTGTGCAGGTGAACCCCTGGGCTTAGAGATGCTGACTCTACTTATGGAAATAGTTGTGACCTTGACATTGCCCTGGCACAAGCCATGAAGAGAAGGTAGCTAAGGAATGCCATGGCCAGTGGCAGGTGGTAGCTGAGCAGCAGGAGCTGGTGTAGATTCCTGATGTAGCAAGCTTGGGAAGGGAGGAGTGTGGTGGTTACCAGTTCAGGGCTATTCAGGACCCACCAGTCTCTAGATTCCTCTGAATCCTCTGATTTAGCAGAGCCACTTCCCTTATCTTGCCCTAGCCCATTGGCAAATTCTGAATCCTTCAGTGCCTCCATGTTCAGACAGAACAGCTTGGTAAGGCTGCAATCTCACATGAGCTTGGTGCTTTCCTTCATTTTTCCCCTTGGCATTCATTCTGCTTCTTCCTGCCTTCCGAGAAATCACATTCACATCCACATTGGAGGGAAGGTAAGAACTAAAGATCTAAATCTTGGCTGTTCCTTTAGAGGGAGGTTGGAGAGAGACAAGATATTGCCTGCCTCTCTGCATCTGGGTGTGGTAACTCATGTACCCCACGAGGCACTCCCTAATACTAATAGCTGTGGCTTGATGGATATGCTCATCTCCCAGGTGGGGGAGGACCACGGGGCTCACCACTTGCCTTTATTTACTTTATTTACTGCTGAACTTGTTCCATGTATAGATGAGGAAAATGAGCTCTAGGTTCCAGAAAGACATCTCAGTGAGTGACAGCTGACAGAGCAGGGACACAGTTGGTCCCCAATTTTCAGATTGTCATTTACCATTTCATTTCCCACATTCTGTGATCTCTGTGCATCTCTATGCATCGTCTGAAACCCCCAAGAGTGGAAGAGGCTTCATGGAAAACCCTCACAAAGTGTTCTTGGCTTACGTGTGGCATATACTGAAGTAGGGCCAGAAGCCCCTTCTCATTATGCTCAAGGTCAGTAGGAGGAGGAGGAAAGGTCATAAGATCAGTGGGTAGTGTAAGTTGGGGCCACACAGAACAGGAACCTGGACTGGGCAGAGAGAGAGGTGAATGGGAAGAGCTTCAGCTGTGGGGAGAACATTGAGAGTACTAACCAGGGGGATTGTGATGGCCAAGGTGGCCAAGGCCATGGGCTTGACAGCAGGTAGGAGTGGCACTGGGTGCCTGTATGGTGTTGGAGCAACGGACATGAGCTGAAGCACATTTATAAGTGACCATACCTGGTGAAGCCACTCTGCCTGGAGATTGCAAATCATCTTCAACATGTCAGATGGGCCCCACAGAGACCAGTAATTACCAGAGGGCATCTGCCTCACACTGTCAAAGCCAAACTTATTCCATTGCTCTTGGGAGACTTGTGGCTGGCCATGGCCTTTTGTTTTCCAGGAAGTTGTGAGAGTCCTATCTGGCTTTGTCTCTAGACGCCACATGTACCCTGAAATCCATTGGTTCTTACCCAAATTTCATGACTCGGGCAGAGGGTATGCTCTGTATTGGGGTCTTATGTGTTCATGACCCACAGAGCTTGAAGGGAGCTAGGAACACATAGACATGTCCTTAATGTGGCTGACAGTGACCTGTGCATGACACAACTTCTAAACCACATAGTTTAAACCAGAAGTTTGCTGGTGCCCACAGGTTCCCAGTTTGGAAGCAGTACCCAGAGGGGCTCAGACTATGTGACTACCCTTCAGTGCCAGGGAACTCCTGAGGTCTTTTCTATAAGGCTGTTATCTCACAGGCCTTTGGAGGCTTTGAGATGAACATAATCTTTGTCTCACACATTTCTTGTGCCTAAACTAGTGTCATTTTCATTTGGAAGCAGACTTAGTAAATAAGTTAGTTGACTTTCTGAGTTTAATATAAATCCAATAAGCCCTTAAATCTCAATCAAATATTCTTGAATGGCCTAAATATAGCTTAAACAGGGCAGTGATGCTATGAATTATGGGTTACAAAGCTGTGACTATTTCTTTGCTTTGATGAAGCTGTAAATGTCAAAATCAACTTAGGGCTGGAGTGAGGGCATCCTGACCAGGCACCTGAGTGAGAATTGATATTTTGCTTAATTTTCCATATACAGACTAAAAAGAAAGCATTTTTTCTTTGAATTTATTTTATGAACAAACTGTAGAATTAATTTTTCCAGTAAGGTCTTTTATACTTAGGCTGCCAGAGGACAGTAGAAAAGATGGGTGATGTGGTCATGTTGAATCGAGTGGACAGTGTATTGGTCAATGGTTACTGCAATTGGCTATGCAAGGAGCAACAGATCTTTCCCAGTGAAGCACACAGGGGCATGTGACTCTGCTTAGTGAGGCTCATAGGAGCATGTAGAGCTGCCCAATAGGTGCACAGGAGCACATGGCTCTGCTCAGGACTCCAGACTAGGCATGTTGACACTTCAGTTCTTACATTTGACTTACTTTGTTGCCTGTCTAAGGCTGAGGGATGTCCAGCCTTAGACAGACCAACACTGCTGGTCTAGGAAGGTGACCAGGTCTCTACCTGAATACTTCAATCTAAAAGAGACGAAGATAATGAAGAGAGACTTGGCACAACATTAGAGAAGAGAGGAAACAGATTACCCAAACCTGAACATTAATTAAAGGAACACAGCGAAAGAGATTAATCAGGAATATGGAAGTGGCATTAATGCAAATGAAGTAGGTACTACTTTAAATGGCAGGGGGTGATCAATTGATTTGCAAAGTCAGCACTGTATTATAAAGAACACATAAAATAAAGAGGTAGGGAAGGAGAGTATACAAATGTGGTCCTATCTGTGGGACGTTTGTTTGACTGCTAAGTGTTCTTCCACAGTCTCTGCCATATTTCATTCCTTTCCTTTCCTCCATGATGGACTAAACTCTGTAAACTGAAATAGATCCTTTCATCCCCAAGTTGCTTTGGGTTATAACATTTATCACAACAGAAGGAAAGCAAACTGGGATATATACAATAATAAATTATTCAACTTAAGGGGCTGAAGAGATGGCTCAGTGATTAAGAGTGTATACTGTGCTTGTGTGGGATCCACAGTATTGATATCAGGTAGCTCACAACTGCCTATAACTTCAGCTTCAGAGAATCTGATACCCTTTTCTATCCTCTGTGGGTACCTGCATGTACCTGCATCTCCCATCCTGGAAACATAATTGAATTAAAAAATTACCCAATTTATAAGAATTTTGAGCTGTTCTAAATTGCTAAGCAATAAGCAATATGGAAACTGAATACATAAAGCAAAAACTGCTAGAAAAGTGAGACTAGCAGAAATAAAAACAAATATAATAGGGTGTTTGAATGCTTGTCCTTTGGAATTACACACTTATGGCAGAAAGAAATAAAAATGAACACAGAAAAATACAAACAATAAGCACTAATACATGATTTATGTTACCCAGAAGGAAAAACACATATTATAATAATTATTGAATTTACAAAGCAAATTATTTGCTCTTGGCCACCAAGAGAGCCATGAAAAACAAAGCATTGGAAAAGGAGGGCTATTCCAAACCATAAACTGTTTCAAATATAATAATATAATAGGTGAAAATAGAAGCCAGAAATCCTGCTAACCATGCAGGTTAACATAACAGAACTGATGAGAAGAAAAGACAAGACAGTGTGGGTGATTAATATTGATCATCAACTAGACAGAATCTAGGATCATCCAGGAGACAGGCACACTTATGAAGGATTATCTGGATTCGGTAGCTTTGGACATGTCTTTGAGGGATTTTTCTGGACAACTTAATTTGGAAGACCCACCCTAGATATGGTTATCACTATTCCAGGGCCTGGGGTCTTGGGCTATATAAAAAAGAGAAAGGAAGCTGAATATTCCCCGTTGCTTCCTGACCTCATATGCAACATGAGCAACTGGTTCTAGCTTCTGTTGCCATATACTTTTGAGCAGTGAGCCAAAAATAAATCTTGAGATGCTTGTGTCACATATTTAATCATAGTATCAGGAAACATGATATAGATACTTAATGTAATTTAGAAGTTTTTCTTACTGTCCATGAAACACTGTTGCAAACACAGCCATGCTCGGGTCCTGAGTCCTCTTTGGTCCTTCCCTGTGCTGGGCACCTTTCAGGCATAATGGAAGATAGGTAGCAGCTACCTGCAGAGGGATGGGTTCTAGGTTGGGACTCTGTTGGACTTATAAAGTCCTTTGTTGGCTCCAGAAACCTAATTCTCATAGTGAGAGCTTGAGAGCCATGGAGCAGAGGGTGGTGACAGTGAGGCCATCAAGACAGATTTGCTTGTCCTTGAACTAAGTAGTGAGGCACTCTGAAGACCTGATAGTTTTCTCCTCCTCTTTGAAGGAAAATCCCAGGACACCCATGTGTGGCCCATAGTTTTCTGATCCCATGGCTTTTTTCTATTTGACTTGGGCATGTGTGTGTTACCTGTGATACCACACGAACACTTGTCCTAGAGGTCTGATTAGGGTGCAGGCTCTCCCCATCCTTTACCAGGATGCACATACTGGGTTGTATAACTAAGAAGAGCAGCAGGCCATGGAATAGTCACAGTTCTGCAAGAAGGATCCTATGTGTCAGTATGTCCCAGACGTCTGTGTATGGAAGAGCTATTGACTTTTCATGGAGTTCTAATTATGAGCCTTGGGACCCCATCTGGGAAGAAAGTCATGGAGCTGCAGATTTGTGACAATATTGGTGATTCTGATACTGTCTGGCACAACCCAGCCAGTTGAAGAGCTGGTGCCCCTGTGAGTCATTCTGGGAATGCATGCTGCTACCCTTCTTACTGACCTTGGAGGAGTGTGTCATCATCTGTACTGCTAACAAACTCTTTCTATGGTGTCTGCCATGAGGCAGGCAGATGGTTGAAAGCTCAAGACTGATGGGCTGAGAAGAGGAGTAAGCTAAGTTTTTGATAAATGTCAAGTGCTAAAAACCCAATGTGTACAGTAAATCTTCTGCTGCATACAGTAGGTGCCAATGGAGAATTTACTAATTACCTCAGGAAATGGGGTAGCTCTTACAGGACCTCTAGTGAGATCTGTGTATCAGCTCCAGGATCTTGGAGAAGGAGATCTTTCTCATGGGGCATACGTTTATTTCCTAGGTAACTGTTGACCAGGGTGAGTAATTCACTTATTGCTCTGTTCTGGCTCTAACAGGCTTGCTAAGCCCTGAAATCCTGGAACTCTTCCAGTACTGGATCTGATATGGAACAGCATGTCCTCTTTTGTTCACACCAGCAAAGGATCAGGAGGTGAGCACACCTGCACTGCACCTGTGTATGTGTAGCCACTTGGGCAGCATTCTGGATGGAGAGAGCCTTGCTTGTCAGAGAGTTCCTGCAGCTGCTTCTGTGTTCTTCAAATGTCCCCTTCTTGCCACACCTCCTTCATTGCCTCCTTTGTGTTAATATGCTCTCTGCCCCTCTACCTTACCTGTATGTAGCATTCAGTTTCCACTTGCTGTGAGGTACGTGTTTGACTTTCTTTAGCATCTTTCTGTCTTTCCCAGCCAGACAGGGATTTGGGTGGTTTTATAATGCAGGGTGGACCCTCAGGAAGCTCTGGTGGAATAAGCTGCTGGGTTGAACTCCCTCTCAGGTGATAGGTTAGGTCCATTTGAGATCTGGGTGTACCTGCTCTATAATACCCAGCCTTGGTCACCAGCTACTCCTTGTCATGTTCTGGAACCCTAAGACATTATTTCTTATCCTGTCATCTTGTAAAGCAACTCTTCACATTTCTCAGCTGAGACAGGTAAGTGCCAGGCACAGCATTTATTGCCTGGGAGGCGTCAACTGTGTACCTACTGCATGTGGTACCAGAGTGAGAGCTCCAGGTGCTCTGTGCATCCAAAATGTGTCCTTGTTGTTCACAGTGGTAACACCTTTACTGAAGGTAGCTCTCCTAAGAAGATGGACAGCCTCCTACCCTGGATCTGCCGTTCTGGTAAAGGAAGTCTGTGTTTGGTTTTCAGTCTATTATAAATATCTTCCAGGCCCAAGCCTAAACTCCAGGTGTGTCCCATAGTATGTGATGAGGTGGCTACATCCTTAGCTGACTGAAGGTTGGAGACTGAAGCAGCTACAGTGGGAATATAAGGGCTGAAGAGACTCAGACAGGGAGCAGGTCAGAAAAGAGGGAAGTGGGAGGATGTGGGAAGGGGTGAGAAATGAGGGGGGATGATAGTGGAGTGGGAGGGGAGTGTACAGAGATTTGAGAGATATTGGTTATGGTGGCAGCTGCTGAGATCAAAGGTATGGATATTATCGGTTATTTGACTTCCCCATCAGTAGGATGAAGAAGGGAGGTGAGTCTTGCCTGGTTCACAGCCTCCTTCAGTCCTCAGATGAACTCTGTGTGAACCAGGAGCCTAATGAAGGCTCGTTGCTTAGCTTATCTATTATATGATTCACTGTTGTTTGATGAATGGCTACGTGAAGGAAGGAATTAATGACTAAAAGGAGATTATAGGTCATGTCCTGTGGTTCTTACTTCATATAAGATCTGAGCAGAAATACCAATATTTGAGCTATACTTTCCACTGTGTGCAGATGTTCCTTCCCGGAGGACTCCATCCTGAAGACTGGAGTGTGTTTTCTGCCTTTTCTACCACATTTCCTTCCTCATCACTGAAGAGCACAAGGGACATGGCCCTATAAGTTCATCCATCCCATGGTGCCTATAATTATTTCCACTCTAGTCAAAGGACTCTGCCTGGCATGTGCATTATGAGACCCCAGATGGTTTCCTCACTTCTGGTAGGTGCCTGACAAGTTCTGCGTGGAAAGGAGTATCATCAGGATGGAATGGCATCATCTGGGGGAAAGAGCTACTCACAAGGATCAGTCACTTGGCTGTGTCATGTCCTTGTGTATAGATTTTGTTCAGAACTCCTAGGACAAAGAACAAAGAAACATGCCCACTTGTAGTTTCCAGTTCCGCTTGTTGGAGAAAGTGATTCTAGGTGCAGCTTGCAGAATCTCTCCTCCCTCTCTTGCCCAGTGACAGTGAGTAGCCAATGAACTTCAATGCTCAGAGTGGACATCACTGATTAATATGATTTTAAGCTGGGAATTCTTCTGATCATCTACTTTTTTTTCTTGCATACATCCTCTGAATGACATGTAGATAAATTCTTGAAATTATGAGCGTTCCCCTGAGAAGAGTTTCATCATCTAACCTATTTAACTAATTTATTAGTTACAATTATAACTCAAAATGGCACCAACTTCAGTATAATCAAAAACTATGTTTCAATTATTCATTGAGCCCTTAATTAAGAAGCCCCACTAAATTAATAAACGCTTCAGGATGGATGTCATGAAAAAGCCTCTTAGAAAGTCTTGACCAACTTTTCTCCATTAGTCTCCAAATCACTTCAAGGCTCTGCCTCACCACAGGAGGCCCTGGATGTGATGATGTGCAGGGGTGAAGCCATGCTCTCCAGCCGTGTTTCCTGCCTGAAGGTGAGCAGAATCCTGATTGTTCCTCCTGCCAGGACCACAGACAGTGAGGAGAGTCAAGTAGACAGAGCTGAGCGGTGTGGAACATGGCTCTAGGAGAGATTTTAAACTTCTGTTACATTGACCTGACCTTCTTTGCTGGAAAACCCTTAGCAATTTATTAACCAGAAGCTGCAGGGAATTTTGAATAACCAAAGGACACTCTGGGGACCTGACTTCTCAGGGATTCATAGGGACTGGACCCTTCTCCTGGGAGGTAGGTCTCCTCCCAGTCTAGTTCCTCCAGTGGTCAGACTTACATTGGGCGCCTTGGCTCCAAGGGAATGCTCTTTGCCAGTTTTTCGTTTTTCTTTTTTTAATTTTTAAATTGTTTATTTTATTTTACATGTTGATCCCAGTTCTCCCTCCCTCTTTCCCTGTCTCCCAACCTCCCATGCCCCCCCCAACTACCCTCCCCTCCCATCACCCCCCACTCCACATGTAGGGTGATGCCTTCCAGGAGGGGTCACCTAAATCTGTCAAGTCATTTGAAGTAGGGACTGGGCCATCTCTCCTGTCTCTAGGTTAGGGGAGTATCCTTCCATGGGGAATATGCTCCCAAAGTCCTTTTGTGCACCAGGAATACATCCTGGTTCCACTGTCTGAGGTCCCTTAGACTGCTCAGTCCTTCTAACTGAGACCCATGTTCAGGGGGTCTGAGTCAGTCCCATGCTGGATTCCCAGCTATCAGTCTGGGGGCTCATTAGCTCTTCCTTGTTCAGGTCAGCTGTTTCTATGTGTTTCTGTAACCTGGTCTTGTCCTCCCTCTCTGCATCTGGATTACAGTTCGGCTCAGTGTTTAGTTGTTGGTGTCTGCTTCTGTTTCCATCAGCTACTAGATGAGGGTTCCACGATGGTGGATAAATTAGTCATCGATCTCATTGTCAGGGAAGGGCATTTATGGTAGCCTTTCCACTGTTGCTCAAATTGTTAGTTGGTGTCAGTTATAGGCTCCCTCTTTTATGGTCTCTCTCTCTCTCTCTCTCTCTCTCTCTCTCTCTCTCTCTCAACTCTTCCTCACTTGACTCAATCTTCCTAGTCCCATGTGCTCTCCTCTCCTCCCCTTCTCTTTCTCCTAGCTCCCTCTCCACTCACTGCCCCCCCACTCCCAATATGCTCAGGAGATCTTGTCCCTTTACCCTTCTGTGAGGGACCTTATATGAATCTCTTAGAATCCTCCTTGTATCCTAGTTTCTCTGACGGTGTGAATTATAGGTTGTTGATCCTTTGCTCTATGTCTAAAATCCATATATGAGTGAGTACATACCAGGTTCCTCTTTTTGTGATTCGGTTACCTCATTCAGGATGGTTTCTTCAAGTTCCATCAATTTGCCTGTGAATTTCAAGATTCCATTGTTTTTTTCCCCACAGTATAGTATTCCATTGTGTAAATGTGCCACATCTTCTTTACCATTCTTCAGTTGAGGGGCATCTGGGTTGCTTCCAGGTTCTTGCTATTACAAATAATGCTGCTATGAACACAGTTGAACACATGTCTTTGTTGCATGGATGGGCAAAGAGAAAGTAAGGTCTTGGCTCCAGGTGAATGCTCTGTGCCAGTTTTTTTGGGGTTTTTCCCCCCTCAGGTCAGGTAGCTACTCCACACTCCTCCTGGAAAACCCATCCTGTCCTGCCATCCCTTTCTTTCTGCTTAGAACCAGCAGCCTCATTCTCAGTAGGCATCACACAGGCAGTGTTGCTGGCTTCTCTTCTCCCTAAAGCTGCAACTTCTGCAAGCCCTGTCCCTATTGGGAAGCCACCTGTGTGTGAACAGGCCAGCTGCTGTGTGAGGCACTGGTGTAATAGGAATTCCCAAGGAACAATCCCCCTCCCAGGTAAGTGACCTTGGCCGTCTTGCAGATTCTTAGGCTCAGAAGAGTCTGGCACAGCTCATGAGCTGAGAGTGACCCCAACCCCAAGTCAAGCTTGAGGGGGCTTCTCCTCTCAGCCCAGATTTCAGAACCAGGGAGGTGGTATATAGGCTGTTTGCAGGGGTTACAGTTCCATATTTGAAGGACCACAGGGCCCCAAGACAGCAGGATGTGCTCAGCCAAGCTAAATCCCAGGAAAGACACTGGCTGAGTGTTGCTCCTGAGACTTTATCGGGAGATCTTGAAAAATTGAAGAACAAAGAATTTATGTACGATTAATTCCTTGCACTTTAGTGCTTGTCAGAATATTACTGAGCTAGTGGCTGCCAGTTAATAATGCATCTGTGTGTAATGCCATTCACTTTATTATCTTGAACATTAGGGATTCCAGCACTAAAGCCAGAGCACCGTGTTCAATTATTTATTAATATAACACAGATGAGAAATGAGACGATACTAGTGATGTGTACTGTCCCCAAAATAGTGGGAAGCAAAAGCACTCATATTTCCAGACATGAAAAGGGACTTCCCTGGGGTTTTTCTGGGTGTTGTTTAAATTTTGTGTTGAAGGGTCTTAAGAATGAGGATTGAGTGTTATCTGTACATATTGAAAAAATTTTTTAATCTTTTTTTTTATCTGTACACATTGATCTTTTCCTATCTTTGGGCTTTGAGTGCACATTTCCATGTGTCTCTTTACATATCAATATGGGGATTGTGTTGCCAGAGTTACTTGACCAGAGAGCCAAAATCCCTCTTTTCTCTCTTTCTTCTCCCTCTTCCTCACCTCCCCACAAACACATCATAAACATAAACAACTATTACAGTGGTATCCAGATTTCAGGGGAAGACACTCAGAACTTCAAACAGAGAGTCTGGCCTGCCCTTGAATGCTTGTGTGGAGTCTGCTCTGCTCAGCATTTGTTTCTGAGGGCTGCATGCCCACATAGGGCAACCCTGATGCCACTGGATCAGAAACAACAGTTAGCAACACAAGTTTCACATAGAGAAGTGTCTTTCTGTGAGGGTTGTGATTTCTCTCTTGACACTCCTGGGTTTCATGTTAGCCTTTGGAGAATACACACACACACACACACACACACACACACACACACACACACACACACACACACGAGAACAAGCACTCAAAAATTATTATTTCTACTTGAATGTTCTTCAAATATTTGAAGGACTCTTTCATGTGCCCTAATCTTTTCTTTTGTGAGCAGAACAAACTCAGACCCATTGATAGACTCCTGGAGAGCTGCAGAGCTCACACTTCCCAATGGTTGCTCCAGCCTTTAGCAAATGCTATTATCTTCTGCACGCTGTGAGCATGGGAATTGGGAGGCAACCAGGAATCCCACCCCTGAATGCCCCTGATTTTTGCACACATAATCTCCTTGGTGTTCCCTGAGCTGTGACAGATTTGGAGCATCCAACTCTGTATCAGAAGCACAGTAGGCTGTTACATTCTCCACTCTACCTTTTTGCTTTTATTATATTGCCTTAATTTACCCATCTTTCCACTTTTACCTCTGTCCCTTGAGCACAGCAACGTCTTTCATTCACAAGCCTCAGACTCTGTTCTCTTACAGTCAACAGAGGTACATCCTTAGAGCTCTTCCACGGTTCTTTAAATTTACAATCAGCAGACAGAAGAAGAGAAATAAAAGGGACTTGGCATCATCTAGTCCAGAATATTATAGGAGAAGAATATGCATGTTTAGGCATGAACCATCCCTTCCTCTGTCCTTAATGTAACTGTTTTGTTTTTGTTATAATAATCGTTGTCCCGTTCTCATTTTTTATTTAATAGCACAATTTTAATGACATTATATTCACCAATTCCCCAGGCTTTATGTTCAAGGTGGATTTTTCAGTGCAGCCTGTGGAAATTCATTAGTTTGTTCTTTTATTCATCAAATAGTTTAGCCTTTTATTATAAAAGCATTTCAGAGTAGAGATATATATAAATACCAGTGTATACAATATACTAGTTTTAAAAGGACACATCTCTAATATTTCACTAACATTTCTTCATGTATTTGAATATTTTTTCAAATATTTTAAATGATATTGTGGTTGTTACATAATTTTGACTGTGAATATATCAGAGTGCCTCTTCATTGGAAAATCTATATAAATTTTTTGCATATATACCATTGAAATCTACTATGTGTCGGTCATCTGTTAATCATCTATTCTGTCTCTCTCATCTATATATATTTATCTTCGTCACCACCACTAAGATCATCCATTGTCTTATTATGTTCCTGTTGCTTTGATTAATTTTATGACCAAAAGAAACCTGGGAAGGAAAGGGTTTATTTTTTATTGCAAGCTACAGTCCTTCATGGAGGAAAGTCAGGGTAGGAACTCAAGCAGAAACCTGGAAGAAGCAACTGAAGCAGCGATCATGGAGGAATTCTGGCTACTGACTTGCTCCCATTTCCACCTGCCTATGAATGGCACCACCAATAGTGAGATGGACCCTCACATGCCAATGAAATATCAAGAAAATACCCCATGTAGACATAGAACAATGCACACAGGCCAATCTAGTTGAAGAAATTACTCAGTTGAGATTCCCTCTTCCCAGGTATGTCAACTTGACAGGCAAGATTAGGCATCACAAGTATCTATCTTTCTAACATTTATGTACATATCTTTCTACTAATCAACCAACCATTTTCTATAATCCATACTTATTTCTATTATTTATTTGTCTGTCTCTCTACCGCCTTTCTTTCTATTATCAATCAACCAACCAATCATCTGTCCCCACCCTTTGAACTATAAGCAAACCCTTTCTCAGATTGCTTTTTGTCAGGTATTTTGTCATAGACATGAGAAAAGTAGCTAATATGGGAAACGTGGCACTGAGAAGTATGGCCATTGCTGTAAACAACCTGGCTGTGTGGTTTTTAGGTCTTTGGAATTGATTTCTGAGAGGGGTGTGGCAGAGCTTGGAACTTTGGGTAGAAAAGCCTGAGGATTCTATAAGCAAAGCTTAATAAGAAATTTTGAAGATAGAAATCCTGAGATAAACACAAACAGTGCAGGCATGGATCATGAGGTTTCAGAGGGAAACAAGTACTCTATCGGGAACTGAGCTAGTGGCCATTCTTGCAAAGAAGCTGTTTTGTTCTTCCCATGTCCTGAGAACTTGCATGAGGCTGAATTAAAAATTCTCGATAGGGTATCATTCAGGCTTGATTATCATTCATTGATCTCACCCATTAGAGAGAGCAAACATGGAGCATGAAGATACAAAAGCCATTTGGTTTGGTAAGACAAAGTGTGTGCACAAATTCAATGTTACAGGCAAGGCAGGTTTGAAAGCAGCAGTAACTATTGGCGTGATTAGGACTCTGCACCAGGACAATAGGAAAAGTGCCTCGAGGCAAGACCCCACCCACAGAAGGTTCCATTTTATGAAAATGCAAATTATTTGAACAGAGAGAGCCTAAACAGAGAATCCTGCTGAATAAGTTCCCTGGTGGAAAAGTATTTCCCCAGGGTCCTCAGAGGCAACTTGAACTGTGGTCTGAGTGGGGCAGAGGTACTTCTGGATCTGGCTGCATTGTTCACATGGTACTGGTTTTAAGGCATGAAAGATGTGAGAAAAGTGGGCTTTCACCAAGGTCAAAGAAAATTGCAGAGGTCAAGCAATGTGTGGAGGATTTGGATTCCCTGAAAGGTCATGCATGAAGCCGTGAAGATGAATCCTACATTGAAATGGAGACCCAAGGGTACTGGCAATGACAGATCCTAGGACATTCATTGAGGAGGTACTGTGTGTGCAGCAGGGGGCAAAGCTGGAGAGGTGGGGTGACTCAAGCCCTTTGGATCCCAAATGATTCCATCACAAACCCAAGGTGCCAGATACAGAGCTTCAGAGTTTGGTTTTTGCCCTGCTGGCTTTCATTTTTGCTCTCTTCTGCTATCTCATTGCTTACATCTTCATTGCTCCCCTTTTGAATGGGAACCTTGACTCTGTCCATTGCATATTAGAAGTTTGTAACTTGTTGTATGATATTATAGTGGGAATCACAGTTGAGAGAGCAACTCAAGTCTCTGAAGAGACTATAGACCCGGGCAGTGTTGAGATTTGTAAGGAAGGAAGATGGGGATCTTTGAAGTTAGAATGAATGCAGTTTACATTATGAAATGGCTGTGAGCTGATGAGGGCCAAGAGCAGATTGCTGTGGTGTGGATGTGAAATGCCATCCCTAGGCTCAGATGACAAACATTTGGTACCCAGTTGGTGTCATTATTTAGGAAGCTTGTGGATTAGGAGGTGGAATCTTGTTGCAGGAGGTAGACCTTTAGATTTTAGGAGGAAGCCTCACTTCCTATCTGCTCCCTGCTTCCTTATTTCAGATGCAACGTGACCAGCCAGCCTGCTGTTCCTGCTTCCATCATGGCCTCTCTATGATGGAGCGTATATCCTTGAACCATGAGCTAAAAGTCCCCCTGCTTCCTCGTGCTGCTTTTGTCAGGGATTTTGTCAGCACAACAAGAAAGTTCACATGCCGGCAAGGTCAGTGGTGTGGTCACTGAGGGCAAACATCAGGAACCTAGTGCAGACATTGGTCCTGCAAGGAGAACATGGGGGAGGCATCTGTACTGGCTTTCTGCCAGGAAACTGTTCAGAGATCACGTCACGTGGACACACCCGGCAAAGTGTGGTCATGCAACATTTCTTTGAATCAGTAAATTAGACAAACGACTGAAAAATTGGCATGCATACTTGCATTTGAAATCTCATTATAAGAAATATGCTTTCCACAAGGAGGGGTATTTACTGTGGGTCAGAGGCTGTTTTTGTAAGAGGGGAGAGAGAGTAAATGAGTCAGGAAGCCTTGTAATAACTGTGATTTCAGAAGGGGATAAGTAGCAGAATAGAACAATATTGTAGGCTTCAAAGCACAAACTCCATCACATGTCCCTGATTCCATGGAATGCCGTGGGAAATAAACATTAGAACACTCCAAAGAAAGATCTCAGTAAAGCACAGGTGAATGTTTGATGAATCAAATTCTTATGACAATGATATAAAGCTTCATCATAACAACAAATGAGGCTGAAGAAGAAAACAGCAATTGGAGGCTCCACACCCACCCCCCCATTCCCCGAAAGCAAAGTTAACAAGTTATAGGAAACTGCTAGATATGGAAAGCCAGCCTAAACCAGTCCCAGTGACTTTGGCTCACATGAACAGATTCAGTATCAGGACCCAAGCCTTCCCTTTTATCTCAGCTCAGCTTCCAAGGTTAGCTGGATTCCCCAGTTTACTGTTAGCCAAGCTGGTGTTCTCAGGGCCAGAGTGTGGAGAGAGTCCTTTGTCCTGTTATGAGACTTTCTTTGGGGAAATATGAGCAAGTGTCTATTCACCTTAGATAGAGTATTGTCGACAGAGCAAAGAAATAATTCCACTGGGGTTTAGCTTAGGGAGCCAGTGAGCTTCCTGAGCTCCCTTGTAGGTGATATTCTTTACATGGGTGGTGGGTTACTTGCAGGAACATCAGTTCCTGCAACAGCAGCCAAAGCAGTAGCCAAAGCAACAGCAGCATCTCTCCCACCACAGGCGGTGATTCACAAGGACATTTCTGTGGAGCTCCTTGCACAGCTTGCAGGCATCTTGGCTGGTAGGAGAGTCTTTTAGTTTCAGGGAAGGGCCTTGTGTATCATGTAAATGTCAGGATCTTCCTGGGACTTCTTATACATACTGGGTTTTATATAGTTTATTTACTTTCTGAATCTCAGGAGCCTCTCTCCAGGATGAAACGTTTCAATTTAGAGGTAGCAGCCATGCAATACCACCATACTGATGTCTGTTCCTGGAGTATACTAAAGGCCTACCTCTAGTCACATGATGTGCTTCTTGCAGCTTCCTAGAGAGGGGGTCACTTCTTTCTGATACTCCTGGAGGTGCCTCCACTGTGCTGGGAAGAGACATAAGCCAGGCCTAGGAAATCATGGTGCATGTCCCTCCCAAAGTGTGAGTAACCTGCTGATTGCAAAGGTGTGAGGTCCCCACTCTCGGGTGAGAAGTCAAACCTCCCAACATCTTAGCTTTTAAGACAAAACAAAATGAAGAGAGCTCAGTATTGAGTTAAAGGAGATGGCAACAGACCAAGCAAGATCAAAGAGATGAGTGTTCCTGGCAAATAAGACCAAAAGCTGAGAACAGCCCATGGGAAGAAAGGCATGGAGAGGGTTTATAAATAAGTTAAATAACGATTTCTTTTAATAGACTAATAAAATAGATGAATGCCCAGCAAATCTAATCCAAAAAAGTAAGAGTGAGACTGTGCATGTTTTATGGATTTCAGAAGGGTTGTTACTATGTCAAGTGGTCTCCAGTAGAGGCTGCATAGGATTAATGAAAAGATACTTTAACATGGAAATCTCTCTGCAACAGTACAATACCAAACTTGAAATCCAGATGAAATGGTTGATACTGAGGGGAAATACAAATTACCTGTATTGACTCTGAAGGAAATGTTCACAAAGCTCCAGTCAGACAGCTAGACACAAGATGAGTTTACAAAAATCAATAATTTTGCTTACAATAAAAAAAGTAGCCAAAAAAAGGGAAAGGAGACAAAATACTTCGTGCAAAGTATTACAGAGTCTGTAGAATGCAGAGAAGATATCTTCCCTGCAGAGGCCCAGCCCTGCCTGGTGGATCTGCCCATCATTCCATCAGAGTATGTGGGGTGCACGGGTGCAACCACTGACCCTGAAGATGCCAGAGCCAGTGACTCCACTCTCCTACCCTCTCCCCAGCCTGTAAGGTGATGCCAGGCATTCTGGTGAATGGTCTGAAAGTTGGCAGGAATGGACAAATTCCTAAGAATATTCAGGGAAACCGAGAAATAATAATTGCAACATTGTCTGGTGCCAAATGGCAGCTCTTTTCTACATTGCTTGAATCAAATCAACATGGTTCTGGCCCAGGGCTGGGAAAGCTCATCCCAGAGATGTAGGGAGCTCAGAACCAGAAGCTAATGCAGGATCTTATCTGGGAGGACTGGTACCCAGATAAGGAAAGAATGACAACCTTCCCTGCTTCCTTCCCTCCTCCCTCCCTCCCTCCCTTCATCTCCTTCATTTCCTCTTCCTCCCTCTCCCCTTATTTCCCTAAAATGCTCTTCCTCATGTCCCTCCTTTTCCTTCTTCCCTCCTTTCCTCCCTTTCTTCCTCCAGTCTCTTTCTTCTTATTATTCTTTTCTCCCTCCCTCTTCCACTCCCTCCTCCCTTTCTCCCTTCTTTCCTTCTCTCTTTCTGCACCCCCAAATCCTCTTTATTTTGGGGTAGCCTTGGCTGGCCTCAAACTTTTGATCCTCCCAGTTCCTGAGACAACTGCTAGGTTCCAAGATGAGATGAGTGGCTTCAGGTACAATCCATGCTGCTGCTGCCAGCTCAGCAGTACCCAGTCTGGAACGGGAGTATCACACCTGACAGAATTACAATCCAGATGGAGCGCCAGCTTCTGAGATGGCCATCATCATCATGACAGTCACACAGGGGAGCCAGTCTTGGAGCGTCATATGTAGTCTACAAATGAGGAAGTAATTCTTAGTAAGGAATTTGGAAGCCATAAAGGGAAGTCATTTGTGTCCAAATAGAAATTAAAATATTTTGATGGTCGATATAAAAGTGATATATGGGTGATTACTCTTAGTGAAAACAACAGACTATGATTATTATTTACAATATCCAAGAAACACATCATATTATTAAATAGTTGGCAAAAGAGGAAACCAACCATCTAACTAATGTTTGAAAAAGTTATTTAAACACCCAACTGCTTAGAGATTTTTTCAAATAAAAGAAACCATATGTTTCATTCCTCTAGACTTGAGAAAAACAAGAGGAACAAGAAAACTCATTGGAAAGGGACTGTGTCATCTATGCTACTCATCCAAATCCAAGTTGTCAGAGCATTATGGAATGGTCTGGACAAGTCTGCACTGCATTGTGATGTCCTTGGACATTAACCACATGTTTCCATTTGTTTGTGCCTTTGGCAGGCTAGGCTTGCAAAAATGGGCTCCATCACATGTAAAGGCAATGTTGACAGAAAATGGATATGATGTGTTTGGATGTTTAGAGCTTTCTTATTTTTTTTAAACGATGATGAATCAAATGACCTATAGTCACCATGGATGAGGAAGGTTCAGTCAATGTAGTCTGACCCCCCAGCAAGGCATTAGGACATCAAACAGGCTCATGCTTGGTATCTTCAGTTCGAGCTTCTGGTAGCTGCTTCCAGGTTTCCCCCATGTGCAACCACAGGAAACAATTAACTTCTTCTATCCATTTCTCATACTTGGTGAGAATGCTGCTCTAAGTTCCTTCCTGGCACAGTCTGTGGCGTTTCCTACATCTCAGTCGCTCTGTTGCAGCGACCCTCTGATCCATCAGGAGTCCATACTGTGTCCTTTCTTTTCCCTCTCTTGAGCTTTAGAAATCCCCTCTTTCAAAATTGTTCTCCTGTGTCATCTTTACTTCCTTCAAGAATCTAGAAACAAACAGGAGATGTTCCTCAAGGGGAGAGGGTTGGTGCCAGCCATTGTTTATATAAGTTGGTGCTGGCTGGAGGTGGAGATCTTGATCTCTTTGATAGAGGGCCCTTTTGCCTCTTTCTGGGATATATATTGGTGTGTGTGTGTGTGTGTGTGTGTGTATTATCCATGTCAGTGCATCCCTGTGTGGACATGTGTGAATGTTTTTAGCAATATGTGACTGGCCTCATTGTGTTAATCAACTGGCTATGTTACTGAGGCAGGGGCAGGATCTTGGCTGGGCTATCAATGAATTCATGGTCTTTCTGCACCACACTACTGTTTCATGGCTTTGGGTCTGGTCTTTGAGAACTGTGTGTCCAAGCTGATTCCTTTGCTGTGGACATAAAATCTTGAAGGGATGGAGGCTAGGGGATACCTGCTGAGGTACAGTAGATGTTCCTTGGTGGGGATTCTGTTGAGTCACCAATCCTTTGTGTCCTAGGACCTTTGAAGGAGGAAACTAAGTCTCCTGGAGGAATGCATTTGTCACCTCTGTCACCCTGAAATCCATGGCTCCCAGGTGTGCCTCAAGAGCATACTGCTGTAAGTGTGTGTGTGCGGGATGGTTCATGTTTCTCACTTTTTTGTTAAGATCACTTGGTTTCCGACTATTAGGAGGAAGGCTCTCACATGCTGTATTTCTGAGTGTCACCCTGGACACTATTCTCTGAATTTTATTGTGCTGGGGGTGTGTTGTCCATCACACAGTCTGCAGGGGACCATCTCTCATGTGTGGAGTGTGTCTTACACATTAACTGTGGGGTGCATCTTGTAGCTCTACATGTGGGACCCCTGGGAATCTGATGTTTGATACAAAAATCAACAAATTAAAAAAAAAACAATGAGAAGCCATGCAGAGATACTGGACATGGCATTGTTTGGTATATTTGCATATTTATGAATTTCTGTAATTTGAAAAGATATTTTTCTTGGCTTCTATCTGGAAATATATTGCCATGTGTCAAAATCAAAGCAATCAAAACCAGCCCTGCCAGCCAGCAGCGGCTGCGTTCATCACCCTGTGTTACAGCATCCAGATAACTTGCTTATTCATAGACGCCTCTGAAAACAGAATTGAAGTAATTCATCTATATTGATGTGTGAATTGTGTTTATTTTAAAAGCCACCACAGAGCAAACTTAAACGTGACGGCAAATTGTGTCAGAGGGCATCCTCTCCTCTCTTCAAACCTGAGCCTTTGTGTTTTAAACAGTTTTCTTATACAGCTTTGTGTTTTCATGCCACTGTTTCAAGATTGCTCTCTTGTCAAGTATGTTGCCTCTGCCCATCCCTATCTCCTCTCCCCAGGCCCCTCCTGCTTTCACTCCTGAACCATCATAGAACACAGGTAGGTACTTCCATTACATCTCCTACTTTGAAGTGGACAGAAATAGAAATGTACTTTGGGGGGCTCAAGATGTAATGAGGAAGATATTAAGCCCTTACAAGAACCATCTTCCTTTCTTCTGGGCCCCTTCAGCCTTCTCTCTCAGCATTTGTGCACAAACCCAGGGCACAAGTAAGGTAGGTTTTTATTTCTCTCAATAGTCTGGACGTGAATCAACACTCATCCTAAGTAAGGATAGATCGGAGATCAAGGTAGTCCACCTGGGATCTCCTCAGTAGCCTCACCACAATTAGTTGTAAACTGAACCCCGTGCCAGCAGCTGATCTGCGAGCATAAGACAGAGAATGAGACAATGTGAATGGCATGGGCTTTAGTAACCTCAACCACAGCCCTAGTGACACATCACCTAACAAGGCCGTGCCTCCTAATCCTTCCCACACAGTTTCACCAACTGGGGATAAATCTTTCAAATATGTGAGTCTTTGGGCACCATTGTCCTTGAAACCACCCAGGGTGTCCTGCGGGGCCTTGTGTAGGTCCAGTCTGCCCAGACACATAGCCTGTCTTGAGCACTATGCATTGATGCCTGGTGCCCCTGCCCCAATGTTTGCTCCATACAGGTCCTGAATTTCAGCTTCGTCTTTATGGGTTTCTTCACAGCATCTTTTCTGATGCTCTTTTCATGTACCCACTGCAGTGAAGATCCTTCTGTTGTGTCATGCACCTTCTGAGTGCTGCTGGCCCACAGCCTGTCACTAGGCAGGGACAGAGCCAGGCTCACAGGTCACACAGGTTTGCCTCTCAGCTATGAGGATGGATCCAGGATACAGGGGTTAAGATGGTGCCACAATGCCCTGAAGGTCCCTGTTGGCTTTTCTTTTCCTGCTATCAATTCTTTGTGCATTGACTATGAAGCAACAGAATGTAGCATCAGAGCCTCCCTCTGACCATAGTGATGATAGCTAGCTGTGGAGCCATGGAGAGCAGGAGGGGTCCCCATGTGTGCTGTGTCCCATAGTCACTGCAACTGAGGACATTGTCCTCATCACTTATGCTGCAAGGACCTAGTTTCAGGTAGTGAGGCCATGTGTCACTTAGGGGAAGACCAGTAAAATGTCTAATGGCTTGCAAGACCATCAGGGAGTGGGAAAGAGGACCTCTAAGTCATAGAAGCTGACTTCTAGAATAATCTAGAAGTGGCTAGTGACTCGTTCTGGAATAGGAAATCTGGAACTGCTCATAAAGAAAGCTGCTGGCCTTGAGAATCTCCCTCCTTTAGCTAGTTCAAGTAGGAAAAGAGAGACTTTCTCTTGAACAATTTTTGAACCACTGTTGAACTCTCAACCAAGAAATTCAAGTGGCTCCCTTAGTCTAAAACACAATTAAATTACAGATGAAGAAGGAGAAAACAAAATGAAAGCGAAGCAGGACCCAAGCCTCATGACAGTGTCAGTGACTGACCTAGGTGTAGAGCTCCCATCTATGGCTATAGGCTATGGATTTCTGCTCTTGGGTTTTTGCATAAGTTGTTTAAAGGTTATGTTCTTACAACAGCCTGGAGGTAGATATCCTGATCAGCTTATTCATACTGCTACTGTCCAACAGAGAATCAACCTTCATTTGTACAATGTGAGGGTTCCAGCTGATAGGACCCGGGCATGGGGTTCTCCACTGTAGAGGTTCATGTTCATGGTGCAGTAGAACACCAAGACACAGGAAAGGTGTGACTCTGCTTCAGTCCTTGGGTCAGGAGAAGGAAACCTGGTGTCCTATTCCACTTTCTAAGGCTGTGATAAACACCATGACCAAAAGTAACTTGGAGGAGAATGGGTTTATTTCATCATACAGTGTACAGTCTATCATAAAGGGAAATCAGGGAAAGAACTCAAGGTAGGAATCTGGAAGCAGGAACCAAAGCAGAACCACACGGGAACACTGTTTACTGGCTTCTCCCCATAGCTTGCTCAGTTTGCTTTTTAAATACAACTCAAGACTGCCCTCATAAGTGTGGCCTTGCACACAGTGGTCTGGCCCCCCCCCACCCCACATCAGTCCACGGACATGCCCACAGGCCAGTCTGATGGAGGTGTTTTTCTCAATTGAGGTCCTTTCTTCTCAGATGATTCTAGCTTGTGCTGAGTTGCCAAAAACCAACCACCACACTGAGAAACATTGTTGAATGTGGTGGCATGTTCCAGGAGAACCTGTGTGTTTGTCCAGTGTCAGGGCAAAACTGCTTCACTGCATGAAAGAGGAATTTATCATCCTGAAGGTGTGGGACCAGGAGGGGACACAGGTGACAGATGGTTATCTGGCAGTGTTGAAGGTGCAGGAGCCTTGGAGTTCAAAATCAGAAAGTGCCATCAAAATGGTACATGGAGATCTATGTAAATAACCAATTTCATGTATGAACACATGGTAGCAGGTCACCAAACATGCCTCATGTAATAATCACAAATACAATTTGGGAAGGAAATAAGAAAAATAGCAAATCACTATAATAATTGCACTGTGACAGTTTTTGCAGAAGAGATCCTCTGACAGGTGCCAAGTTAGCATGTCCCCACATGCCTGACAAGCACTGCAATGGTGGTGTCAATGTCCACAAAGTCCCTTGTGCACTCCATAAACTGGTGGCTTCACCTCCAAGAACTGGCTCAATCTACAGATGAAAGATGGAAACAGAAGCTCAACAGGACTGGCCATGTAGAAGAGCTGTGTGCTGGCTAGTTTTGTGTCAAAATGTTACAAGCTGGAGTCATTTTGGAAGAGGGAGCTTCAACTGAGAAAATTACCCCACAAGACTGGCCTGTGGGCAAGCCTGAGCATTGTCTCGATTGGACAACAATGAGAGATTGCTCAGCTCAACATGGGTTGTGTCACCCCTGGGTATGTGGTCCTGAGTTGTATAAGAAAGCAGGGTGAGAAAGCCATGAGGAGCAAGCCAGTAAGCATCATTTCTCCAGGCCTCAGCTTCAGTTTCTGACTCCAGTTCCTTCTTTGAACTGCTCTGACTTCCCTCAGTGACAGAGTGTGACCTGAAAGTTGTAAGCTGAAAGAAACCTGTTCTTCAAGTTGCTTTTGGTCAGACTGTTGGAGCACAGCTATAAACACCATAACACCTAAGACAGATGCACTCTTATGTGGCTCCAGAAGGCTAGCAGCTGCATGGATAGTCAACCTCAGAGGCATCCTTCTCAAGCCCAAGATAGCAGACTATGATGAATGTTGGAAAAGCACAGCAGTCCATACAACATAGGAACACAGTTCTGTCTTTGATCATTTCTGTCTTTCTTTCTCTTTGATCTCCTTTTATGATTTCTATTCAAATAGTCCACCTACTGCTGACACTTGGAGGAGAGTCAAGGACACTTGAACCAGAGGAAAGAGCTCATGACATCAGAGTGGCAGTCTTCATTCCTGCTAACAGGGCAGGTCAGAAATTCCTGTGCAAGTGTCTGGCATATACTCTGTGTGGCCTGTCATGAGCAGAAGCTGGGGAAGGTTCCAGGGGCTCTGCTGTCTGTCAGTTCCACTGAAAACCTCAATAATCTCCAAACACAAAAGCATGAAACAGCAAGACTTCTTATATTGGTTGCTTCTAGGACCTCAGTGAGCTGGTAGGAGAAATAGTGATTAAGATCTAGCTATTGGGCTTCTTTTCAATGTACTTCTGAGAGGAACTTTGACTTTGAAGGGGGTTGAGAGTGACTTAGACTGGGTCTCTCAAGCCCTAGGAGAAATGGATGTAGGTTGAGGTGTCCTGAAGCCACCTGTTGGTCCTCCAAGGCCATAGGCTTCTATGCCACTTTGCAGGCTATGTGGTCATGTGGTCCAATCCATGAGCCCTTCTGAGTCCTATCGTGTAATAAGAGAGTATGGTAGCCACAGGGTAAGTGCACTAAGGTTAGAATCCCTCCAACAGTGACATCCATCATGGTCCATGTATCCACAGTGGCCCTGGCTGAGTCTGACACTAATCAGGAAGTATAGTGTCACCTCTGAGGAAGACTTTAGGGCCTCTTGCTGCGGCCTGGAGAGCTTGTAGAGTACAGGACACAGAGCTGTGCTTCTAAAGAGCCGTTAATCTTCAGGGTGTTTATTTTAGGAAAGAATCAGTGGAAGCTATATTAGTTATTTTTCCTGTTGCAGGAGCCTCCGGCAGCTAGTCACACTGTGTCTGCAGTGAAGAAGTAGATGTAATGAATGTGGGTGCTCAGGGCTTTCCCCTTGTGAAGTCTGAGATTTCAGCCCATGGGGTAGTACTACCTACAGCGAGAATGGGTCTTCCCAGCTGGCTTAAGCTGATCTAGAAACTCTCACAGATATGCCCATAGGTTTGTCTCTTAGCTGAGTCTAAAGCCTGTCAGTCAATATTAACCACTGTGGTGGTTTGAAAGAAAATGGCCTCCAAAGGTAGTGGCACTATTAGGAGGGGCACCCTTGTTGCAGTAGGTGTGGTCTTATTGGAGGAAATGTGTCACTGTGGAGGCAGGCTTTGAGGTCTTTTATATGCTTAAGCCATGCCTAGTGATATAGATTACTTCCTGTTGCCCATGAGTCATTGATGTAAGGACTCTCAGCTCCTTCTCCAGCACCATATCTGCCTGTGTGCTGCCTTACTTCTCACCATGATGATAATGGACTAAATCTCTGAACTGTAAGTGAGCCACCCCAATGAAATGGTTTCCTTTATAAGAGTTGTTATAGCCATGGCGTCTCTCTACAGCAATTGAAACCCTAACTAAGGCAACCCCCATGAGCTCCCAGACCATCTGGGAGAAGTTTGCTGGGTTTTGCCTGGCCCATCAACATTCCTGTTGGGCATGGAACCATTAAGCCTTCACACTCAAAACTGTGGCCAGAGGTGGTCAGAAGAGTGTGAGGCCCAAAGAAATGTTTCTGCTTCATCTTTACTTAAGGTCAGAGAGTTTTTACCTGTCCTTGCTCCTCTGAGGTGAAACAAGGATGTTTGACTTAAGATGTGAGTGCAACAGGATACTTGGCCTAAGGTGTGGTCGCTGCATGTCCTGCCTAAACAATAGAAAACTTAACTCAGGATACAGTTACTTGATGTTTTGGATATTGAAGAGATAATTACTCTGTTTGTTCCTTGTATCATTGGAAAGGAAGTCTTTGCAATGACACAAATGGTGTAAAAGATCTTTGAACGATGAACTTGTGCGGATCCTGGTATTAACCATGTGCCCACCTGACTCTATCTACTGTCTCTTGACTATTCCTTTTCTCAATCCACACTCCCCCCCTCTCAGGTCAGCTGGACCCAACAGATGGACCACAGGATTGTGTGAAGGTGGGTGGGACATGTTATCCATCAAGAGCAAACAAAGCAAGTTTGGCTGTGATGAGCAAGGAGATGCTGTAACTCACATGGGGCTCCCTTATGGGGACTTCTTGAAATCCAAAGAAATTTCCTTACACCAAAGAAAACTAGGCACCAACCTGAAGACTGCAGGGGCTGGCTGGAACAACCTTGCAGGGCATGGTGATCCTGATATCTTAAAGCCACCTGTTGCTGACTGTGTGCACAGCCTGATGGAAGACACCAGGCAGCCATCCCTGTAGCCATAATTCTGATGGTCTAGTGGAAAAGGAATGTTGCCCCCCTTGAGAGGAGGCGCCATCAAATGCCATCTGTGCTGCCTGTAATTTTAGCTATAAATCCTGGTTGTATTTATCAGAGATTTGTTTTCCAAGATGGCTAATTTTAGTCTCCGATTAAAGTACACACTAATTTCCTTGTTTCTTCCTTGCTGAGAAATCTGACAGAACAACCCTGCGTCGAAAGGGGCTGGCAGGTTCCCAAGGCCCTGCAGCCTCATTTACTTAAAGAGAGGTTATTTTTTTCTTCCTGCCTCTTGTTCCTCCCACTCTGTTTTGGCAATGTAGGTAGGATTCAGAGGAGTTGAAATAAAAACAGCATTGTCCTTGTGGAGACAGAGAAGCAAGCCAGGTGGAGTGGTCCTGGCCAGGGCTGTGCTTCCAGCAGATCAGGGGGTCCCCCAGCCAGAGGGTTCTAGAAGGGTCCCCATTTGGGAGCAAGAAGGAACTTCAGAGCTCACTCGGGAGGTATGTTCTCCAAGCCTGGCTCCTGGACACCACAGAACACTGTAGAGAATGTTTGGAATGTTCCTCGGTTATTTCTGAATGATGGGTTAGGCTGGCTGAAAGTCTGATTCTAATTATGATGGATAATGTGAGTCAGCCTTTGATGGGGAGAGGTGCTGATGGGAGCCTTGGAAGGGAGCATTAACATCTGCATAAACCAGTAAATTGTAGTTAGGGCAACCAAAATGTGCACCTTTATCCTGTTCCAACAAATCACCAAGGCTTCTTGGGAAGCACATGAACTGGGTAGAAAATATCCAAGTTGGAAGCAAACAGAAGGAGATATGCCCTAGGAGATAGACAGGGCATAGACCAGTTGAGAGTCCTTGCAGAAATTTGAGTTCAATTTCAGCAGCCAATAGCAGCTTGCAACTACCTATAATTCCACAGGTGATCTGATGCCCTCTTCTGGTATCCAAAGGTACTCAACTGTGTGTGTGTGTGTGTGTGTGTGTGTGTGTGTGTGTGTGTGTGTGTGTACATACACACACACTTCAAATAAACTTTAAAATGAACATGACTGTAAGTAGGGGTGGCAGTGTAAGTCTTTTAATGTCTGCAAAATCATTGACTTCTCATTCTTGAGGGCCATAGTTCACTGGTGTAGGGAGAAGGGGACAAGGGTGACTAATACTGTGTGTGTGAGCTCTTGGGGCTCAGAAAACTTGTCTGTGTTAGGCTTTTTAGAGATGCTAGATTACACTGAAATGTGATTATGTGGGAATCAACACAGCTTCAGGTTCTGGTGTTGTCATCGTTATAAAAAGCTGCCATGTCCCTGTTGCCATTCTGCACACCAGGTCATTAAGTCTAGAGCAGATGTTGTTCCACTTGGGCACCGCAGAGCCTGGGCCTCTTCTGTCCACCACTGTGGGTTCTAAGACAGCCTCTCTGTTCTCACCTTTACCCTGTCCCAAGCCAGGTACACAGTAGAATCTCAGCAACTGATTACTGCACGTATTAACAACATCAGCTCAAACAGTGGGGCATTTATGTCAGTGTTCAAAGCCAAGCTTTCTTGAAGGACTGAAAGACATGGAAAGGAGGAGCTGTATCTGCTGAGCAGAATGGGAAGAGGTTTCCACTCTGCCTTCCTCTTCCTCCCTCCCTATGCCTGCCATCTGTCTTTCCATCCATCAGAACTGATTGGGCATATGAGATTGGCCAAGCCCAGGACAGAGGGAAATACTTGGTCACAGGCATCACTACCTCCAGATAGGGGCTTCTGGGATTATAAAGGGGAATGAGAATTCCATTTCCTACATTGTAGATTTCCAGGTACAATACTATCAGCACCATGGCTGCCAGGCTTCTTCTCTGTGCTTGTTCCAGTCAGAGGAGGCAAAGACAGGAGAGAGACAGAGCATCGCCCATGTCTACACCCTCAGTCAAGAGCGCTGGGCACTGAAGTTCAGGAAGCCATATCTACAGGTATAGGCTTCGGTGTTGCCTATGTGGGAAGCCCTGAGGAAGGACCACAGTGCCGTTACCTAGACCTTGGTGTTTTGTTCCCACTCATCTTTCTCATCCTCATAACTGTGGCTGTTGCTGTCAGCTTCAGTAAGTTTGGACTGGCTGCAAACCTGACTCTTTGATGAGTGCTGCATCATCCCATACAGAAAATCAGACAGCAAATATATCATATCATCTTGGTGTTATCTTCACTTCCAAGAAATGGTCACTGAATGGGAGACTACATTCCAGGGGATGATGGGACAGAAGACTTTGATTGGCATGATTGATGAGCACTGGCAGGCTCCTCAGGGCCCAAGCTGTTGCTGAAGATGTTAGTTGTTTAGTCACATTCAGTGCTTGGGTTCCTATATCTTCTCACAAGGGCAGCATGGATGTCCACTAGGGTAGGCTGCTGAGTGTGGAGCCTGAGACATGTGGAGATGGACACATGACAGATATAGAGCCCTGACATACACAGCATCGACACACATACACATATAGATCCCACACACAATACATGTAGAATCCTGACACATACAGATACAAAACTCATATAGATCCCTTATACATACACAAATATAGCACATGTAGAACCCAGATACATGCAGCATGGGTATACATCCCATATAGACCACACACACACACCCACACACACACACACCCACGCACACAAGCTCTGCCACATGCAACATGGACATACAACACTGGTCACAGGTAACACAGATCCAACAATGTCTTGGCATAAACACACCAAGCATAGGTATGGTACTGACACAGAACACCACAGAAACATTGTGACAGTTAGGGATAATTGTGAACTTGACAAAATCTAGACTACCTTGTAATGAGCTATTCGCCCTGCCCACACCTGTTGCACTGACCATGCCCATTGGGGGTGGGGACAAGTGAGGATGTGACCTGGGAGAACTAGGTCGGGGACCCCAGAGCTCTATCTCTTGCTTCCTGTTCGGAGACAGATAGCATCCGGAGGAATCCTTGGGACGGGGACCTGCTGGGATTCATCTGTCTTTGTTGTATGTTATTTCTCCCTGAATAAATATCTGTTCAGCCTATCAGTTTCCCTCGATCCTTATTTTTCCACAGTATTACCCTGGGAGATGGGCCTCTGAGTTGCCTGTGGCAGACTATTGTGACTTATCAATTGGGGCCCGAAGACCCTCTTGTTGTTGGTGGCTGAGATACCTGACTGCATAACCTGGGAAAGGGAGAGGAGCAGCAGCATGAACTCATTGCTCTCTGGTTCTTATCTGTGGATGCAATGTCTGAAGCTGCTTCAAGCTCCTGCTGCCAGGACTTCTTCACTATGATGGATGATACCCTTGAACCATGAGCCAAAACAAACTCTTTCTTCCCTAAGTGTCACAGTGTTTTATCACAGCATCAACAAAGGAACCCAAGACACACACACTGACTTGTTCTCATATCACACATATACACAGGTAAACACCTCTAGTGACCAGGACCTTGGCAGTATCCCTTGGTAGGGATACAGATGACATGGTCTATGGTGGGTGATGCATTTTTCGAGTTGCAGAGGCAGGCAGGTGTTGGGCATTTTTTATCCAAGTGACTCAGTGCTCTATATCCTTGTGGTCACAGCTGGAGGTATAGACAGTAACAGATCTAGCAGGTTCCCTACTGCTGGACCAGGAAGTTTCTTCCTGGATTGAGACACTGTAACAAACCCCCTCTTCACAAAGTTTCTTGTGAGTGTGCAAACATGTCTAAAGTAAGCTGCTAACAATGGGATTGTGGGTCAAAGGCATCTTTGCTTTAAAGGGAGGTTGGCACTTAGCTTGTGGTATGGTTAATGCTTGTCTTCCTAGAGCAGCCAGCCTGGGGCCCCGTGGATCTCCCACTGGGATAAAACTTCCAGTAGGTCAACAACAGTGCAGCTCTCAGGAGACAATCTCCCTATCTCCCTTCGGATTCTTTATTTTCTTGTCTTTGTCCTTGTGTTTCCCTAGGACTTTCAGGAGATCTCCCAGATTAACGACCATGATCCCCTTTACATGTGGAGCCCCATTCAATCTGGTTTTCCCTTCTCATCCATATGGCATGTGACATTATGTGAAACTTCTCTGGGCACTTCTTTGATACTGCTGGTTTCCCTTTCAGCCCTTGAACCATCTGGAACTGTGATGGGTTTTCTTACTCTGATTTCAAGCATGCTGTCCTATGGGAGATCCTGACTGACCAGTTACTCTTCTGGTCCTGAGAGCTGTCGCACGGGGTACTAAATGCCACATATTTTGGGCCCTCCCTGTCTGGTTGGAATTCCCCTCTTCTTATTTTCCATCTGTCCTTCAGACACCTAGGCATGCATCAGTCATGGTGTCCAGTCACCCTGAGCGTAGATAGGACCAGACATTCCCAGCTTTACTCTCCAGGGTCACACACTCGTTTTTTTCCTAGACGAACATCAAAATTATATTGTCAAACTTCAACATCCTCACCCCAACCAGCACTCAGCTGAGTTCCCAGGGTGTGAGGGACCCTTGGAGCTTGGCCTCCAGAGCAGCCTCCTTGGACCACTGGCCTGTTGGGCTCACTGCTTCACTTCAGTGGTTGAGAGTCGAGACCCAGTGGACACCAGAGCTCCACAGAGCTTTGGTGTCTCGTGGCCCTGACGGTACAAGACAGCTTTCTTAGGATAGATGCAATAGCCCCTGCTTTAGTCCTCTCCATCAGCATGGAAGACATTTTTAGGAGTCCTGTACATTTGAGTGCTTCCTCTTAAGCAGCTGGAGGGGTTTCCTCTTTCTACTCAGCCTTCTTGATGTCCTAATAAATAAGCTACTGTAGTCCTGACTCTCTGCTGTGTCCCTCAGGACTTTCTCCCTTTCTCCCTTTCTCTGGCTATGCCAGAGATCTTATTCTTCATGAGCCACTCCCTGACCATATCACATGTACTCATACACAGACATATGTACCCATATGCTCACACATAGATATGTACCCATGCTTGAACATACAGACGGAAGTGGTAGAAATAGACATATCTCTGATCGTAGTGGCCTCCATAGACCAGATTTGTTCTGCCTAGAGTCTCAGGTGGGGAGAGGAAGGAGATCCCTGAAAGAGCAGTCTCTGGCCAGGCCTGGGCATCACTGCACTGCCGATCTACTAGGACAGAGGGGGCTGCGCTTCACTGAGGGAGATTTCGGCTGACATATCCCAGGGGAGAAAGGATTCATCTCCTGGGGCTCTCTAGGAAGTACCTGCAATGGCCCATACCTGATGCAGAACAGAGAGAATAGTACACACACACACACACACACACACACACACACACACACACACACACACACTCCACACATGTTCTCAGTTATCCATAAGCTTTAACTGCCTAATTTTTCTGGAAGATAATTTCCTCTGACAGCAGAGAGCCACTTCTACCAGGGGCTGTGGGAGCACACACACAGGATGCACAGATCTGCCTGGAGTATCTATCAGATACCTCCTGAATAATTGGCTCCTGTCAGCAAATTAGTGGGAGCCTGGAGCACCATGCAAAGCCCTGCATCTTCAAAGCCATTGCACCATTCACATTCTCACCTCAGTTATGCTCATTGCCGTTTCTTTCATACCTTCCTAATTACCTGCCTTCACGCTTCTCTTTCCTTTTCTTCCCTAGAAAAAGCAATTGGATTGCTTGGTGAACAACAGAAAAGGAGAGTTTTAAAAGTTCATTTGCATGCACAAACACATCTAGTGGGCCATTCTATTCTGGATACGCAAGACAGAGCACCCACTGTAGAGGTGAGTACATAAGAGGGTTGGCGAGAGTTAGAAATAAAGGGGACCAGGGGCACCTGGGTCTCAGCCTGTCTGGATTAATTACCTCACTACCCTCCCCTCTGTCTCCTCTTCACCAGCCCAGCTCTTCCTCTGTACCTGCAGCTGCTGACTGGCCCTTGGGTAAGGGGAGCAGTGAACTCTTTGGCTTAGACGGATGAGGGATCAGAGCTCAGGGTACAACTGTGATGCTTAATTAGAAATGAGATGAGAGACTTTTTGGGGGTATGGCAAATGCCATGTAAATCATCAAGAATCAGAGACAAGCACAGATAGAGCAAAAGATGCAGGCAAAGAGAAGGGAGGCTGTGCATTGAGAAGGGTGTGCAGGTTTCTCAGAAGTCAAAACCAGCTGGACTGAATGTCCTCTGTGATGCTCCTGCTCCATCAGGGAGGCTCAAAGAACATTTGAGACCTTCACAGAGAGAAATATCTTCTCCGCAGGATATTAAGCCTTTGTTATAAGCCTAGTACAATAACAGGAACTGGATCATCTAAGTCTCTACCTATTAATTCACCCATTTCCTCATTCATCTATCCACTACTCTGTCCATCTGCCACCATCCATTCACATACACCCATCTACTCACCCTTGCGTTTACTTACTACTCAACACACTACCCATACACCCATTCATCTATCTACCAAGCCACTTACCCAGCTTACCACCCATCTCCCTCCCTCTCCCTCAGCTCTCCATCTACTCATCCAGTTATTTATTCACTCAGCACACCCATCTATTCCCTCACCTTCATCTTCAGCTCTTCAGAGCACTGGGTAGAGTTGACAGGATTTAGCACCATGATATACCAGCTGTGTATGTATGTGCTTCTCTCTTTCTCTCTCTCTCTCTCTCTCTCTTTCTCTCTCTGTGTGTGCTGCATATGTGTGCATATTCAAAATCACAGTGATAGTCTGCCTGCTTCCTGGGGCTGCCGAGAAAGCAACACTGGACAGTAACTTTCACCCTGATATGAGACAACACCTGGCTTGTTCATTTTCACATTATCAGCGTGTCTTCTGGAAGGCTCTGGATAGGCTTGGTTGGATCTCAGTTTCAAGGAGAGTTTGGTCAGGAGAGACAGCTAAGACAAAGGACCAGCTATGGGGAGAGTGTGGGGAGGTGGCCAGGTGCTGTGCTAGCTGGAACACTGCATGGGGAAGCTCAGAGTCTAAGCCTTGGTTGACCACACAAGGTCTACTCATCTCATTCATTAGTATCTGAGACTGCAGTCAGAGTGTCAGTCATGCCTTTCCACCTGGGGATGTGTGCTCAGGCTGGCTCTTAGGGCCCCATTCTGGAGTCTAGACTCAGGTCTAGGTCTTCCTGGATGGTCTAGTCCTGAGGAAGTGGCCACAGTGCTTGGATTTGTTTTTTGTAATAATTGGTACATGGGAATTTTATAGCCAATCTTCTTGAAGATGATAATTTCCTCATTCAGGAAGTACCAGGGAACAGCAGTAGACAGAACAATTTGTTAACCTGGTGCTCTGCTGTCTACAGGCAAATGGGAGACAGATATTACAGTACTCAGAATGTACAATCCTGGAGGCTAATGAACGAGGGTGGCTTAATGGAGGTTTCTTTTCTATATCTTTGGGTACAGTGAAGTTATGAGCCCTGGAGACATCAGGAACAGGACAAAGGGACAGTGAGGTAGTGCAACAAATAATTCTGAGATAATTCTGGGTGGGTGTCTGTGGAACCCTGAATAGCAACTTCTGTCTCAGCTGAAGCTCCCATTCCCTTCCTGCTTAGAGTCACCTGGGGAGTTAGTGATGGCCTAGTCTGTTGATTGTAAATTAGCATTGCTTCTGAGCATCCCCTGTCCCTTCCTCCTTCCCTATGTAGAGTTTTTGTGTGGCTTAGCATCCTGGTTCGGTGGTTGCCTTTGTTGGATCTTAGGTTGTTCGGAGTCACCTCCCCTGTGTCTGCTTTCTGGTGTTGCTGTGGGGTTCAACAACTTACCTATCAGGACCAGGGGTGACGTTGGTGTGCATTTTGTCTGGAGCCACAGTGCGTTCTTGCATACAGCTGATAGCTTTGGCACTCTGCTTTGTCCTATTCCTATCAAATGCCTGCGTTTGAGTTTGGGATCAGGGATCTCTGTCCTTAGACTCTGTCGCCCTAATTTTGCATTTCTTTCTTCCCCTGATTCACCAGAGGTGGCTTTTGTTTCTGAGTTTGGTGATTTTTAATTATAGCCCAATGTTCCCTTGAACATCTTGTAAAGTGCAGGTCTCCAGGTGAGCTTTGTGTGGCCTCTGCTAATTGCTTGGTGGCAGGGCCAGCTCGGCCCTCTTTACATACCTGGCCTTTCTGTAGGGGGGAAGAGTAGGGCATCCATTGAGTTCTAGGTGCAATTGACTGATTTAGGGGCTGATGGTATGTGAGTCGCAGTGAGTGGGGCCTGGTGGAGAATCTTTTTAGTTCTTTTCTGCCCAAAGCCTTACCTGAGAAGTGGTCATGACCTGTGGACACCACAATTCTCTGCTTTTCTCACTAACCCCCTTGCTCTGTGCAATGTCCTATCTGCATGTGGACAGCTGCATTCTGGATTCTCCCACTGTCAGGGCCCTGCTCCTGCCTAAACACTGCAGCTGAAACCATATTGCTTCAGGGCAGAGGTGACACTGACTTCTGTTTCCTCCTGCTGGGCTGATTGTCCCCAGCCTGGCTTCCACGGGGGCACATCTGTCACAACTCTCTGTGAGCACCACTATGATATATGAACTTTCCTATTTTATTTGTATTTTGCTGTCCTGAGTCAGAAGGCCCATCTCTCTCACCTCCTGCCCTCCTGGGTGTAGCCATTTAACATTTTCTTCTAATTTTTAATGGGTATGTGAATGAAACTCCCCCAGAATTAAGACGTAGGGTTCCAGCCAGGCCAGCATGAGCTGGAACTTTGTTGTGTTGTATTTTTGCAGGTTCTTCAGGCATAAGATTTCACAGATGGAAAATGGCTCCTGTCTGCCCTGGGTCCTGTGGATCCTGGGAATCAGATCTGGGCGACCACCAGCCTGGGCTCTGTACAAGAAGTAGATGTGCTCCCTGGAGGCTATTACTTGGGCTACCGTGGAGACCTCATTTCAAGCCCACAGGTGTGGGCTTCAGGGCTTCATTCTCATTGTGAACCTTCCCGTGTAGCCAGGACCCTTTCTTCTCGGGGCTATTTTTAGATGTAATATGTTACCACACTCCACTTGTCTGCTAAATGAACTCATTTTTAATCAAAAATTGCTATCATTAATTATCAGCCTTGCAATCAATATTCATTTTAATTCAGTACATAAAACCCCCTCTTGTGTTCAACAACCCCTCCCCATATGCATTCACTCACTTTACAAAGAAATATTTTCCACCACGATTCTCTTCATCATTAAGAGGTAGTCTGTCTTATTACAATCTGTTATTAATGCTCAGAATCCATTTAATTTCACCTTTAAATGGCTGCAGCAGTGAGGTCATCAGTAGTGTGTGTGTGTGTGTGTGTGTGTGTGTGTGTGTGTGTGTGTGTGTGTGTGTACATCTCTGGGACTAGCCGTAGGGAGGGCCCTGGGAGGTGTACATACGTAGAATGCCCTGGGGCCAGGGAAGACAGGACCTGGCACCTCCCTCAGGGAAGACACCACTGTCACCTTCACTTCCCGTCTTTTCTCCCCAGAGCCTACCCAGAAGCAGATGGAGGAGAGGAAGAGGAAAAGGTGAAGCTAGCAGATATCTAGCCTTTTACAAGGTGGCTGCCAACAAAGGCAACTGGGAAGGGGGTGGACAGGGCTTCCTGGATGGGGGTGCTCCATGTTGTTCACTCCTGCTCATGTTAGAGCTCTTCCCAGGCTCTCCCATTTGAGACCTGTCTGTGGGGGAGCCATGCGGGAACATTACAGACTGTCTGTACTGCCTGGGTGATCATGTTGTTTGGGCTACTAAAATGGAGGTGACCCTTTCACCTGGAGACTCTGAGATGCAGAGGCAGAGTGACTCAGGCTACCACGTTTCCCCGTGGGTATCACGATACAGCTGGGGTCTCCGAAAGCCCCCTTAACAGCTCATCAGTTCACAGCACTGCCACACTCACAGGAGAGCACCGTGTCTGTAAAGTTCGAAATCACGTTCACAAATGTCAGAAAGCAGGCCACCAGAGCATGTACTGAGCCAGTGCTCAGGACTCCCCTGTCCTCACTGGAACAGCCCAGCCAAGCTGCCTTTACTCAACCCAGCCTGGGGATGTGGGAGTTGCTGGCAGTGGCTTGCTGGTTCCTGGTGGAATGTAGTGACAGTGCCAGCGTTTGGTTTTTACCTAACACTCATGCATGTAGGCTATAATCGCATATAAACAGCCTATGCAGGAGGATAGTATGACTTCAGGGTCCCACAACAGGCAGTGGGGGATGTGGAGAGTCCCCCAGAGGAGTCCCATTTGCATTGCTGGGAAGAGACTAGAACAAGAGAACAGCCAGGAACTTGTCACAGTGCACATGGTCTCAGATGGAAAGTGAGAATGTGATGGGGGATATCCTTCTAAATACTGTGAATGTATGTTTCTCTTATTGGTTGATGAATAAAGTTACTTCAGCCAATGGATGGGCAGGATGTAGCCAGGTAGGAAGTATAGGCAGGGACCAAACTAGGAGAATTCTGGGAAAGGAATGCAGAGAGTGACTCTCAAGGGAGACACCATGTAGCTACCAGGAAGATAGGATGTCCAGGCATTTTCTGGTAAGCCAAGACCATGTGGAGATACATAGATTAATAGAAATGGGTTAACAATTACGAGAGAGCTAGCCAATAAGAAGCCTGAGCCATCAACCAGTTTATAATTAATATAAGCAACTAAATGGTTGTGGGACCAGGCAGGACAGAAACTGCTGCCCACAAGAGTGAATAGAAAGTGCATTTTCTTTGTGTTTTGTGTTGTGGTCTCTGTCTTTAGGGGAGGATGTGGTAGATTGTGGCTAAGAGTCAGAGCCTTTGCAAGGATCTCTATAGAGAGTGGCCAGGGAGGGCTTATAGAGGGCAGCAGAGACACAGCTCCAGTCAGTTAAGAGAGGGGCATGTCTATCACTGGGGAAGTTCCTTCCCATGGTCCTGTGGCTATAGCCCTACAGCCATCCTCCTGCTTCTGAACACTAACTCCTGAAGCCCATGATATGGAACAACACCACTTACGACTTTGATCTGGAAGCTCTTGCATGCTGTGTGCATGGCAGTTATTTGACTGCTATTGCAGAAGCAGCCTCTGAAGTTTCTGGGCCCTTCTCACTGGTGGTACCCATGCCACCAGGATGCTTTAGGGTTAGCTCTGATGAATATTTTTCTGCACCCTGGGGCAGGCTGTGCAAGGGTCAAACCAGTACAAGGAAGCAGTAACATATAAAGTCATGTTCTGATCTTCATAGGTCCTGGGAAACAGTTTTCAAAGAGGCTGACCCTGGTGGAGAACATGTGAGAGGCCAGTGGCTATTGGGTCACCATAGCTGCAATTTCTGTCTGGTGTGTGATAGCAGCTTTGTGAATAGGTGTTGAGGTGTCTCCCAACATAATGGTAACCTGCTTTACTCTGGAGATGAACAAACCCAAGGTGTGTGTGTGTGTGTGTGTGTGTGTGTGCGTGTGTGTATGCGTGTGTGTGTGTGTGTTTCTGTGTATGTGTCTGTTTCTGTGTGTTTCTCTCTGTCTGTCTGCCTGTCTGTTTGTCTGTCTCTCTTTCTGAGTATTTTGGACAGAGAGTGTCATTTTGTGAAGGACCCTTTCAGACTTCTGACTCTGGCTGCATCATCTTTAGTCCACTGGGGTTCTTTCTGTTGGTGTAGCATTGCGAGTTTCCTCCTTAATGAGGCTTACCTGCTCCTACTGGAAGGAGCTGAATATTTACCCCACTCCTGGGTGTTGGCTTTGTTCAGAGTGGTTTGGGGACAGTTTCCAAATCCCTTCACAACTAAAGATCTTACAGAATATTCTGCCATGTTCTTCACACTTTTGTCCTGTCTTTCCACTGGGATTTTGGTTTATCTGGAAAGTAGTTTTGAGGGTGACTTGGAGGAGTTGTAAGAATCCCCTCTCTCCTCAAATCGATCAAACTCAATTTAGTGAAGAGACCACACATCTTTATATTCACTACAAGGTCACCTTTGTCATAAGTTAAGTGTTTAGTACCTTCATTTTATTAATTGAGGCCTCTTTTCTCTGCTTGCAGCAACACCAGTCTGCTTTAATGACCAGGTCTCTGTGGTACGTTACCTTCAATTCCCTGCTAGCTAACAGCTTTTAACAAGAGGACAGGCTGAGTCTTATCTAGTGAGTGTTGTGTCTTCTGTGGAAATGGAGGGGTAGATTTTCTCCTTTGCTGTCAATGGGGCAGAGTGTGTTAATTAATTCTTTTAAAGTTAAATTACCCTTGCATCACTGGAATTAAACCTGCTTGATAGTGATGCATCTTACAAACTGAAGAATTCAATTTACTAATATCTAGCTTGGGGTTTTGACTGGCACGCATGAGAAAAATGGGCTGTGGCATTTCGGCTTTGGAAGTGGAGTGGACACAACATCTGTAGCCCTTCTCTCTTTCCTGGGGAAGCTGTTTGATCTTCCCACCACATGGTTGGAAGGAGTGAGGCTTTTCTCACAGAGATATCTGCCTGGCAGAGCTGCATGGGATGTTTTGGCTTGGGTCAAATTTATCACAGATACACAAGGCCTCAGATTCTCCATTTCTTCCTCTCTCAGCCTGGTAGGCTGTGCTCAGGATTTTCTTCCTTGTGTTTTCAGGGTTGTTGGTGAAGATGCCAGTTTTCATCCTGATTTGGTGATCCACCCCTTTCCTCATTGTTCTCTTACCCATGTATGTGAACTGTTGGAAGAAGACTTCATACAGAGCTTGCTCGGGCTTGCCTGATGCTCTCTACTGGGCGGCTACCTTCTGTTCCTTCATTCTCACTGGCTTCTTTCTGTGGCTATCTTCTGTCCCCCCCCTTCTATTGGCTCTCTTCTGCATTCTTTGTCAGACTGGCTGTGGAGCTGGGTGATTTATCTGTCATTCATATTCATAAGAATTAGGAATCTTTTAGGATTTTCATTCCTCTCTAAACACTGGGTCTTTACATGTCATCCATTTTTTAAATAGTTTATTTGACCTATGAGCTATTCAATAGTGTTTTATTTAATTTCCAACTTACATATGTTATCCACATCTTTAACTTATTGACTTCTAGGGTAAGTCTACCATAGATAAAATGACACTTACTCCTGGACATGCAAAGACATCTTTATGGTGTACGTGGTCTGTTATATCTCATAAAGGGAGAAAATCTTGCTGGGCATAGACCATGCACACACTCAGTGGACAGTGTCATTGGAGATATTTAGTCTTAATTTATCTGGACCTGAAGCCTTTCATTTATTGTGGGAAGATGGTGACTTCACAGATGGAAATACTAAGGGAATCCACCCTATGATTATAGTGCAAAGATAGCTATTGGAAACCCATAAAAAATGCATGCTGTTGTGTTCAAATAAAACTTTATTCAAAAAGCAGATGGAGGGCCAGTCCAATCTCTGGGTCTTAGCTTGCCCATCTTGAGGTTATTTTATCAATGAATTCATTTCCAGTTGCTCAGAGGCTTGTTAAAGAGGCCCACTAAAGTCTGCTGGTTGACCAAGCCTCCTTTTTAGTCCTGCAATTTGTTGTTGGTGGTGATGGTTTTAGCTGATTGTTATTAAAGCATCTGGAACTGAGTTATGTATTCACATAACATAAATATTTTCAAAATCACAAAATGTGCTTTGTTACTTAGTCTCACCTAACACTGAGAGACACTAGCCTTTACTGGATTAGTTGTTTATATGATATAAAATTTATTCTCATTCTTCAATCTTTCATTGCTATATCAAAGCTTGTACAAAATTTTCACAGCATTTAGTTTATTTTAAGCTAAAGCTATTTGATTGAATGTATTATTTCTAAGTTATGTAAGTTATGGGGCCAGTGATTTAGCTTAGCAGATAAAAACATTTGCTGAGCCAGTCTGATGACCTGAGTTAGAGCCTTGGGATCTGACTTCTATGTGAGGGTCATGGCACATGCATGCTTACACATATGCATTACATCCATGCATGCTTGGTCACATGTGCATGCACACACACACACACACATAAACACACACACACCAAAATGGAAATTTTAAAATACATAAGTTATAACTATCAAGAATTTCTCCTTTTTTCTGTCATCCTATGAACCACAAGTATTCTTTGCACTTCCTTTTTAAGGGTTAAATGTTGTTGAGTGGAGTGGGGAGGTTTATCAGCTGAGGTCTGCCAGGATGGAAAGATGAGTTTCAGAGGGGTTGCAGAGAGGCAGCATCTCAGCAGGCCAGCAGACTTCATGGCACCACAAGCATGGGGGGACTTACATATCAAATGCATATTCTATGACCAATTAACCCCAATTTCTAGGGATAGAAATAGCAGAAGATCCACTGGTGTCTGTTACGAGAAGTTTACTTTGCTAGCCTGGACCCACAGCTGCATCAGCCCCAAATAACACAGAGACACTGTATTAGATATAAAGCTATTGGCCTGTTACTAGCGTTTCTTATTGGCTAGCTCTGTCTTAAATATTAACCCATTTCTATCAATCCAAGTGTTTCTACGTGGTCTTATCTTACTGGAGAGAGGGCCCGGACTTCTTCTCTTGAGTCCCTACATCTTGAATGTCCTTACTACATCTCCCAGAAGCCTCCTTGTCTCCTAGTTCTGACTATCTTGCTTTCCTATTGGCCACCAAGGCTTTATTCATTAACCAATAAGAGAAACATATTTACAGAATGACATCTCCCATCAGGTGTCCTCTGTAAAACACCAATTCTAGAAAAGTTTGCTTCTTGCAGTGTTTTCTCACAAAGGCAAAAAAGGGACACAGTTGGATGCCTGTCAGTGGTAGAGGGAACCAAGAACTTGGGTAAGGATAAGTGTTCTCAGAGTAGAATGATCTGTCAGGCGCTCAGCAGTGTGCCTGACCTAGCAAATAGAATGTATACAATGTCCAAGGCTAAGCTGAGCTGATGAAAATGGAGATGGTGGGTTTTGGAGTTTGTGAGAGAAATCAGGGAGTGTTTGGGCTGCTGCGATCTCCTTATTAACTCGTTACTGTATATCCCACATGGCCAAGTAGCATTCACATATACATTTTGCACACATGTGGAATGTTAATAACTAATGAGAAAATAAAGAAAGGGATCTACAAAGATACCCCAGGTCATTGCAACCCAAGATGCAGGAGCCAAAATATTATTAGATGATACAGAATGCAAAAATATTGCAAAAATAATTGTGCAAAATAGAGTAGTTATATGTCTTGGGCATCAGTGTGCATTTTTATATAGCCATAGACATTTACCTAAACCGATGAGATCCTTAGTATGTAATAAAGCCACATTGTGCTGCAGGTCCCAAGCGCTGACATTAGAGATAAACCTGTCCAACAATAATGCCACATGCTCATTCTCTTGTCTTACTGGCTTTTCCCTGTGTCCTATGTTGAAGGGGAAACTTGGCTCTGTGATTTGCTTTGATGACATCAAGCAGGGAAGGCATTGGCAAGAGGTTCTATCTTTCTCGTAGGGACATGTGACAGGCCATCATACGACTTGAGTTTGGTAGTTGCACAAGTACACAAGGGGGTTATATGCAGAGCTGAAGCAGTCAGGAGTATCATGGAGGGTGGCGACCTAGAGCAAGCTGGCTTCTCTCAGGAGGCAAGTAGAGCCTGCCATGTTAAGCACAGAGGTCTTGGTACTGGTACTACAGCAAGCCTCATTTATTCTGATAAATGTGGGGGATGAAAGTTTGTAAACAGTAATCCTTGAACTAATGAGGCAGTTCAAAAGAGGTGGGCCTCACCAAGATCAAGAAGGTGAGGTAGGAGAGGGCATGAGAAGAAGATGAATACATCAGCTGGCATCATATTACGGCTAGTTGGGAGCCAGAAGCTCAGGATGGCACCGTAGACAGTTATGCACGTTCATCTTGAAAGGCTAGAGGAAAGAGAGATATGTTTAACTCAATTTATGTTTTATCCAATGTATATCTGTGTGGAAACATTCCATGGTATCCCTTTAATGAGCAAAATTTCTATGTTCTTGTGTGTCAGTTAGATGAGTAAGCTTAATTTAAATTATACAAAGGAATGGGAGCTCTCTGTTCAATGCCTGAGAGTCACCACAGGAAGAACACACCCAGAGTCACATCCCACATGACTCATCTGAAATGGAGAAAAACACAGATTAGCAAAGACAAGCAACTGGGCCCCAGTCTTTGGAGGTGAAAAACAAGCGAAGTCCAAGGATGTTCAGAAGATAAAGCTAAATCTGATGAAATCAAAAGATCTATGACACAATAAAAAAGCTTCAAGCCCACCCCACCCACAGCTGTGGGCCACCTGTTTTAAGGCGTTGAGTTAGTGTGCACGGTGTCAGGCCACAGCTGTGCAAACCTGTGGAGAGAAAGAACTTTGGGGAAGTTCAGATGTATGTAGCCAGCTGTGGAAAATCTGAGGCTGTGAGGAAGCTGACTGACAGAGAGGGCTGAGAGATTCGAGATGAGTTTTCAGTAGTCAGCTACAAACCACAGACCACAGGACAGTAGGCTGAGCCCTCTCCAGCATGTAAGGACCTTTGGGCTCAGAACTGGCTGACTTATTGAGACCTCCAGAACAAGAGTGAAACCCCACCACAGCTTATTTCACAACCAACAATTATTTTAGAAAAATATTTGCATTCTGGGTCTGGAGAGGTAGCTCAGTGGCTAAGAACACTGGATATATTTCCAGAGGACTTAAGCTTGGTTCCTAGCTCCCACATGGTGGCTCATAACGATCCCTAATTCCAGTTTCAGGAAATCTGGTGCCTTCTTCTAGCCTCCTCAGATACCAGGCACACATGGGGTGCATGCATATATATGTGGGCAAAACACCCATATCTGTAAAATAAATAAGTATAATAAAATTAGAAAAAAAAGTTGCTATCCAGAAGTTTACGTTTTATTACCCAAACCTAGCAGAAGGCAACAAAATGCTCAAATAAAACAAATGAAAGAAGAATAAGTCTGTATTTTAAGCTCAGTTGTGGGGCTGCTGAGAACTGTCAGTGAATGAGCAGATGGGGCAGTAATAAAACACACAGCTCATGTTTAAACAGGGCCACAGCAGCACAGGCTGCTCCAAAGCCAGACGTCAGCTCACACCAGCCAAGTTTGCCCAAAGAACCAAAGCAAGACAGTATGAATGGATTCTGAAAAATCCATGTCGACATTAGCAACTTTCCCTAACGAGAGAACACAGAAGGGAAACAACACCTGTTTACTGAGGTAGTAGAAAGGAAGAGGTGCAGATGAGCAGATGAAAAAGACACGTGACTGAGCCTTCTGTTGCCACCACCAGGTGACGCTGCTGAGAATGTCACCATCTGTGACAAGATGTCAGTGAAGAAAAGAACAGACCTACACAGTGGCAGAGGTGCTGGCAGGGCAGCCTTCCTGTCTGGGATCTCAACAGCAGGAAGTGAACTGGGCACTAAAAATACAATTCCAGGAATAATTTGTAACTTTTAGAATGGGAAGGCTGAAACCTTGGGCCCAGGTGGGAACTACCCTTTTGTCCACTGTGTCAGTGCTGTCCCAGCTGCCCCTCCCCCACTGCCCACTTGTCTCTCCCAGAGCAGGGAGCACCTCAGTGCAGTGTGCAAGGAACTCTATTCTGCTCAGAAACAGTTCAGTGTTAATTTGGTGATAATTTTCTGTTTTATGACCAGTTACTGTAGTAAATCTCCTACTGTGTTGGATATGTAGATTTAATTTTGTCTTATGTCCAGGAAAGAATATATTATCTATAGCTATGTATTACTTATATCTACATTTATGTAATCTACAACTGTCTCCATATCATCTATGTAATGTATATCTGTCATCTGTATACATTATCATCCATATTTATATCTGTCACTTATATCTTGATGTCTATGTCATTCACATTATCTATACCATTTCTGAAATCTTATCTATATATACTAGCTATATCTGTCATTGCTATCTATGTCTGTGTCCTTATATCATCTATGTCTATATCATTTATATTCATATCATTTATACCATCTATATCTATAACATCAATATCTGTGTAGTTTATATCACATACCCACATTATTTATAATTATATCATTTATATCCATGCTATCTATATAGTCTATATCTATATCATTTACATATTCTATATTCATATCATTTATATAACCTATATCTATGTTATCTATATCCATATAAATTATATCACCCATATCCATATCATTTACAACCATATCACTTATGCCGTCAATATCAGATGCAGTGCTGGTCTTCAACCAACTTGCCTATCCCTTGTACTCTTTTTCAAATGTAAATGTATCTTTCCTCGACAACCTAATTTTAGGATCAGGGTCCCCTCCTCCAAGGTCTCCCATTGAGCTGCTTATATGAGGCCACTCACAGAGGATACAGTCTGAGATGCTCCTGTGCTTGGATGTAGCAGTAACCTTGATGTCTGTGCAGTGAACATGTCAGATGTTGGCCCACCCGCTCCACCAAAGCCTGGCATGTGGCTATCTGCCCATCTTTGATTACAGGTAGGCATGTACTCACAGACTGGGGGAGAGGAACAGGTGGGGCCACCAGGGGATCAGTGCTGGTACCTCCTGCTGTGTTGCACCAACCAACCCTGTACTCATGGGGGTTCCAGGCTGTCATGAGACGCTCACAGCAGTTCCTTGCTCTAAGGCCAGGACAACTTCCAGATATTAAAGACCTCCTCAGTTCATCCGGGCTGGGGAGATCTCTGTGCTGTTTCTTGCCCTCCATGTTTTCAATTTTAAGTGGTTATTCAGACATATGTCAGCAGTTTGGGAAGAGTCACCTCATCAAGGGTCAACTTGTATGAAGCCCGTCTATGTGAAGTCCTCACACAGAACTCTGAAGCCCTGTCAACCCAGGATGTCAAGAGCCCAGCCGCTGTGGAGCTCTGGTCCACTCTCAGCTTCGGAGGCTACTTGACCCTCCTTGGTGTGACGTGCTATGAATGCCATCAAGGTGATCCTCACACAGACAGCCTATGCTTGCTGCCCTGGAACACTGGCCTTCTTGTTCCGACATTCTCCCAGACTGGAGGGTGTAATAAAATATGAGCTTCTGCTCTTATGGCTAGGTGCAGCTAGATAGGTGGGCAGGAGCTATGGCCAGGTAGTGGTACTAACAGTGGTGTTATGCTGTGCAAGAAGGACAACAGCTCTGCTAGGACTGCCCTTGGGGCATCTCCTACCCTAAGTCCTCATACCTCTGTCCTTGTAAGGCCCATGGTCAGCCAACAGTCTTTCCTTACTCAAGCAACCTGCTTGGTTCTAGAGCTACAGCAAGGCTACCTCAAAGGAGCATGGGATTGAAGGGGCTTAGGACTCAAGGACCAATCCTAATGTACTGGAAGTGCAGGGGTTAAGGAGAAGGGAGCTCTTCCCCGAGAAAAGCAGGGATTTCTTTGCCTTCTGATTTGTTCACTTTTCTGTCACTCACTCACTTATCCCTCCAATAATTTGTATAATATTCACCATTGGAATCTCCAGTTGGTGGGACAAAGGGATTTCTTTTTGTTGTTCTTTTGTCTTCCCTTCATGGAAGGGGGCTGAGACCTCTTCAGTGGTCTGTTGCCTTTCAGGCATCACAGAAGAATATTTTATTGATTTAAATCCAGGTATTTGCAACACAAACAGGAGGTGAAGACAACTCCCACTTACATGGCATATGGAGGAAGCCAGACCATCAGGATGTGAGTGACAGACCCAGGCCTGGCAGAACTGGTGCTGAACCAGGTGCTCCAGGCTCTGACTGAGGAGGGTCTTTGGGTTCCACAGCATCACATGGCAAGGTCCCCTGGGGCATCCTGGCCTATGCTAGCTTCCCTTCAGGGTTGGGCCAGAACTAGATCTGTAGAGCCTTTTCAGGGAGTGCTTTCCTTTGTCTGAGGCGAACAGTAGTCTAGAAGCCCTCAAGGTAAGGGACAGCAGGAATGTGGCAGTACCAAGTGATTATTTTTCAGTAGAGACTCTGTCGATCATGCAGACATGGCAAGGGCTCACTCTTCTGTCAGCAGCTCACGTCCACCAAGAAAATGAAACTTTCCTTTTCTGTTTTACTTCTTGGGGGATTATTTTTATCTGGAGAAAGAAGGATCACACCTAATTAGGCTCTGTCGCTGCCAATGAGTTAATTGCAATCTCTGAATTTTGCCTTTTCTGAGCCAGGCTGCATGAGTCTTTTAATTACTATCTACAGATCTTTCACTGTTGTCAACAATACATCACTTCTCCCTATGGCCACAGATGACATCATCATAACAGAGCATTGTTTGTCCTTGGCCTTCCCCTTGGGTCACCAATGTCAGGAAGTCACTAGAAAGCTTTTCCTCAGAGGTCAAATCCCTTAATTTACTCAATAATTAGATTCTCATAAAAATCAAAGAAGGCCACCTCTGACAAGTGACAGGTCTCTGGTGTTTATGGCCACCACACCTTGACCACTTGGAATGAATGGCTCTTTATATTTTAATGAAAGAAAGCCAATTAGCTATAAACTGATTACTAAAACAGAATCAGGGTCATTTCTTTGCAACAAATCAATCAACAAAATGCTAATTACAGATCGTCGTTTCGGCTTGGATTAATCTATTAGTAATTAAAGTGAAGTGCAAACCCAGCCTCGGTCTTAATTGTAGCCAAAAGGCACAAATGTCTTTTTCTTGACCGGTAAGATGCTGTTATTTAGCTTAATGTAGACAGAAAACCCATTAATTGTCTAGGACATTCATGGGTCTAATAACATTTTTAGAGGCGGTCTTTGGAGGCATTCACGAGGAATGTAACTGGGGTTGTACTTCGGAAAGATGGGCATCTTCTTTTGATTCGTTTATAATTGAATTTGCATTTTTATTGTGCTTGTAAAAGCAGATTTTTTTTCTAGTGTAGAATAGTAAATCTTGGGGCCTAACTCTCAGCAGGTCCACTGAATTCCTTTCTCACAGAGGACAGCAGGTGCATGGGTATGGTCAAAGTGGTACAGGGCTAGACTCCATAGGGTACAACACTTCCTGTGAGCCTGAGCAAGAAAGGAGGCTGGGGTCACAGAGAGGGACCCTCTGGTGTCTCCAGAGCCACCTCTTTGTTTTCCTGTAAAGCCTATTATTTTTTATTGTGTGTGTGTGTGTGTGTGTGTGTGTGTGTGTGTGTGTGTTTATATGCAAGCAGTGGTCCAAGGTTAACCTCAGGTGTCCTTTCTTTCTTTTTTCTTTTCTTTTCTTTTCTTTCTTTCTTTCTTTTTTTTTTTTTTGAGACATAGACCCTCCCTGAGGCTAGACCGGCTCACCAGTTAGATCTAGAGACCCTCCTGTCTCAGCCTCCCCCATGTTTGAGTTACAAGTACATGCCATCATGTCTGTTTTTGTGTTGGTGCCAGGGATTGAACTCAAGTCATCATGCTTTCATAGAAGGAGCTCCCCTGGTTGGCTGTCTGTTGCTATGATAAAACAGTGACCAAAAGTAACCTGAGGTTTATTTGGCTTACAGGTTCCTGTCCATCACTGAGGGAAGCCAAGGCAGGAAGGAACTCAAGCAAGAGCTTGGAGCAGAAACCAATACAAGGACATGGCTTACTGGCTTGCTCCTCTATCTTACTCTGTTTTCTTACACAACTCAGGACCACTTTCCCAGGTGTGGTGCTGCCCACAGAGGGCTGACCCTTCTTCCCACATCAGTTAGCAATCACAGGAATGCCCAAAGGGCCAGTCTGTTGGAGGGAGGCAATCTTCAGTTGAAGTTCTTTCTTCCAAGGTGACTCTAGGTTTTATCCAGTTGGCAAGAATAAGCAACACTGGCACTCTATAGACCCAGCCATCACTGGCATTGTAGACCCAGCCATCAATGCACTCTGTAGACTCAGCCATCACTAGCACTCTATAGATGCAACCATCACTCTCCTACTATTTACATTTATGGTTTTAGAGCCTATGTGTGCTCATGGCTTTGCTTTGTAGATGAAGAAACTCAGCATCAGGGAGATTCTTTGCTTGAGGTCATGTGAGAAACTGGGACACATGACCCTGTCTCCTGATGATGCTTTTGCAAGAGAGCTTGAGACAAGAAGAGAGCTGTGTGTAATGGACATGATGGACATAGAAACCATCCAGGCCCCTGTGACAGCTGACTAGGGATGTCAAGAGCAGAAGAAACACAACTGGACTCTAAGAAGGTATGTGGGGAGAAGTATCTCCCATATTCAGTGTATGGTAGGCTAGTTCACCTTCACCTGCCAGGGCCCAAGGGCCTCAGTAGGCAACTGGGGTTCAGCTGTGGTATGCCTGGGGGTCAGCTGTGGTGTATGCAGAGGTTCCATCTGGACCAATGTTGCTATAAGGTGAGTTCACATTGGTTTTTATCCTCAGGCTGTGCTGTTGTTGACATGGTTGGTTGGTTGCTTTGTGTGTTTAACAATGGGGCTCATGTTTTATGAAATGAAGAGGCATTGAGGGGTTGGAGCAATGGCTGAGTAGGTAAAATGCCTGCACATGCCCCTGATCCCAATACTGGAAGGAATGAGACAGGCAGATTCCTGAGGCTTGGTGGACAGTTAGTCTAGCTGAATTGGTAAATTCCAAGTTCATCAAGAGACCCTGACTCAAAAAAAATAAAGTGGAGAGTGATTGAGGAAGATACTCAAAAGTTGACCTCTTGTTTCCAAATACACATGTACAATGTACACTCAAATGCATACACACACACACACACACACACACACACACACACACACACACATCTTTGAGAAGCTCTGGGGTAAGATGCAAATACCTTGATGTTCCTTGACACTCATCTGTTGTCCCTAGGAAAGGGATATCGTCACACCAACACAGGCTTCAATACAATGTGCCAGAGCATTTTACAGGTGATAATTCAGATTGACAAGTGAGAGCCATGCTTTGGAGTCCCTCAACCATCAGTGACCAATCTCAGGTTTTGGTGAGTGTGTTAGAATTTTTTTTTTTTTTTTTGCTATGATAAAACACCATGACCAAAGTAGTTTATAGAATGAAGAGTATGTTAGGGCTTATGGTTCTAGAGAGATAACAATCCATCATGGTGGGAGGCCTGGCAACAATCAGTAGCTATGGCGCCTGGGAGAGGGAAACTGAGAGCTCGCATCCTCAGCCACAAGCAGGAAACAGAGAGTGAATGGAAAGTACAGCAAGGTGCATATACTCCAAAAGCCTGCCCCCAATGACATACTTCCCGCAGCAAGATCTCATCTCCTAAACCTCCCCAAACTGCACCACCATCTCAAATGCCTGAGCTTATGAGGTACAGGGGCCAGTCTCACTCATACCATCACTGGGAAGACATGGTAGATCAAAGAGAAAAAGGACCAGGGTGGTAGGTGGATGAATTTTCACAGAGCAAGTCCATCAATGAAGTGTCTTGATACTTAGGAGGCCTGGACCAAAGCTGTTGCTGTGAGAACCAGAACAAACTTCTGGTTCCCATAGAGACTCATACACAGACCCATGTCTTTGATAGTCTGTGATTTCCTTGATTAAATTCATGCCCAGAAGAGGTACTCATGTGGACACCCTGGTTCCTGTTCTATTTAAAAACTGTACATCAGAAATGTTCTCACGTGTCCCAAGGCTGGAAATCTACAGATTCTCTCTGTGAACTCATTTGTAATGGGCTGACCAGAGAGCTCATGTGTGGATGCACCCATACACTCATGGACAAGAAGCAGGGTCTTGATGGCCTGGAGACTTTGTGGTTGGTTCTGTAAGGAAAACTTGCCCAAGAGAATCAGACAAAGAACTTAGACCCTGGGGTTCTTCTGTAGAAGCTGGTGGTATCCAGTGAGTCTTGGTACCCTAGACTGGAAGGGAGCAAGGGCTTTTGTCCTGACGTCACAATTGACAGAGATAGAACACTGTCAGGTTAACTCTGAATGCCTTTGCCATTTGAATATGGATTATCTCTGGTGGAAGCCTTGGATGAAGAGGCTGGGATGAGGAGGCTGATGAGGCCAGCAATTCCTGGAGAGGTACACCAACATGGGGCCACAGGGTGGGAACTTTAGCATAGCTGTTACTGATTGCCTGAAAAGGCAGGTCCTCATTCTGGGAAGTAATTTCCCTCTTCTGTTTCCTAACATTTAAGTTGAAGGCCATAGGCTGTAAGCTATAGAGTGTAGCAAGAGTCTAGAGGGTTTTAAGAGTCATCTCTGCAGCATTTAGAAAATTGTACCCCGTCCATGAAACAACAATCAATCTCCCCCATCCCCAAAAGCCAATTAGAGATCTTGGAAATAGAAATATAGTTGCTGAAGTAAATATACTATTTTTTGATGTACATTGTCTTGACTACCACCCTGTAACTCATGGGATCTTTACTTCAATCCTTCTCTAGTCCTGACGTTCAAGCAGGTGATTTCTAATGAAGGACAAGGGCCATCACAACCAAACATGCCCAGGGCATCCCAGCAACTGCCATTTTTCACATGGGATGTGTATTAAAACCCCAGACACCCACAGCTAGTAGGTATTCTGATTCTTTGGCCTGTTTCTCCTCGATTGCTGTGGTAGCCATGTTCTCAAATGTCTCCAGATCAAATAGGTGGATGTGAGGAGAAGAGTGAAGTGGGACACTAAGAATATGGGCTATAAGGATGAGTATAAGCTAATCTCATCTTGGGGTAGAGCTACAGGGGTGAACAGGTAGGCAGAGTCTGCCTCAGTGCTCTGTCCAGTTCATCCACTCTGAAGACCAACGTTGTTTGCCTTGGTTTTGAAGTGACTGTGGGGGAAATCCTAGGAGACAGAACGGGTAAGAGGTTTGTGAAGTTGGTCCCTGCTTCCTTGGGCCTAAAATGCATTGGGTCGGATGACAGAGAGCAGGCATAGCTTCTTGTTGCTTTTCTCCTGTATTATCTCAGTTGTCCCAACTGAAACTGTGACAGAGTCAAGCATATCCCCTAGGGCCCCCCTAAGGATGGGGACAATGCATCTGCCTTATGGAAATTTCAGAGCTGCCCAGAAATCCCACTGACATGTGTTGTGCCAGGTGCCAGGCTAGGGAAGCTCCTGCTAAGAAGATAGTAGGGAGATAGAACCAGAGACCAGAGCTTTCCACATGTGGTCTTACCATAAACCTAAAAGGGCAGAGTCAGGATACAGTGCCATCCCTCCCCTTGGTGTGATTGGATGCTGGGGTTGTTGGCTTGATCAATCCCTTACAGTATCAGGGAGGTACACACATGCCAGACTGCAGCCTGGTCAACCTGGTGTGCCCATTTAGATTACAATCCCAGAACAACCCTTCAAAATGCATTCCTGGCTCCCATGTCATCCGAGTTTGCCTTTTGCAAACTCACGGATGTTTCTCCTGACTGGGCAATATGGATGACCTTGCTGGGCAGGGGGAAGGTGAATGGACTGCTGGCTGCCACTCTTGGGGATTGTATGAGGAAGCAGGATGTCCAAAAGGCAAGCAGGGAAGATGGATGGCTGCTTAAAAAAAGCTGGAATGCTCTGATCTCCAATAGGACTGCTTGCAATTTGCATTCATTAGCAAAGCAGGACGATTACAGTTATGATTTAGGGTGCAAATCAGAAGCTGCATCTGTGTCCCCAGGGCCGGGATAGGCACTCAGGCAGGGAGAAGGATCTGAAGCCCTCCGGGGTCTTACTCAGCAGGACTTTGCCTCCTCAGAACTGTTTTTCCAGAGTTGTTTTTACTTATTTATCTTATCCTATTTGGTGTTTTGTTTCTTGAGACAGAGTTTTGCTACATAGTATGGCATGGCCTCAAACTTGACATTCTTCTGGCTCAGTCTCTGAGTGCTGAGATTACAGACACCTGCCATCACACTAGATTCAGGTCCGCTTTCTGAGCCATAGAGCGCTGTAGGGAGCCCAGTGAGTATCTGCAAAACTAAGAGATGATCAGTAGAGGAGCCAGCCCAGTGCCAGTTCCAAAGTCTAGCCTGTAATATTTTATGTTGGTCAAAGCAGAGAATAGCAACAACACAACCATCCTCTTTGAGGCTTCCCCAAAACTGCTGATTCTCACCATGTAACCCACCTGTGAGGCCTGGGAGTTTCCCTGGGAGCTCAGTTCCCACACTGGGCAAATGTCTCCTTTGAAGGTAGGCTGACCACAGAGAGGAGATGTCCTGCCTTACCCCTACGAGTGCCATTAATGGTGTGGCTGGAGTATCCAGAGAGTGTGCCAGCCGTGCATGCCCGAGCATAGTTTTACTGGATGTCATCTTTAAAAGCCAAACCAAGCTGAAGTCTGGCTTGAGTCAGCACATCCAAACATGAGCATTCTGGCCCACTTTTAACAGGCATTCCCCAAATGTCATCCAGGAAAGGTTCCCGGGCCTGGTAGGGTGGTAGACATGTCAGGTCCACAGCAGGCCAGTGAACCCTTTGGGGCCTAAGCTCATTTTCTCCTAGGAGAACTGTCTTTCTTTGTCCTATGGATGTGCCTGGTGGTGCTTGCATGGATCAGTAGGGTGGTTTTACACAGGATATGGGACAGACTGCTGCTCACCTTATACAGCAGCAGACAGATGCCTCTTGACATTTGAAGGGGTGGGGGGAACCCACTGGAGAAATGAGGAGTGTAATTAATCATAAAATTAGCATTTCAAAGGGCTATGGAAGCAGGCTGAATTTGAGGCCTGAACTCGCTGAATAGCTGAATAAAGGGCTGTGACAGGTTTCAGCTGCCCTAGTGACTCTGCTCCCACACAGTCAGGAGTTCAACTTCATTCCTAGGAAATGCCTTGGGAGGCTCTGCTCTCTTAGCTAGCACCACCACACTGACCAGGAGCCCATGTCAGCAGAAAGAGTAGGGCTGGCTTGACGGGTGGGGCAGGGATGGCTTTATGGATTTTGGGGGAGGCAGCTGGAGGCTAAGGGACATCCTAGTGCCTGCCAAACCCAGCACTTGTAGCTCTTTCCCAGAGCCTGCTTCAACCTGTTTTGGATTTCCCACTCTGATGGAAATGTTGGAACTGCCTGCCCTGCCACTGCTGTAGCCTTTCTGGATCACAAGCCTGATCAAGCATCTAGCTGGTCAATGAGGCCACAGGCCACATCGGCACGTGGTCTGCTCCATAAGAGGAATGGCTTCGGGCTGACTGTGGACAACCCTTCCTCACCTTGGTGGAAGTTTCATTTAAGCTCAGTCTCCCAGAATGTGGTCTAAACTTTCTTTGTCCCCAAATGAGCTACACCACTTCAAAGGAAGTCATTTAAACCCTTAAACAGCCTCTGTTGAGAATTTCAAGTTTGGAAATGGGACAAACAGCGGGTTGCTGGTTTGTTTTTGTGTGTGAAATTATTCGCATACATCCACTTGTCATCTGTCACCAGCAGACCAAAGTTTTGCCTCAACAGCTGCTCAAGAGCCGACTGCGAGCTGGGAGGCAGCAACTTCCACGGATCTGAATGGGTTTCATTCCCATCTTCTCCTGGTGGGGGAGATGAAGGGGTTCTTCTGCAGGAGTCTGGCTGGAGGAACAATCACTTACCCTGTGATGTATTGAGGCCACATCCCACTGAGGGTGCCTCCTCTACTGGCCAGAATGAAGATCTTTGACTACTGGTGGTGTAGCTCTCCCACACTGTACTGGGAAGCACTCAGCTTGGAGTAGCTGCCTCCGAGGCAGGAGACAGACAACACCACTACCGTTCTAAGGCCCAGGTTCCAAGCTGGAGGAAGACCATTTGTTTACATTCTTGGGCTTCCTCTCTGCCTCCACACCCTGCCTCCTTTCCCTTTTTTCCTCTTGCTCTTTCACAAAAACATGGTGAGCACAGGAGTTCCACAATTCCTACCCCTTCCTCTGCTCAGTGGCTTCCTGCCCTTAGTGGAAAGCTTGCTCTCTGGCATGTGGTAGGCTTCTCCTCATCCCTACCTGTCTGGACTGCCTTGATTATCTCTGAGTTTGTCTTCATTTTTTCTGTGTGACCAGAGGGATCCACAGCCATACAGCACACAGCCAAGGCCATGACCCAGGGCTCCTTCCTTCTCCTCCCTTTTGCCACCTAGAGGCCAAGGAAGCTGCCTCTATAGGGGACATTTCTGCTCAGTTTGTTGGAGCTCTTGAAAATAGCCCTCCCCCTACTCTAGCACTTCATAGGTCACCTGATTACCTGTCTTCAAGTAGCCTCATATTTGCTTCAAGAGAATGGAAAAACCTGCCTTCTAGGGACAGTTTCTGGAACACTTGGAACCCACAGGCAGCCTGGGGAGTGTGGTGGCACCTCTGGGCTGAGGCTGGGTTGGGAGTTTCTGTCATCTAGAGAATAGATCTCTGAGGGGAGTGACCCCTGGAAAAAGTTCAGGGTTCCTGCAAGCTTCTACCAGGAAGCCATGCTACACACTGCACCCACCTGAGAGAGACAAGGGGGTGGAGGGTGGAGCAGGGGCGTGGTCCATGATGCTGCCAGCTCCAGAGTTGTGGCTCAAGTGTGTGTGTATGTCCTGTTGATTATTCTGCCCACCAGATGACACTACAGAGATTCAGAGTCTTATATGCAGGCTAAACAACTCAGAGGGTGAAGTCTATTAGGTTACAAGGCTGGGAGGCACCTGAAACTCTTTCTAAATTCATTACCTACATGCACTTGGCCAAGTCTACATTCATTCAAGGGAGGAGGAAGGATGAGTACTGAGTGATTTGTGAAAACCCAGAGTCCCTCAGTAGCAAACAGAGGCCACTGTGTCTGCAAAGTGCTGTTCTTCATGTTGAAAGGGACAGCATGCAGAGGTCAGCAGGATGGAGGGCTTCGGAGCTGGGTTTCTCAGATGGAAACAACAATGGAGTAATAAGTGTGCTCAGGATATTGAATAATTGGAGTAATTAAAGAAGTGGTCTTGGTGAATAGATTGTGAAGGGCCCCACAAATAAAGTGGAAAATAAGACAATTCTGTCGTGGGAACCTGAGACCAAACCTTAAGATAGCTGAGTGGAATCAGAGGCAGTGGGCCTAGGAGCTGGAGCAGGAGGCCATGGAGGCAGTATTTAAGCCACATGGAAGAATGAAGCCCATCCCACCTGAATAAAATGAAAAATAAAAGTATTAAGATTCCAGGAGTACAGATGACTCAGGGCTCGAAGGAAATCTTGTAGCTTTAAGTGCTAGTAGTAGAAAAGAGAAATTGTTTAAAATTGGTAATTTAAGTTTCACCATAAGCACAAAGAATGAAAAAAAACCCAAGCTTAAAGAGAGAAGTTAAATAAAATATGAGCCAAGGGTTGATGACATATAAAAAAATAGTCAGCAGAAAAATAACAGGACCGCAATAGGGAAAAATGTGTGGAAATGTTAGTGAAATGTATAAACATCTAACAAGAGGTTACTGAGAAGAAATACATCACCCATTAAAGAAACAAATAAACCTTCCCTCATACCCCCGTGGTTTTGTGGGAAAATTAAAAAAAGGAAGACCTGGAATGAGTGACCCTGGTTGTACAAAAGAGGAAAAGACATTTCCAGTTGTCTCTTGAGCTCAGAAAACCCCTTAGTACCTCATCAAAGACAAAGAGGAAATTCTAGGGAGGAATTAACATCTACCATATATATCGAAGAGGCCCAATATACATCAGGAAGAAGAACTAGAAACATGCGACATTCTGACAGTCCATATTGGCCAAAAGATGCTCAATCAGGAATCAGAGTTGGTTCAATGTTTAAAAACTGTAGCTTAGACTGGCCACATGACTTCATAGGTAAGAGTAATTCTGCAAGAACGAGACCCTGAATTCTATGTCTAGCACTCACAGAAAATGCTAGGCATGGCTGTGTGTATCTGCAACCCCAGCACCGGGGGTGTACAGAGACGGGTATCCTGAGATCTCATTGTCCAGATATCTTAGCCAAATGGTAAGCTTGTGGTTCAGTGAGAGACCCTGTTGGCAAGCTTCCAGTTTACAGAGAGACCCTGCCTTAAGCAGAAATGCATAGACTCATAGAGGAAGATACTTGGTAGCCTCCTCTGGCCTTTGCACAACTATACATTTAAGTGCATGCAACACCCATGTTCATGACTCCCCTTGCCCCCACGTAAATCTAGTGAACCATTCATTTCAGTATCAGAATACATGAGAGGAAGGAATTATTTGTATTAACAGGTGTAGAAAAAAGAATTAGATAAAGTTGAATTTATACACACACAGAACCTCAGCAGTAGGTTGAACTTGAGTCTACAACAGACCCATGATGTCTCCCAGTTAAAGTCAGGCTTACTCATATGTCCAGTACCTCCCTGAGAACTCTGATGCTGCAAGCATCCAGATCAAAAACTAAGCAAGAAATTCAATAATGTCAGTGATACAAGGTAGGTCAAGGTGCAAAAACCACCAGGCTTAAGTATAACAATGACAGACAGTTAGGAAGTGAACTGTGTAATTTTTTAAAATCTATGTGTAATCACAGAAAAATGCTTAAGAATTGCTTCTGTGGAGTAGTATTCCATTGTGTAAATGTGCCACATCTTTATCCATTCTTCAGTTGAGGGGCATCTAGGTTGATTCCAGGTTCTCACTATTACAGACAATGCTGCTATGAACATAGTTGAGCACATGTCTTTGTTGCATGGATGTGGATCATTTGGGTATATGCCTAAGAGGGGGGATTGCCGGGTCCTGTGGTAGACTGATTCCCATTTTCCTGAGGAACCACCATACTGATGTCCAAAATGGCTGTACAAGTTTTCACTCCTAGCAGCAGTGGAGGAGTGTTCCCCTTTCTCCAATCCTCTCTAGCATAAATTGTCATTGGTGTTTCTAATTTTAACCATTCTGGCAGGAGTAAGATGGTATCTCAACGTTGTTTTGATTTGCATTTCCCTGATAGCTAAGGATGTGGAGCATTTTCTTAAGTGTCTTTCAGCCTTTTTGATTTCCTCTATTGAGGGTTTTCTATTCAGTTATGTACCCCATTTTTAATAGGGTTATTTGGTGTTTTGTTGAATAGTTTCTTGAGATCTTTGTATATTTTGGAGATCAGCCCTTTGTCAGATCTAGGATTGGTGAAGATCTTTTCCCAGTCTGTGGGCTGCCATTTGGTCTTGCCAACTGTGTCCTTTGCCTTACAGAAGCTTCTCAGTTTGAGGAGGTCCCATTTACTAATCGTCAATCTCAGTATCTGTGCTACTGGAGTTATGTTCAGGAAGCTGTCTCCTGTACCAGTTTGTTCAAGGGTACCTCCCACGTCGTCTTCTAAGAGGTGCAGTGTGGCTGGATTTATGTTGAGGTCTTTGATCCATTTGGAGTTGAGTTTTGTGCATGGCGATAGACATGGATCTATCTGCAGTCTTCTACACACCATCATCCAATTGTGCCAGCACCATTTGTTGAAGATGCTTTTCTCCTCCCATTGTATATTTTTAGCTGTTTTATCAAAAATCAGGTGTTCGTAGGTGTGTGGGTTAATATCAGGATTTTTGATTAGATTCCATTTGTCTACTTGTCTATTTTTGTGCCAATATCAGGCTGTTTTCAGGACTATAGCTCTGTAGTAGAGCTTTAAGTTGGGAATGGTGATGCCTGCAGAAGTTCCTTTATTGTACAGGGTTGTTTTGGCTATCCTGGGTCTTTTGTTTTTCCATATAAAGTTGATTATTATCCTTTCAGGTCAGTGAAGAATTGTGTTAGGATTTTAATGGGGATTGCATTGAATCTGTAGATTGCTTTTGGCAAGATTGCCATTTTTACTATGTTTATCCTACCTATCCAAGGGCATGGGAGATCTTTCCATTTTCTGATATCTTGTTTGATTTCTTTCTTTAAAGACACAAAGTTTTTATTATATAGGTCCTTCACTTGTTTGGTAAGTGTTCTTGAAATTCACAGGTAAGTGGATGGAACTTGAAGAAACCATCCTGAATGAGGTAACCCAGTCTCAAAAAGAGGAACCTGGTATGTACTCGCTTATATATGGATTTTAGACATAGAGCAAAGGATCACCAACCTATAATTCACACCTCCAGAGAAACTAGGAAACAAGGAGGATTCTAAGAGATTCATATAAGATCCCTCACAGAAGGGGAAAGGGACAAGATCTCCAGAGCACATGGGGAGTGGGGGGGGAGTGAGTGGAGAGGGAACTAGGAGAAAGAGAAGGGGGGAGAGGAAAGAACATGGGACTAGGAAAAGTGAGTCAGGGGAGGAATAGATGAGAGAAAAGAGAGAGAGAGAGAGACAATAAAAGAGGAAGCCATTATAGGTTTGAAGAGAAAACTGAGCCTAGAAAAATGTCCAGAGACCTACAAGGCTGACCCTAACTAACAATTTGAGCAACAGTGGAAAGGCCCTTCCCTGATAATGAGATTGATGACTAACTTATCCACCATCGTGGAGCCCTCATCTAGTAGCTCATGGAAACAGAAGCAAACACCCACAACTAAACACTGAGCTGAACTGTAATCCAGATGCAGAGAGGGAGGACAAGACCAGGCTGCAGAAACACATAAAGAGAGCTGACCTGAACAAGGAGGAGCTAACGAGCCCCCAGACTGATAGCTGGGAATCCAGCATGGGACTGACTCAGAACCCAACATGGGTCTCAGCTAGAAGGCCTGAGCAGTCTAAGGGACCTTGGGCAGTGGAACCAGGATGTATTCCTGGTGCACAAAAGGACTTTGGGGGCACATCCCCCATGGAGGGATACTCCCTTAACCTAGAGACAGGAGAGAAATCCTAGTGCCTACTCCAAATGACTTGACTGATTTAGATGACCCTTCCTGGAGGACATCACCCTACATGTGGAGTTGGGGGTGGGGTGGGTGGGAGGGGAGGGTGGTCAGGGGCATGAGAGGGTGGGAGAGAGGGAAAGAGGGATGGAGGGAGTGAGAACTGGGATCAATATTTAAAATTATTCATATATATACATATATACATATATATATATATACATATATATATATACATATATACATATATACGTATATACGTATATACGTATATATATATATATATATATATATATATATATATATATATATTGCTTCTGTGAAAGGCACCTGACTTCTCTACACTAAAAGCTGTACAACTTGACTGAGTGAAATGTACTAAGAGCTAAATAAAGGAAGACTTGTGGGATGATGCCTCTCTTAACTATATTTTCCTTGGTTTGAATCTACTTTGGAAAGGCAAAAGTTGTGCTGCTATTAAGACAGTAATGATAATGACGGGGATCTAGAATGGTCAGGTAGTAGGGCTGGAGAGATGGCTCAGTAGCTAAAATCTTTTGCAGAGGACTTGAATAGAATTTTTAGAACACACATCAGGGAATCTGTTGCCCACTTTTAGCCATCTCAGGCACCTGCACTCAGGTGCACATACCTAAACACAGATACACACTTAATATATGTAATATAAAAAGCTTCTTAGAAGAGAACATGCTTTTCTAAGAAATGCTTTGTGTGTGTGTGTACACAGTCATATGCACCATGATATGCATTTGGAGGTCAGAGGGCAACTTGAGGAAGCTGGCTGTCTCCTTCTACCACATGAGTGAACTTGAAACATTAGGCTTGACAGCAAAAGTATTTACATTCTGAGCCACCTCCTTAGACCCAGGTGATTCTTAAAAGCCAAAATCCTCTCGTCCCAGCCATGTGAATATGTACAGTTTGTGCTCAGGGTTTTGTGTGCACATAAAATAGCATCTCCTTATTTACTTAAATAAAATATAAATATATTAGTCCCCTCTTTCTTCCTATCCCTATGCCCTCCCCTTCTCAAATTTAAGGTCTATTTTTCTTTACCATGATTGTTATATACATATAAAAGATCCACATATAAATACAATCTACTGTGTCCACCCAGTGTTGCCTGCATGTTTGTGTTTCTGGCACTGACCATTTGGTATTAGATAACCAATAACAAATCAGGTTTGCCTTCCTGGGGAAGATAAATTCTCCTTATCTCATGGGTGGTCCTTTCTGTGGGTTCCATGTGATCCTGCATCTGGGCTCACTCTGAGTTGACTTAGTTCTCTAACTTATGGACACCCCCAACAGTGTTCAGATGTTTAACCATGAATAATAAGGAACACTGCAAAACTGTTTCCTGTGTCCACACAATTGAGGTGCAGTTCACTACCTGTAAATGGAGGAGGGCATACAAGAACATCTCCTCAGCTCTGAGGGTTAAATGGTCAAATCAGGTCCTCTCAGGAGGACTTCCCACTGGTCAATGCCAGATACTTGCAGAACCTGGGGCAAGGCTCAGGAGCACCAGCAGGCAAGTGTGGGATGAAGGAACCTCCTGTATTCCTTTTAGTTGATTTGAGGGTGGACAGCTCAATGGAAGCATGGCTACTGGTATGAACCATTCCATGAGAGAGAGGATAAATGTCAACAAGGAAGCAGGCTGTGGTAGGACAAGTTCCTGACCTGGTGCGAGATGAGCAGTGGAGGATAGTAAGAAGAAGAAGGGCAAGGAGAGGAGGTGAGGAAGAGAGGTGTCAACTGACAGACTGCCTTCAGCTATGACATTGATGGGCGCCTACAGAGTTCAGCCCAGCTGTAAGCAAACCTTTTCCATTGTCTATGCCATGGAGCAGAGGTGAGGGAACCCTGCCCTTCACTGTTCTATAGGAGGATAGATTCATTATAGAGTTCATGACTAGGCAGGCCTTGAGGCAGCTGAGTCCAAGAGAACATGATAGATAGTTGTCATTAGACATTTAGACTGGTTGGAACCCCTTAAGTCATTATCTCCTATGCGTGAGATAGGTAACCTGAGTCCCACTGTGGTGAGTGGCACATGCTGGACAGCCAATGTGAATGGGTAAGTGGAGAATGATCTCATGGTATTGGTGGTGAGTGTTAACAGATCAGCCAGTGAGAAACTCTGGCCAGTGTCCTAATTGGACCAACAGTGTCATGTTACTGCTCTGTTGGAAAATTAGTTGAATATGGAATATCTGTCAGACTCGTCCCAGGCCACTTGGCCACTTGTCATATCTTTCTCACCCCCATGAAAGTCACTGTTTGTCATGGCTAATGAGGCCAAGATCAACAGGAGGCCAATGCCAGACTGGCAAGCCTAGAGGCAGAGTTGTATATATTTATGTATGTATTAGCTTGCACACTGTGTGTGTGTGTGTGTGTGTGTGTATGAGTGGTTGCAGATTTTATGGGTTATCCTTGCTGTGACATCCTCTGCTGCTAGCTAATCTAATACTCATTCAGGGATTGCAGAGAAGTCATTGCTTAGCTGTGGTCCACCCTGCCATTAGCTGGTTTTTTTTAAATCAGCTACCTCAATCATGTGATGGGTTGCATCCAGTCAGTTGAGGAAAGGGCCAAGCCAACAACTCCAATGAGACTCCATCTGGAGGCTGTATGCACCAGGGGACCCTGCTTGAGCTTCCCACCTGCTGACCTGCCCTAGAGATTATGACCACATCAGCAACTGTCTTCAAGTGTATCACACAGAGAGAAGGGGGGGTGGGAGAGGGTGAGAGGGGGACAGAGGGACAGGGAGGGAGAGAGAGAGAGAGGCACACACACACAGTCACAGACACAGGCACACACATACACACAGAGGTGTGCCAATCACTTCCACACAGAATTTGAGAACTTCCTGGAAGTTGCCTACCCAAAACATATTCTTAGCCTTAAGCACAACATTCATAGCAATTTGGGTGATTGAGAGGAAATATGATGCTGGAAAAGAAGAAAGTGATTTACAGATTGAACCCTTACTTCTAACTTCTTACTTCTAACAGGCTGCCACTCACACTGTGGCGCACCTGCTGTCACGCCTGATGAGTCATTTGAATCCAGCTCTCAGAACAGGAGATGAATCAAACAAACGAAAATTCAGGATACCCAGAAACTATATATTTTGCACGATTTTCCCAGACAGAATTGGAGTAAAAGCTTAGACTGAATTTATTATTGGACTGAATTTATTATTGTTTCCCAAGAAGAAGAGGGAAGGATGTGCCTGCTTTTTTTCTGGGGAATTAGATGGCCTGAAGGCTGGAGAAGCGACCTCTCAGTCAGTCTCTATCAACAAGAATCCTGAGAAATACCCTCCCAGGCCCCAGAGGATCTCTCCCCATGCTTCTCTTGGTTCACTTTGTCTTGAGACGATTAAAAAATAATCACTCCATATAAACAACCAAATACCAAAAAAAAAAAAAAAAAAAAAAAAAAAAAAAAAGATGCAGGACCTATTTCTAAAACCTGTTTTAAATTATATCATTGAATAAAATACCCAAGTTCCACATTTATTTTTCTCTTCACTTCTTTGTAAGGAATGCTGCTTTAAAATGCTCTCCATGTTTTATTAATGTTAGTAAGTCTGGGGAGAGAAGATATTGTCATATATGAGGGTAAGAATGTCAAGTGCAGCATAGAGCTGAAGGCCAATGTAATGAAGTGGTCAAAATTTTAAAATAATACACACTCGTTATTTTAAGACACACACTTCCAGAACCTGGCTCTTCACTGGCAAGTTGTAGATTCCCCACTCAAGGGCTAGAAGTATCCTGTGATATAAGGGGTGCATAAGAGAATAGTGGCCACCAGCCGCACATCATCAGCAAAGGCCAAGGAGTTTCAGCACCTGTAACAGGTCAGTTAGCCCTGATTTTACACACACACACACACACACACACACACACACAAACACACACACAATTTTCTTACATGTGAGCACTTAGCTCAGTTCTGTACCAGCACTGAAGCAAAGGGAAAAGGTAAGACTCAGGGAAGTCATACTGACAAGCTGTAATTCTAAAACATTCATCTCTTCTTGCAAGGCTCTTCTCTGGTAGTAGTTTTTTTTGGGGGGGTGATCTTTGTGACTGCTAAGGCTGCCCTTTACTCTGTATACACAGGCAATGGATGAGGCATCTCAGGAACATGGAAACAATCCTGCAGGCTGTAGTGCTCCTTTGAGCTGTGACTGTGTTCTGCAAACTCCCCTGATGTAGATCTCATAATGTGCAAGGATATAAGTCCCACAGGAGGGAAGATGGTAAAGAACTCAGGACTTGAAAGATAATTGTCTCAGCTGAGACACCTTGCCCACCACTCGCAAGCAGGAATTGGTGGCAGTGGGCAGAGATGGGAGCTGTAAGAATGAAAGATGGACTCTACCTGTACCTCCAGCTTTGTGGGGACCAATAGTCTGGAGGCAGTTAGCTCCAATACCCAAGGAGGCACACTGTTCTTGAAGGCTACCAACAAGACAGCCAATTCATGCATTCTACTACCCACCACCCAGGCACATCCTTATGACCATGGGTGTGTTTGGGTCTGTGAGATCTATCATTGCCTTATAGAGCCCACACTGGCTTCTGTAAGGTATGTGGCAACATTGTATATGATGGGCTGTTCCTCTGAGCTGGCCTCCCGGAAAGCACGTTTGTTTCTCCAGTTGAGCACAGAGACAAGTTACGTTTCTGTCAACACCACACATGTTAAGATACCCGTGGGCTTTTCTTCTCATATTGTTGTCCTCTGAACACTTCAAACCTAAAATCAACTACATCTGGATGGAAGATGTCAGAGACAGATAAACAATTGGTCTGACTGTGGTGAACAAACCTTTAACTCAGTACCTGATGTCAGGGAAGTAGTTTTGCCTGGACTGCCCTGGGCTTGTTTTAGAACAGTGGTTTTCAATCTTCCGAATGCTGCGACCCTTTAATACAGTTCTTCATGTTGTGATGACCCCAACCCCCAACCATAAAATGAATTTTGTTGCTACTTTATAACTGTAGTTTATTACTACTATGAATTATAATGTAAATACCTGTGTTTTCTGATGACCCCTCTGAAAAGGTTGTTTGACTTCCAACCTAGGGTCTTGACTTACAGGTGGAGAACAGCTGTTTTAGAGCAAGGGATCTCAAGGTTAGTTAAACTCCATGTCTGACTGTTTTGGAGGCAGAGAGTTCCAATTTTAGCCTACCAACCATAGCATAACATGATGAACTGGCTAAGGTAAAGGGGGCACAATAATCTTATTGGAGGTCCATGGAGGGAATGTCTATGTGTCATCCATCATTGGTCCACTGGAGAGGTATAGGTGACTCCTACATTGTGACAAGAGGTCCACCTAAGGCATAGTAAGGGGCAGTTCTGTAGACCTAGCCACTTCTTTTTTATTTAATATTTTTCTTATTTTACATATCGATCCTAGTTCCCTCTCCTTCCCATCCTCCCATGCCCCCCCACAACCCCTCCCCATTCCATCCTCCATCCACTCCCCAGGGAGGGTGACACCTTCCCATGAGGGATCATCAAAATCTTTCAAGTAATTTAGGGTAGGGCCTAGGCCTTCCTCCGAGTCTCTAGGACCTAGCCACTTCTTATGATATCAACAGGTCACTACTACTTCTGGTAGCATGGAAGCATGAGAGCATGGGGCTCCTAGGCCCTCAATGTCAGGACTAACATTTGTGTGCTGAGATCGTGAGATCTTCTGTCCTCTGGCTGCCTGTCAGCTCACTGCTGGCTGTACTCTGACCTGGTACACAGGAGGGCCATGCCTCAGACATGTCAGACTGTGGCCAGTGAGGAAGAATGGCAGTCGGGAACTGGGTACTTAGATACCCTGGGTGAGGGAGGCTCTTCTTGTTAGAGCTACTCTGATTAACATCATCATCTCAGAACCAGATTTCCAATACCTTCCCCCCCCCCAACTTAAAAATTTAATGTCTGGATCAAAATTCCTAAATTGGCTCTAGCACCTGCTGTACACAGCTCTTCTCTGTCCTGTGGTGGCTGTTAGGGCATTCTCAGAATTTTAAGATCTGGTTTTCTTGTCAAGGTCCATTGGAATTCATTTTTTGCACACCCTTCAAGGTGTGGATTCCATTCATCTAGAAGAATTCTGCTTGAGGCATATTTCTGGCAGGTAAAATGGATTTGGTTACTTTGTTTCTGTTTTATTAAGGGTTTACTTCTAAAGAATGAGTAAATATTGGATTATATGAAGGGCTGTTTTGCCCATGCTAGGATAATTATAATGTTATCCCCTTTTACTAAATGAATTTACTGAGTGATAATTATGTATTTTTTTCTTATGTAAACCAACTCATGAATTCCCTAGATAGGATGAATAGTTACAGTAATGTGGAAATAGATTGCTGGATCCATTAATGTTCTTAGTCATAGTTTTACTGTTCTTTATTTTATCTTTAAAGTTAGCTGATTTAGGATTTGGAGGCAAGTGATTTTTTTTCTAGTGTTTTTAATACTTGCTATGAATACAGAATGGTCTATCCCTGGAAGACTGAAGAATTTACCTCTACAACTGCTTGGCTCTCTCTTTCTTCCTTCATTCCTTAGTTCTTTCGTTCCTTCCTTCTGTCCTTCCTTCCTTCCTCCCTCTCTTTTTTTCCTGAGACAGGGTTACTCTATATAGCTTTGGAGCCTGTCCTAGAACTCACTCTGTAGACCTGCCTCTTCTTCCTGAGTTCTGGGGTTAAAGACATTCGCAACCCCAGAGACACTAAAAGTTTTTTTTTGTTTTTTTAAAAATATATATGAGAGTTTTGCCTGCACCCATCTTATATCACTGTGTGCAGTATCTGTGGAGGCCAGAAGGGGCGTTGAATCCCCTAGAATTAGAGTTACAGATGCTTGTGAGCCACCATGTGAGTGCTAAGAATTGAACTCTGGCCCTCTGAAGAGCAACCAGTGCTCTTAGCTGCTGAGCTGTCTCTCAAGCCTCAAAACATCCTAAGCTTAATATTTTCAAAACTATTAGAAGTTCTAGTTTTTCCAAGCTAGTTTTGGCTTTGTGAAAAATGTGAGGGTTTTGGGAATTGTTTGTTTGGGAGGCAGGGTCTCTTGTAGCCCAGGCTGACCTTGAATTCACTGTATAGTTGAGAATGACCTTGAACTTCTGATCTTTCTGCATCTCCTTAGTGTTGGACTGCAATCACAACCAACCCATTTGGTTTATGTAGTTCTGGGAACCAAACCAGGTTGTGTATGTTATTTAGGCACTCTATCAACCAAGTCTTACCCCCAGCTCTGAAAACTGATGGGTTTTAAAATAGGGCCTATTAAGTTGTTCACACATTGACCTTCTCATCTTCCCATCATAGACTTCATCAGCTGTCCCCGCCACCCATTCCTTACTTCTAACCAATGGCCTTTATTTCCTTCTATGCTTTGTTAAATCTCAAGGCTGTTGATTTGGTCCATGTGTTCACAACACCAGCATTGCTGTACAGACCCTTCTTGTCCCGATAAAGGCATGACAATGTTAAGTTAAAAATACAACAAGAGCCCCTACCCAGTAGAGCATCCTATGCAGCAGCAGCGGAGGGTCATCTGGTCCCCTTGAGATAATGGGACTGACTTGGGTTGTAGCTCACTAGAACTGCCCAGCAAAAAGGTGTGGTGTACCACATGATCCTCAAAAAGGGAAAAATTAATAATGTGACACATACTGTGTGTGCATCATAGGGATAGCTTTTGTACTACAGTAAATAGCCAAAACACTGTAAGTCTAACTGACTTACCATCACAAGTCAGAGTTGCATGTACGCTTCTGTGTTCTTCTTTCCTGGCATCTTTAGTACATTTCTGTTTAGCGATTTTTAACCCCTGTGTTTCCACTCTCTCTATTTCAGCTCCAAGTGCAGACTCTATACTCTTTTTCAAAGTACCCCATATTTTGACTCTTACCTCCTTCCTCCATGTTACTTTTAAATGCTGATTTCTTCCTCAAACTATGCACCATCTCAGAGGTTATTTTCCAGTTTCCAGTGTGTTTTTAAAAGTTCAATTCTGGCTTGGTATTGGGTTAGTTTTGAGGTGACGTGGGGTTCTGAACCTGCCTTTGCTGTGACTCTCTGAGCTTTGTCCCCTCTCTGTCTCAGTTTTTCATCGCTTGTGCCCAAACACATTCACGACAAGCAATTCTAGTTTTCACTTAGAAGGGTGACTGTCCCACAGTTTTGGTCATTCCTGTTAATTTGGGGCTTTTACACATTTTATTTTTAGAATTGTCCTACATGAGGTTGGTTTATATCTTGGCGTGTTTGGACCGTGTGGATTAAATTTATCAGTGATTCGTCATGCCTATTGCACACAGAGGTTTCTTTATTTTCATTGAAAAAGTTCATGTGTATGGGTGTCTTTCCTGCATATATGTATGTATGTGCAGTGCCCAAGGAGGCCAGAAAAGAGCATTAGATCCTAAGCACTGGAGGTACAAACATCTGTGAGCCACCATGTGAGTGCTGCGAATCAAAACCTGGGTCCTTTGTGAGAGCAGTGCTCTTAACCACTGAGTCATCTCTCTGGCTCCTGGGTGTTAATTTTTGAGCACTATGTTTTAGGGACGTCTCAGGGCAGTCATGTGGGTGTAGGCAGTCCAGTGTCTCCTGTATTAGGAACCTCCTAGTGTGACCTTTCTTTGATCCTGGTTCCAGGTTCCTTTTCTGGTTGTAGAGCTGCCCTCTGGTGACTACACCCTACCAGACACAGTGGCCCATCCTGTATCAGCCAGCCCTTCTGTCTTGATGCCTGTCTACCTTTGGTAATCTTCATGACCTCAGAGTCCTTAAAACTCATCAGCATTTTCTGTACAGTCTAAGACCTTGTGACTTTTCCTTTTATGTAGGTGCCTGGCTACATTACAATGCAACCGAAACAGAGACATAAGTTTGGCCCCTGTATGGGGATGCATGTGGTGGTAGCCATCTTGCTGGCAGAATCACCAGGCAGCAGGCATGTGTGTGTGTGTGTGTGTGTGTGTGTGTGTATGTGTGTGTGTGTGTGTGCGTGCGCGCACATGCGCGCACAAATGGACACATACATGTATGCATGTGTGAGTGTGTGTGTTCCTTGTGTTTATTTTAATATCTTATAAGGTCACCTATATTTGACCTTGAGGACCTCATTCAGTCATAATCCCCTTATAGAAGACCCACAGTGAACAACTTGGCTTGATTGCCTTCACCTTCTCTCTACTCCACAACAGGGATTAAATTTCAATTCATGCCTGGGGTGGGACATAGAAACTATATCCAAATTGCACTGAATCTCCTGTAACCCAAGTGGCCTGGCTGCCACCTACCACCTTCCTCTCCTCTTTTTACCCCTTCTCATCTTCTTCCTATCTCCAGCTTCTTATTTTTCTTCTTCTTTATCCTTCTTTTCATCCTCCTCTTCCCCCCACCCCACACCCTTCTTGCAGAGTAGTCCATGACCTCCTTGTTTCACTCTTCCTGTACATGGACCCCAGCTCCTCTATGTTTTCATCATCCAAAAGGCAAATGGCACCAGACTGAATAAGTGAAAGGATGAGTGAGTTCATTCCTATTGAGGAGTTGTCCATCATGGTCTTTAGCAGACTTACAACACAGCAATTAATATGTTGTAAATGCCAGGATGACTACAAGTAAAGATTATTTCTTATAATGGTAGCCAATCTTTGCGTTAATCTTGTGTTCAAATGTACGTTATGCGTTTGTTTGTCAAGAGGTAGTAACTCAGCCATTGTCTAAGTCAACTAAATTCCATATCATTAGAATTAAACTTTGATCTGACTCACAGGTGCCTTTGAGGCTATCGATCTTGGAACCAATTAATTCTTGCTGGCCATTCTTTTAATAGAAACAGGATGAGGTAATGAGTGATCATGGGACTTCACAGCAGGTGTCAACTCCTTCTTAAATCCACCTCAGTAGTTTCAGGTGATAAATCAAGAAATGTGTTGACATCCTTAGGTCAAGCTCCTGGGAGCACAATCTTGGTTGAAAATGAGTCTTTGCCAGAGCCATGGAGCTGACACCATGGCAAACATACTGACCCAGTGACTGAGTGAGTCCTTCAAAGGAACAGAAAGCTGTTAGAGGCACAGAGATGCCACTGAAGTCACAGTCAGGAAGTGCAGAAGGGACCCTGCCTTCAAGACTACCAAAAGGGCATGCCTAACCACATCTTGACTTTGTTCCTAGCCCAGTGAAAGATGGACCCCTCTGGCTTTAAACCTCCTGGCTTGTGGCACTCTGTCTGCCAAGGGCACTTATCCCAGCCAGTTTGGACTTTGACATTACCATACCTGTGCATGTGGGGCTGGTGACGCCATGATTTTAAAGATACCAACCAGGCCCCAAGTATCCTCTCATGAGTGTGATGAGAATGTCCAGTCCCTGTTGGACAGATATCCCTATGCCCCATCTGTCAGCCAGGACCATGCCTGTTTGCTAAGCAAAAGCTCAGGGTGAGGATGCAGTCTCTTCTTGATGTTCTGCAGATGTTCTTCAATCCTTTGTAAAGCCTCAGTGTTTTCTCTTGGGGAGGCTACGCATGGGCACCTGCAGCTTCTGAGAACCACACTGGTTCTTGTCAGTCTCACAACCAGCACTAGTTAACTGGCTCTGTCCACAAGGATGGTGCTAGAACATGGCATAACCCATCATGGTGATGTCCAGACCCTGCAGACTTTGCCCCAGAGACATAACCCCAGCCTTGACACAGTGTGACTAAACTACCAGATGGACTATGGCAAGCCATTCTACCACATCCTGGCCTCCATGTCCTCAGCATCAACATAGACACAGTTGTGTTATAATCTCCAGCTTGTTTGTGATGGATTAAGTCAGGAAAAATGTCCACAGTGTGATGGAGTCTCCTGGCCTGAGGCAGCTGTCAGTAAATGACCCTTTTTATTAAAGCATCTGCCCTGTGCAAACACATCTGGGCTTTGTCTTAATGCCATTAATCAAGAGTGACACTAACTCATGATAGGGATGACAATTCTAACCCTACTGGGGCTGAGAGGATGTAATTGTAGAGTTTTGAAAGTACTTGACTGAGCTGGGGTGGGGTGGCCCACTCCCTGATCAGGCTGCTGGCTCTTTCTCTGGAGCCCTGATTCAGGGTCATTGTTATCGTGGACTAAATGTTGGTGTCTTCAGATTCATGTGTTGAAGTCCTAAACCCTGTCATGATGGGATTAGGAGGTGGACCCTTTGGGGGCATGAGTAGGTCTTGAGAAGGGAGCATTTTGAACAGGATAATCATATATTCCTTCTCCTTACATCATTCACAGACTAAGAAGATGTTAGTTGTAAACCAGAAAATGGCCCATAATAAACACAAAATGGTCCAGTACCTTGATTTGGATCTTTGGTCTCAAGAACTGTTGTTTTAGTCACCAGGTCTCTGACATGTTTACTGTAGAACTCAGAATGACTAAGGCAAGGTAGTGTGCTAGCTCATGTCCACCATTATGAGGCAATGACAGGGCAATGCAGCCATCCATAAGCAAGGACCTGGGCATCTGAGGACAGAGTGTCCATGCAGAGTTTACCTTCTGCTGTGGCTGGCTCCTCAGGCCAGCTTCTGACTCCCCCATTGTCCCTATGCGGTTTCCCTGAGCAGAAGATGACACTGTACATCCTGTCATGTGTGAATGTCAGCTACAGGGTGGTTTGAGGGAAAGCATGGGGCAGGAGCATGCATGACAGTGGAGTCCTGGCTCTAGGGCACATCAGGAAACTCGTGTTCAGTGTGGAAGTGGGATGTCTCTGGGTACCAGGCTCTTGTCAGTTTAAGCTCCTAGCATCTCTGAGACTAGAGTTGGCTACACACTAGCAGGAAAAAAAAAACCCTTCATCTTCCTCCTCCATGCCTTCACCTTCTTCTGCATGACATTTCATAGAGGAAAACAGAAACACAACAGGATGGCCAATGTGAGATTAGCACACTCTAAAACCTCTTTCAATGCCCTTCTTGGGACCTGTGGAAAACTCTCCTGTCATTTCTGGAATGAGGGTTTTGGCCCACTTAAGGAAGGTTTGGGTTTGGGGTGAGCAGGTATCTATCTGCCAAAGGGTGATCAGTTTAAGAATAAGCGGGTGCTTGCAGCTGTGCCAGCAGCAGTCTGCTTATAAAGGGCCAGCACTATTTTTATTCTCCAGCCTGTCCATCTGAAGGCAGTGCCAGCACAGAGCCCTTGCATGTTTTTGGAGCAATGTTGGCCTCAGTACAAAGAACTCCACGATGCAGAAAATGACTTGGAAGGCAGCCTCTCCTGTCTCCTGACACCATTTAGCACATCAGTTAAATTCACAGTGCCTGGACTTCAGGGTCACACTTTGAGCTTTCTTGACCTTGCTCTTCCGAAGTCATTAGCTCCCTCAGGGCCTGTGTCTCCTACATGCCTTGTTTCTCAAGCTGCAAGGTCCTCTGCTAGGAAGCCTGCTGCCAACCCAGCCATCAGCCACCACCCAGTGTGATATCCCTTTTCATCCTCTGTGGCTCAGGGACAGCGGGTCCCACAAGCTGAATGGCTGGTGTAGTATCCAGGTTTGGGTCATATAAGACAGCATGTGATGGCAGTGTGACAGGATGTGCTGTTCCAGGCTGTGACTGTCCTCCTCTGAGGATGTGTCATTGACACATGCCCACAACTTTTCTGGTTAGCTCATGCGCAATGCTGGGCCAGTTTTCATTCTACTCAGGGCCCCAGTCTGCTAGTTTTGGAGGCTCTGTTTGTGCTGCAGAAGCAATTGCCCATGCACCTGCTAGGCTGGCCCTTCCCAGGACTTTGCTGCAATAATGCTTCTGCCTCAATGACTGGTCAAGTACCTTTTTTTTTTTTTTTTTTTTTTTTTTTTTTTTTTGCTGTGGCCACAGGGACCCAGGTATGCAGCTGTAGTGGCGGGAGAGCTCAGAGCATAGCACTTAAGGCCTCTGCTGCAGTTTCATGGACCATTAGCAATTTGCTAATATTGTTTTAGCTTGCAAATTAGTGCAGCTCCGTGGGTAAGGAAGGGCTCCGTAGCTGTCATCAATCAGATGGAAACTCTTCATGCATGAGATGAAAAACGAGTTCTGGCCTTTGAGGCTCAGACAGCAATTACTGTAACCAGAAATGGGCGGGGGTGAGGGGGTGGGGAATGTGCCCTGCGATGTCTGTTAGTGATTCCATTAACTGTATTTCTTGATGCACAGAAACAAAACTACAAGGATTCCCAGAAATGAGAGCCTGATTTTCTCAGTTACTAACAAACCAAGTATCCTAAACCAGCCTTCTAATTGACTGCTCCAGAAAGCTCAAACAACAATTACTGTAACCAGAAATGGGCGGAAGGGGAGAGAGACCTGGAGTGTGGCAAGTACTGATGGCGAGGAAGACCTTGTGAGGGTTCTTGTGAGCTCCTGTCTGGCACTCCATGCTTGGTGGAAGCCACAGATGGTCTTGAGAAGAGGGGATAAATGTGGGCCTCCTTTGTGAGGAGCCATGCTGTTTCCTACCCATCCTCTCCAAATTTAACAGCAATTTGTTTCAGGCTTGTGACGGTTCATTTCAATTGTCAACTTGAGTGGACCTAGAATGACTGGGGAGTCTCCAGGAGGAATTACCTGGATTGGGTTGGCCTGTGGGAGTATCTGTGGAGGATTTTCTTAATTGGATTAAGGAAGCCCCACCCTGAATGTTAGTGACACCGTGTCATGTGCTGGGCCCTGGACTGAATGTACAGGAGAGTGAGCTGAGCACCAGCAAGCACACACTCATGCTCTCTACTCCTGACCAAGGATGTATATGACCTGCTCCTCTAAGTTCCTGCTTCTGTGGCTTTCTTGCTATGAAGACCTGTAGTATGGAGTTGGGAGTGAAAATAAAACCCCTCTCCTACATGGTGTGTTGTTGGGCATGCTGTCACAGTAACAGGAAAAACAAAAGATTTGACAAGATTGTCAGTTCTTGCCACTTTTCTGCCTTTGGCATTTGGAAGCTTGTTCATGCAAGGAGCCAGACACTGCAGGACTGAATTCTGCTTGAACTTGTTAGAGCAGGTCACTGTGATGATGCCAGATGTCCTTTAACTGTGACTACACTGGAAGGACAAGCCCTGATGGGCAGCGATTGCACCTCCCAGTCCCAGCCTGGTGCTTATGGAAGGAAGACTCTGGTGGGGATTGATAGCATGACCTCATTCTGAGTCATCCTATGTGACTACTTGTTGTGAGATGAACTGTACCTCTCAAAGTCACATGATGCAACCTCAGCCTCCAGCAACTCAGGGTGTGACTTCGTGGTTGACCCTATCTACATTCACGGCTCAACCAAGGGAGGATGGGGGATGTCCTTTCTTCTTTAATTTTTTTCTTTTATTGAAAATACATTTTTTTCACACACTATATTCTGATTATGGTTTCCCCCTCCCCAACTCCTTACATCTGGATCACAGCCTTTTGTTTCCTGTTAGAAAACAGGAATCTAAGGAATAATAATAATAAAATACAGTAAAATGAACAAAAACAAACAAATCAAAGTATGACAAAACAACTAAATAAGAAAAAGAGCCAAAGAAAAAGCATATGGAATGCCTACAGATGCAGAAACATACACATTTGCACACATAGGAATCCCATAAGCCCCAAACTGAAAGCCACATTATACTCAAAGGACCTATATGGTTAAAAAATGCTCTGACTTAACATTATGAGACAAAGAGCCTCCAAAGACACTGTTGAGTTCGTTTTGTGTTGGCCATCTATTGTTGGGCATGGGGCCTACCCTCTTAAGTATGGCTTGTTTCCTCATTAAGACTTCCTTGGAGAAAGCTAATTTTTCATTTGCAACTGGTTATCAATTGGAGGTATCTTTTCAGTTAGGGATGGGGGTGTCAAGTTCTTGGCCAAAGGGGTCCCATGGGAACCCCCAGACAATCCAAGCTATTGCTAAGGCTATTGATGGCTTTCCACAACACACTGATGATAAGTTCTTATTGCTGGAGACAACACTTATACAACTCATTGAACACAGAGATGTCTAACTGGTGCCTACAGAGACCTTTACCCCTACTAACTAGTATTTGTGGTACTGGAAGGTACTCTGCATACTAGTTAAAGGAGAAAGATAAACACTCAGCCAGGTACAAACCCTTGGATATACAAGAATGACCTACCTGCAAGCTATGCTAGTGCAATAGTGGCACAGAGCTTGTAGGGGTAACCAACCAATATCTGGTTTGAATTTAGGTCCATGCCATGAGCTAGAACCCATATCCAACACTGCTTGGGTAGCCAAGAGGCTGAGACTAGATAGGCCAAGGACTTAAGTGAAAACCAAATACTACTGTTCTGATAAAGGAACATAGCAATAAAATGACTTCTAGTGGCATTCTGCTGTACCCATTGGTCCATCCCTTCTTCAGCTATCATCAGAGAAACTTCCTCATGTAGCAGATGGGAACAAATACAGAGACCCACAGCCAGTAAACATTTGAAGAAAAGAGATATTGGAGCTCTCAGCCCTGAACGAGATTTATCCATTAAATCCACCCCTTTCAGGGCTCAGGGAACTCTGTGGAAGAGGAGACAGAAAGAATATGAGTCAAAGTGGATGGATGACACCAAGGAATCAAGGCTGTCTACACACAACAGGGCTAGCAGACTTATGAACTCACAGAGATTGCACATGGCCTGCACAGGTTTGTACCAACTGGGGTCCTAGAGCTGAAAGGATAAGTGGAAATTTTCTTAAAAATGGAATCTGGCTACCTGATGGTGCAGGCCTATGATCCCAGCTATCTGGAAGGCTGATGCAGGAGGATCTCAAGGTCAAGGCCTACATAAACTATAGCTTAAGTTCAAGAGTAGCATTGTGTTGTGTGACAAGACCTCATGAGAATACACATGTCTATTCACCCTAGATAAGGAGCTCATGACAGACCAAAGTATTGGTACCACCAAAGTCCAACTTGGTGAACCAATGGATTTTATTGGAGTTACTTCATGGAATATGGGTGAGGGGTTACTTACAGGATCAGAGACTGCAAAGACAGCAGCATCACATAACATTTTGCCTCTGAAACTCTGGATAAACAGCTATTGTCTAAGTTGTCTAGGTCTTGGCACTTTGTTCTAGCAGGTCCAGTAATGCAGTACTCTAGTTCATCAACCATCACAGGGAAAAGCCAAAGGAAGCAGTCATATTTGGGGTTATAATATCAGCACATAATATCTGAGTGGGAGCTCAGAGCTTGCCTGAGACACGACTGCAGCACTCTACTTCCCCAACACTACATTTAATGGTTTTTTGCAGCAACTCATGTACCATGAGTGTGCATTTGATGAACACTGAGGCCAGTTTCCATAATCAGGCCCCTTCTATCTTTCTGAGATCTCTGACAGCCCAATCAGTCATCTAGTATACAACCCAAATCTGAAGTGTGGGCTCTTTGGGGGCTGTCCCATGGGGGACAAAGTCTCTCTTGAAGCAGACCTAAAAGGACCTGTTTCTCTCAGATTCCTACTGATACTCCACAAAGAACACTTATGGGGCACAGGTCTGTTGGGTCACACTTAATATTACAACATTATGGTAGGGAATGGGCCTTTGATGTTGTGGAAGACAGTTCCTTGCAGCTCTCAGCAGGGGATCTTATCCCATGGGACAACCAAGGAGAGTATCAACACCAGCTTGAGACAGACACATTTTGGATTCCCATCCCTAAACCCATGAAGGCCAAGACTCTTATCTGCTGGGTCCTCATTTTCTCCACATCATCTATTAAGAATCCGTTGCCACCCCACTTTGTATCTGATTATGTCATGGAGCTTGGATCCCTGTTCTAACATGTTCTCTTTCTTCTGAGAGTTTTCTGTTGTTCTGTTTTTTGTGAACTTTATGCAATCTAGAGTCTCCTGGGAAAAGGGAACCTAATTTAATTGCCTTGATCAGATTGGCCTGGCTGTATTTGTGAAGGATTGTCTTGATTGAGGGTTGATTGATGTGGAGGTCCCTGTCCCATTATAAGTGGCACCATCCCTGGGCAGATGGGGCTTGGCTGAATAAGGAAGATAGATGAGCAAGCCAGAAATCAAGCCAGTAAGCAGTGTTCCTCTGTGTGTTCTGCTTCAAGTTTCTGCTTAAGTTCCAGTCCTGAATTACTTCAAGGATGGATTGTGACCTAGAAGTGTAAGCTGAATAAACTCTTTGCTCCCCTGAGTTTCTTTTGGTGTTTGTCATGGCAACAAAAAGAAAATATGACAGAAATTGGTACCAAGAGTGGGACATTTCTGTAATGAACTTGACTGTGTTTTGAAGATGATTGAGGATATTTTTGGAGCTTTGGGTTTTCTGAGCTATTGTTGCATAATCTTGAAAGGTATATTGAGAAAAATCAAGACAATAGAGTATTCCTAGCTTTTGAAGTTTCTAAGAGAAGCGAAGACTTTTTTTTGGGGGGGTATTCATTTGATATGTTGGATTAAGAATCTGTAGTTGATGGTCAGCTGGGGCTGAAAAGTCACCTGTGATTGGCCAGAGACCAATATCATTGAGATGGAATCTTCTCATAAGTATTTTCTCAGGGTCAGGACACAGAAGCTGTGTGTGTGTGTGTGTGTGTGTGTGTGTGTGTGTGTGTGTGTGTGTGTGCGCGCGCGCGCGATGCATCTCAAGCTAGCAGCTGAACTTGGCAACATTTAAGAGTTTTCTACTTGATACTACTCTTGAAAACATGGATGTTGAGAGATTAAGGGGGTTAAAGAGAGCAGCTGAGACTTGGGATTATGTCTCAGGGTCAGAGTCCCCGAAGAGAGGCCAGGAAAGACTACTGGTGAAGGTGAAGCCTCAGTCACATTGAGATCCCAGGATATTGGAGAAGCCAAAGCTGTTGGGTGTCTGCCAAGGACAGTGGTAGGTGTGAAGTGGAGCCAGTCTGAGTCTACAACACAAGCTGTATGCGCTACAGAGGGAAGAGTTGAAGAACTGAGGTTCTTAACTCTTTGAGACCCAGCAAATCATGGTCTAGTCTCAGATGTTGGACAGTGAAATGTAGGATTTGGATTTACAGTACTGGACTTTGGTGTAGTGGGATATTCACTTTGTCTCCTTCTGTGGTACTGACCATGCCCATTGGGGGTGGAGCCAGGGGCGGAAGTGACCTGTGGAAGGAGGTCTGAGGAGGAGCCGGGGAATGCTCTCTTGCTGGCAGGTTGTGGAGAGGAGAGCATCCAGTGGAGCCTGCTGGTGTTAATCTGTCTAGGTTGTAAATTATTTCTCCCTGATTAAACATCTATTCGGCCTGTTTGTTTATCCTGATCCTTATTTAACTGCAATACGTTGGTCTTACTTGAGTCAGATCATTTTTGTACTCTGGTCATTTTCTTTTGGAATAAGAAAATATTTCACTTGATTTTGATTTTACAAGAGCGCACAGTTAAGAGACTTTGGTCTTTGTGAGACATACTGAATTTTCAAAGGGTCAGAATTTGTTAATGACTACGGAACTTTTAAAGTTATATTGTATTTTATGTTATGACATTAACATGAGATCTTGGGGATAAACAAGAAAGGAAAGATTATAGGCTAATAATGATTTGTTTGTGTGCCACTTTGACAAGAATTAGATTGTGCTGGTTAGTTTTTGTGAACTTAACACAAGCAAGAGGGAACATCACCTGAAGGCTTTGTCACAGTAACAGAATGAAACCAGAATGCCTGTTTATATGTGTGACTCCATTGTGTTCTCAATCCATCTTTGTGTTGACTGAGGAAATCTCATATAAATCTAAATTCTTTAGTCACATAGAAAGATGTTTTTTTACAGCTTGAATTCTATGTTCTCATTGTGTCTGTCATCCTTTTAACAGTTTAGGTGTTTTATGTTTTTTTTTTTTTCTCACTGGGCCCAAGTGATTTTTGAAATTAAAAACAAAAAGACTTTAAGTTCTAGTTTTATTCCTGTTGCTGTGATGAACCATGATCAAAGCAATCAAAGGGAAGGAAAGGTTCATTTGGTTTTTGATTCAAGGTCACAGTCCATTTCTGAGGGAAGTCAGGGTAGGCATTGAAGGCAGAAACTATGGAGGACAGCTGCTCTCTGACTTGTTCAGTTAGCTTTCTTATATACCCCAGAACCTACCTAGAGCTGGTATTGCCCACAGTGGGTGGGCACATTCTATATTAATTAATAATGAAAAGAATCCCCACAAACATGCCTACAGGACAGTCTGGTCTAGGCAATTCCTCATTGGAGGCTCTCCTATCAGACATAAGGATGTGTCAAGTTGACACTTAAAATTGACCAGGACACTATATGCATAAAAGTAACAATGAATATTCTGCGTTTTATTTTAGTCCTTTTTGCACTGAATTCTTGACCTTAGGGGATTTAATTTGCGCTTAGGAGAGTGTTCCCTTGACTGCTTAGCCAACTGGCCTGTGATATGCACAAAGAACACGTGTTTAAGATTGCTATAGCACATTGACCTTCTAATTGTGACAACAACCCTTGTAGTCTCAATCATTTGTTTGAGTAAAGAGAGCACAGCAGCTGCCCTTGAGTCACCCAAAAGAATGGATCTTAGCCAAGTATCTGCTTCTCCTGCAGACCTGTCCTCAGAGCCCCATCCAGTTGGGTAAGATAGACACTACAACTGTCTGTGCAGAAAAAGCCCAGGGTGGTTGTTGAGTTTCCAGGCTTCCAGAACTGTTTGCTTCTCATCCTGGGCAGAGATGGCAATATATATATATATATATATATATATATATATATATATATATGTGTGTGTGTGTGTGTGTGTGTGTGTGTGTGTGTATGTGTGTGTAGTGAATATTATATATAATACACAATTTAAAATCTTGCTCAATAGTTATATGTTGTATATAATATTTGCTAGAGATGCATTCTATAAGAATATTAGATACAGGGCCTGGAGAGATAGGTCAGTGTTTAAAAATCACACACACTTCTGTTGTAGAGGAATGGCATTAGATTCCCATAACCCATATCAAGTGTCTCATAACCAATTGTAACCCCAGCTCTGGGAAATCCAGAACTTTTTTCTGGCCTCTTTAAGCACCAGCACTCATGTGAATATACACATAATTAAAAATATTTTTAAAAGAGCATTATATAAAATATATGTAAAATATTGTACCTAGATATATAAAATGTATATAGTCTATAAGTACAGAAAACATTAGATATTTATAATTACATGAAAGTACACATAAATATTTGTGGGAATTATGGCATATTTCTTCAAAATGGGTGGGAGTTGACTCATAAGGTTTCTGTGGTGACCAAATAGCAGGTCAGGGTCCTATGTCATTGCACCTGATTCCAGGGTGTGAGGGAATACTCGGTGACAGGGAGATGGGATTACAATGACTGATGCATTAGGTTGGCAGGTGGAGTGGGCTCCATGTTTGGTCCTGGAGACTGTGATTATGACTGTCAACACATAAGGCAGGAGGTGGTGCTGGTTCAGGTCTCAAGATTTCAGCTCATGGTCACTTGACCCTGTTGCTCTGAGCCAGTGGCAGCAGAGCGAGGGGGAAGAGATCCAATTGTTACCTTGGCTGAGTGATAAGGAGAGGAAGAGGGAGGCTCTGGGGTCCCACCATCTTTTTCAAGGAATGTTATTGGTGGTCTAAGACATGTTTGTAAACTCCTTAGGACTCCTAACTTTTGAACGGATTCAGTTTTTATCACATAGGTACTTGTAAACTGTTGATAGTCCCTAAAAGAATGAAGTTGCAGAATGTTTGGAGTTTAGAAATATGGAACATAGTTGGTGTCTGGGACCAGTGGCTTGGGTAGGACAGGGCTGCCTGAGACACAAATACTGCTTGTCACTTAATATTGCTGATAGCTTTTGTTAGAAGTAGCCAGACAATGAGAGAAGCTGACAATGGCTGGCCCCATTATTGATAAGAGATTGATGGAGGAATGGATTGCACTTCACAGACAAATTAAATATGTATAATTTAATACTACCTAATTGGATTTTATTGATACAATTGCCTCAAAATTCCCTAAAGGCAAAACTATAATCAGGAAGGTTGTCATGGTTGAAAGAACAATTAATCATCTCTATTGAGAAAGGAAAATACAGGAAGTGTCACCAGTGGTCACGTGTCAGGAAAACTGAAACGAAAATATGGGGAAAGCTGTTTTATTTATCCCTGCACTGAAATTTGATCAAAGAAATAAATTGCCTTAATAACATAGAAAACTTAAATCCAGTGAAGACTTAACATATTTAGAGTGATTCTGATTAAAATATTCTTATTAAAATAACTTTCTGGGTGATGTGCCTGTTGCTAGCTGGCACCCCATAGAACAGCACTGTTTCTAGACAACAACCTGGAGCATCCCAGAAGACAGAGGAGCTGGAGCAATCTGAGGCCATTTGAGCATCATGATAACTCAGGACAGGAGTGAGTGTAAATCTCATGACCTTGGTGTCAATGAAGTCCGAATCACGAGGGGATGTAGGATATGGCTGCCAGCTAGGGGGACACATTCCTCAGAATACTGTGTCCATTTTAACCTTCCCATAGAAGTAACAGATCTTGGTGAGAGGAATGAAGAGGAGCTAAATTTAGAGGGATGTTTATTTTGTCATTTTGCTTTAAAATTATAATTCTCCTTTCTTGATCTATTATTGTTTTTAACTTTCTGAGTTGAAGACATGCAGGGAAGCTGCACACCTTTGTCTGGTAATCACCGAGTACTTTTGGTCAACTTCTGCCTCCCAAATGTACGTTCTTACAGATTTAAAGCACTAAGGCTCAGAACACAGTGATCTTCCTCAACTGTGCAGTGTAGCTACACTGCCCCAGGTGCCATTCTTGGCTCTTTCCAGTACATGACTCAACGTGGGCTCCCTTGGAGTTCTCATCTGTGATGTCCCCATCACTTCTTTCACAATTATTCATTAGAACTATGCTGTAAGAAAGATGTGTTTCTATCTTGACACTTACCATCAATCAATTATTAATCATCTATATATTTATAAGACTACCATCAATCTGTCATCATCCATCTGTCCGTCCTTCTGTCCTTCTGTCTGTCTGTCTGTCTATCTATCTATCTATCTATCTATCTATCTATCTATCTATTCTGTCTCAAGTAAGACTCATGATGATTTAGTTTACATTATGAGTATAACCTATTATTAACATGGAAGATGGTGTTAACTATTTTTGTTTGTAATGGGGCTTAGACTTTTTTCTTTAATAGAAGGGCATCATTCTGTGCATGTATTTATCTTGCTTTAAGCTCTAGAATTAGTTAGTTCTGAGCCTAGCCTGCAGCCTGGGTTTTGACTCTTGTGGTGCATCAGGCCAGTGATGGTATATAGATCTTCAGCCCTGGCCTAGGTTGGCTTGCCTGGGTTTGTCCACAGGTGAGTTATGACTTTCTAGACTTTCTATTTAGCTCTACAAGTAGGTTTTTTTTTTTTTGGTATGGCTCTTTCTAAAGGTGTATGTGGCTCTCTGTCTGGTTCTGTCCATAGGTGTGTGTGGCTTTCTGTCTGTCTCTGTCCATAGGTGGGTGTGGCTTTCTGTCTGGCTCTGTCCATAGGTGGGTATGAGATGTACAATTAGATCCACCAACAGAATAGCCTGTGGCAGAATTAACCCTGGAGACCTAGATCCCTGGCTGGATATCTAACCACACTGCATAGTTCAGTGTCTGAAGGGAGCCTGGCTGTGCTGGCTTGGGGGCTGCCTGGGCTCCATCCACTTCAGAATTGGCTAATTTTAGAGCTGATAGCAAGATAAATCCATGCATGCAAGGCAAACTCACTTGATTTTCCTTAAATAAACCCTTTGTGACATATAATTACAGAGTATTCTTACTGAGAACACTTGGAAAATCCGCATAAACAGAAAAATCAAAAGCTGTCATCCACAGCTGCCTCCCCTGGTGATAGGTCTCTGTGGAGGGTTGGGTCAATGGTTTGATCACTGAGTTTTATAGTCACATGTTTTGTACCTTTGAGAACAAATAATACCTAAACATGCCCATCTGCTCTTACCTTTAACAGATCCATTTAGTTCAGTCCTTTCATGGTGCAAGGCTTTTTACCACAACTTTCCCTGTAATAAATTTATTTGTCCCACCCTGACCATAGCTACTCTCTTGAATTTGGCACCTTAGGAATGGTTCCTGGGTTCTCTGATGCTCTCTGCTGTTGTAGCAAATGGGTGGCCATCATTGATCTCTTGTCCACCAGTTGGTGCTGGGATCCTTGTGGCTCCTTCCAAGGCTCTCATGGCTTGTATATCTTTTAAACAGTCCAGATGTGGGGGGGATGGTGTACAACTGACTTAACTTTCTGAAGCTTGGCTTGTGGATGCTGGCGCTGGGGGACAAGCCCAGGTAGCTGGCAGAGAATGAAGGGCCATGGGGAGCAAAGCTGGACACTCACATCTGTCCTGACACCTGCTACTCATGAGAAGCACAGCTAGGCTGTCTACCCACTGCAGAGCTGAGGAAACCAGAAGCTGCAGCTGTGCTCCAAGTTCAGAATGAGCATCAGGACACAGCTGTTGACATGTGGAGATCAGAAATATTCTGAATTTGGGGAGGTTTGTGGCTCTCAGATAGGTAACTGCTAAGGCCACTCACAGTTTTCTGTGGCCCCAGGCAAGTCATGGGATTTTCTGGTTTCTCATCTCTAAGAGGAGAGGGCAATAGGAGCTGGTTCACAACATTACCATATGTTAATATGATGGGGGCTCCATGAGCCTGACTTCTATCCATAATCCCCCTTCCTCCCATAGCCCCTTTACCTAACTCTCAATCTCCAGCTTGGATGCTGGGAGCATTCTTGGCACAGTCTCTTGGCCAGGAAAGCCCAGCTTTGAATGAACCCATCCCCCATCCTGAGGTGTCAGCTGTGTGTGGCTGACACCTCTGGAGGAGTAGAACTGTGACTAGAGTCACAGAACCGTGAAGACACTAGCCTCATGCTGCCCACACAAGTGTTGTCTGGGCATGTTTCTGGCTTGTTGCCTCCACCGGGCCCCACTCATGCACACTTCACTCCCTCTGCCATTAGCAAGCCTCCCTCCCCCCAGCTACTTTCTCCTTGTGTTTTATCTGTCCCACATATGACAGGCTCTGTACTGCAAAATGACAGTCCTGCATGGGCACTTGTCTCTGCCCTTCTGGTGGCTCATCTCTATGGTATCTGAAGCAGGTGTTCCTCAGCCCCGGGGACCTGACCTCATGTCTCTTTCCCCTCAGCTTGTCCCAGTTGTGGCATCCTTGACTCCTGGCTGAGCTGGTTCCAGCCTTGACACACATGCTGGTCCCTTGGTGCTGACAGAGAAGCAATGCTCCTCACAGCACTGATGTCCTGTGTGACTTTGTCCATGTCTCTCTCCAGTTCCTTCTTTGCTATCTCAATCCACTATCCTTGGTAAGCCAAGTTCATGTTGTCCCCTGAATAATATGTGATGATTTTTGCTGTTCTTGGAGTGAGTGGCCTGGGAATATGGGGCAAGCACCCAGGGTCTTGCTGACATTGGGTCCCATATTAGGGATGTTCCAAATACCAGAGAAAACATTATGTATGATGTCACCATTCATTAGATTTTAAATAAATCTACTTTAAGATATTGCTGGTCTCTGCTCTATGTTTAGAATGTCCCAGCTCCCATAGAAAGCCACACAGTGACTGAATTGCAGAGCAAGACTCTTGTCACCTGTTAGGCCTGTGTTAGACTCTCTGTCTCTGGGCAAGGGAGACTCTAAGATGGAGCTACGACCATGGTATTTGGTAGCACCTGGGCAGTTCCCACTGGCCAGTGTCAGTTATGCTCTGTCTCAGGTCTCTTGCATACCTGTCAACTTTCTAGTTGTCCACATGGACAAAATATATTAACTCATGAAGTCTTTTGGGAGGAAAACACACTGGACATTTGAATACTTGATCCTGGTGAGGTGGGAGAGCAGGGGGGGGGCTGCCCAACCTGTAGGAAGCCAGAGCTCCAGCATCCTGAGGATGGACTTCAAGACATGATCAAAATTAAAGCTTTAAGACTACTCATTGGCAGCAAGAGGTGCTCACTCCACTTGCAACTGTGGGAAGGGAGCCTCCACTTCCAATATTCAACTACAAAGCATGGCCAAGTCACTCTTGATTGCAGCCTATTCTTTGTATTAAAAATAGTATGGAACAGTGATTCACCTTTGAGGTTAAAGCTGGCCTATCTTTGGCTATAAGTAAGTGTGAACAAAGGGCACAGTATCCTGACACACTGGACAACTGGACTGATAATGGGTCACATCCTGACTTCAGATTCCCTCCAAATAAATTAGAGTTTGCACAATTGACAATATCTTCTTTGATAATGGTAGGGGGACTTTCCCATGTTTCCTGAGGAATCACAGGCTTCCATAAAGTAGACAGGATGTTCTAGGTCCCATAACCATTTGAATTTGGTTTCTTACTTCTGCGAGGATGATGTTGCTAGCCTCAGTTTTTCTACTTGTGTAGTGTGATACTCTGAAGGCTCTCTGGGGGTCACTCAAAAAGAAGAGTCCCAGGAACGGGGGCCCAAAACTTTGTCTTTCCTGGATGCTGAGACTGAGCGGCCAGTACTGGTGATCCAGTGTGGGCCGAAGCACTGGAAGCAGTTCCTCAGAAACCAAGCTGAGGTCTGGGCAATGGTCATTCCAAATAAAAAAGTGTTTTATGTATTCTCATCAACCAGAAGACTTTATTTCTTTATATAATTTTTAATTTAAATTTGGGACAAACTTGTTTTACATATCAATCCCAGTTCCTGAACCTCCTGTATTCCCCTGTTCCCCTCACTAGCCCCCATCCCATCCCCTTTCTACTCCCCAGGGAAGGTGAGGCCTTCCATGGGGAGTTTTCAAAGTCTGTCGTATCATTTGGAGCAGGGCCCAGGCCCTTACCCATGTGTCTAGGCTGAGGGAGTATCTTTCTGTATGGAATGGGCTCCCAAAGTCCATTCGTATACTGATTCACTACCAGAGACCCCATAGACTGCCCAGTCCTCCCAACTAATACCACATTCAGGGGATCTGGGATGGTCCTATGCTGGTTTCAAAGCTATCAGACTGGAGTCCTTGAGCTCCCCCTTGCTCAAGTCAGCAGTTTCTATGGGTTTCTCCAGCCTACTCTTGACCCCTTTTCTCATCACTACTCCCTCTCTGCAACTGGATTACAAGAGTTCTGTTCCGTGTTTAGCTGTGGGTCTCTGCTTCTGCTTCCAGCAGCTACTAGGTGAAGGCTCTAGGATGGCATTTAAAGTCACCATCAATCTCATTATCAAGGAAGGGCATTTAAGGTAGCCTCTCTACTATTGCTTAGATTGTTAGTTGGGGTCATCCTTGTAGATCTCTAGACATTTCCATAGTGCCAAATTTCTCTTAAAAACTTTAAGAGCTCCCTCTATTAAGATATCTCTTTTCTTGTTCTCCTCTATTATTTCCCTGAGTCAGTCATCCTGCTCTGTCATGCCCACCTCTTCCCTCCTTTGTCCCTTGGCTCCCTCTCCCCTCCCCTCATGCCCACCTCTCTCCTCCTCTTCCTTCTAACTCCCTCTCTCCTTCCCCATGCTCCCAATTTGCTTGGGAGATCTTGTCTCTTTCACCTTCTGTGAGGGACCATGTATGTCTCTCTTAGGGTCCTCCTTGTTTCCTAGTTTTTCTGGCGGTGTGGATTGTAAGCTGGTGATCCTTTGCTCTAGGTCTAAAAGCCATATATGAGTGAGTACATACCATGTTTGTCTTTTTGTGACGAGGTTACCTCACTTAGGATGGTTTCTTCTAGTTTTATCCATTTGCCTGTGAATTTCAAGATTCCATTGTTTTTTTTTCCCCACTGAGTAGTACTCCATTGTGTAAATGTACCACATTTTCTTTATCCATTCTTCAGTTGAGGGCATTTAGGTTGCTTTCAGGTTCTGGCTATTACAAATAATGCTGCTATGAACATAGTTGAACAGATGTCCTTGTTGTATGAATGTGTATCTTTTCAACCAGAAGGTTTTAAATAAGTCTGACTGGGGACATTGCCCCTCTCCCCAACCCCCTGTGTTTTGAATATTCCAAATGCCCTGAAAAATGGTACAGGGACTGAACATCAATGGGTGAACCAGCTTCCACAATTTGTCCCTTCAAATCCAAGCCTCGTAGTAGAGCCATCCGTCACAATAGTCACCATGCATTCTGTATCTTTCTATTTAAAATACATCTTATTCACTGATCGACAATAGAGTTATGAACTCTGTTCCAAGCCTCATTCTTGGGATAGTCTACAGCAGAAGGAGCTAGGCATCCCTGTCACCTGCCCTAGTCGCCTCCATCCATCCCTCCTCAGTCTTCTCAGCAAGCCTGTGGGAGTTCTGGTGGGTGGGTAGAGAATTTGATGGAAGAAGCCCCCTCCTCTTTGCTTGTTCCTCCATGCTATACCAGGACCGATACTTTCTGATACATTTATAGAACCAAATAGAAAAAATGATAAAAATATGAACTGTAGGATAGATTTCTAGGCTGTGAATATTTCACAGTTGAATTCATCAAAAATTTATGTCACAGGCTGCTGACTCGGGCCCTAGAAAGCACAAACCTGTGGCACCAGGTCTTGATTCATGAGAAAACAGAAGCAGCTCATGATGCTCAAAAAGGAACCAGCTGTGACCATTGTCACTCTATCAGTATTGCTCATTGCAGGTTGATGGCTCTTAGTATCTGGGAAACACCACCCAAATAAAGCCACTCTGCAGAGAACAGGCCCTGGACAATGAGCTGCCGATAGCTCAGGAAGCCTTTTCAGGCTCTCATATTTATGCCCAAGCTAGTTGGGCCCAGATCTGCAGACCACTCTCCAGGGTCTCCATCAGAGCTGGCCTCATGGGTGGCACATGCAAGCAGAGGTCTCCTCAGGGCCTCCTTGCATTATGGTGACATGGTCACATTTCACTTCAGAACTCAGACCCAACAACAAAGCCTGTTCAGCCATCTCCTGCCCTGTGTTCTTGAGTGTCTCACACCTGTGCCATCGAGTCACATAAACATCCTCCCCATACTGTCTCTCTCTCTCTCTCTCTCTCTCTCTCTCTCTCTCTCGGTGTGGTGGGGTATATGTGGGGTGTAGGGTGTGTGCCATATATATGTGTGTATGGAAGGAATGAGGGGCTGGAAATCTGTGTGTGTTTGTGTGTGTGTTTGTGTGATGTATGATATGTGTGTATGTATCCTGTGGTATGTAGTGTGTACACATAAGTTATGATTCAGTGGTATATGTGTATATTTGTGTAATGTATGAAGTGTGTGTTTCCTGTGTTGTGTGTATTGTGTACACAGATGGTGAGATTATGTGGTATGTGTGTTTGTGTGTTCTGTGATGTATGATGTGTGTATGTGTGTGTGTGTGTCCTGTGTAGTGTGTAGTGTGTGGTGTGACCCATCTTCCTGGATGAACAGGTTTCACTTATTCACACCGCTCCTGGAGTTGTTACCAAACAGCTGTGTCTACACATAGCAAACTCTTCAAAGTGAATTTCAGGAATCTAGGCAATCTGATTTCTGTAGAGTTTTTATCTTCACCCTCATCCTCCCATGGGAAGCTACCACACACAATTTCTCAAGGATTGAAGTAGAAGCAGACAGAAGCTTCCAGAACTCCCATGGTAAGCTGAGTCAAGAAAGCGGCAACAGAATGAAGTGGTATCTTGCTCACCTCTGGTTGCTTTTGTTTTGGAAAATGTCATCACTGTCCATTATAAACACATATGTACTAACTTGTGATGGATATTTTACCTCTTTAAAATGAACTAATAATGTCCTAGCTTCCTATTTTGAATTTTAGTATGATAAATTTTAGACGTGATTCTTGCAGTCATAGAAAGTTTCTGAAGAACAATTGCTGTGAACAGTGAGAGCTTGTTCATGCATTTGAAATTCATGTGAAAGCAATAGGGCTGCATGTCTGCCCATGTGATTGGCTCCTGTGCTCCTGTGTTCCCTGGGGACACAGCTTTATTGTGAGCTCATTATAATGTAATTGGCATCATACTCTACTCAGCAAACATTGTGCAGCTGTTGGGAGTGAGCATATACCTCTGCTACATACTTGGGCATAAGAGTGGGCTTGGCCATAGCCATGCACAGCCCAACTGAACATGCCCACTGCTACCCATTCATATCCCTCATCAGGAATTAGAATGATTTCTAAGCTCTTCCTTGCTAACATGGGGCCAGTAAGTCTGGACCATGGAAGATACTATCTCCTGCCTGTGCTTTCTCACACAACCACTGTCTCTGTCTGAAGGGAGCTCTAAGTCTTCAGGACATAGCAGTGGTTCGATGGAGACACCCCAACAATACAACTGGGAACTGAGGCCTCTGGCAACAGCTAGAGTTGGTATACTGGCCAGGACAGTCAGTTGCTTGGTCTCAGAGTTGAGCTGGTTGCCAGGCAGCTGTGTTCTAGTGCTGCTGTAAGCTTGGCTCAGTCAGAGTCCAGGGCCCAGTGGGTAAGAAGGAAGATGACAAACCTTCTAGACCAAATGTTGGCAGCAAGATCCTGCTCACCATCTAATGGGCCCCAGGGCACCTCTGAGCCTTGGGGCTTTCTATTCCCATTGTCCTGACTGATCTTCTTTGTTTGTGGCACCTGGTTGCTTCCTTTCATCTCTGTAGAGCTAAGGGTGGGTGCAAGTCAAGGGCTATGATTGTGCATTAATATTTTGGAGCAGATGTGGAGGTGGGAGGAGGGCTAACCTCAGTGCCTTATGACCCACAGGGCTGCATTTCCATATGTTCACATAACAGAATTTGCCTTAAGCATGGTCAGACAGTTTGCTTCCTTCATCTACTACAAATGATCTTCCAGCTCCTGTCACCACTCTTAGTTATGTAGGCCATAGGGTTTTGACTCTAACATTGCACATTCTGGGTGTGTTCTCCCTGCCTTCCCTCAGTTGTAAACGTATGTGGAACTTGGTTCCATTTTCTGCTCTGCTAGAAGAATTACAAAAATACTCTTAAAATTGAGGGATAGTTGAGCTGATAAATGTCAAAAGACGTGCCTGAAATCTCACAGCACACAGTGTTGGAGATCAGCTCACACTGCCATGAGCAGAGGAGCCAGGAGGCATTGACATTTGGGGATATAAATTTGAGGGTGCAGTAATCTTATGTCTGACAACTGGGCAGGTGAGAGTAGGACATGTTTCATTCATGGCCCAGGTTGTTAAATATTTCAAAATACATTGTTCTGGAGCCCCATAAAATAAGTGTATCTATTACTAGGCAGCTTATGCACAGGCATCTAGTTTCTGCTCTCAATGGCCACTGCCTAATTATAGTCACAGCAGGGCTCAATGTGGTAGGGTCAATCAGGTGCTAATCCTTCTGTGAGTTGCCCAGGAAGGGCAGAAAGTAATCCTCAAACAGACAAGAGCTCCCCTACATTCTTGCATTACTCATAGGTGATAAAGTCATCTGCTGCTAGGTAGGGAGTCAACTAGAAGCAAGCTGCATACCCCACACAGCAGATGGACCCACAAACAACAATGGACTCACACTTCCAATGGCATACAACTGAAGATTCAAGAGCAAAATTTGTTTATTGGAAACTGATGGTAAGCAAAGTTTTCAAGCTGGTAACTCTATTAAGAAGAGGTGCAAGGATACCTAGTCAGCTAGAAACTTACTAGTTACAAACCAAGATGGCCCTTGCTTTACAGCATGCAAAAATTAACTCAATTGAGCCTTGGATTTAAATGTCAGCAAATACAAGCAGCTGGCCATGGATCATGCCTGGCTTTGGGCTGGCGGTGGAGAGGTTGCTATAATCTTCTAAAGTACACATCAATAAAAACTGTCAACTTATAAGTTCATAACAAGTGAAAACGACCTGTGAAAATCAAGAAAAATAGCAAAATGTTGAGTTTGTCAATATGATGAACAAATACTGCAGAGTGTGTATAATGGAGTCCCTCTGAACAAAAGCCACTGGATGAAGTTCTTTGGATACATGGTAAATGGTAATGCAATCAGGTGAGAAATGCAACATATGAGAAAAGTGAACATTCTTGTGTGAGAGATTTCCTCTCCACACCTTACGCCCACTCACATTCGATTCATCCTGAGTAGATAGGTGTGTTGATATTCAAAGCAAAGTAATTATTCAAAACAGTAAAGGTCACAAATCATCTTAAATTACAGCAAGAAGTACAGCATCACACTCTGACACAGAGCCAGAGATGGTAACATGGATGTGAGGTCCTTCTGTGATGTCACTGTGAGGTAAATATCGAAAGGGCTTTATTGAACCCCCTGACTGCAATGCAAGCAGTATAAGGAGCAACTAAACTGTCAGGGAAAACACATAGCATATAAAATAGAGAAATGTCCCTGCCATAATGCAGGATAAAGAACCAATTGAATTAGTTTTTTAACCAACTTTAAAATGAGAGGCAAATGCTCTTTTATAACAAGCACTAAATTATTGTCTATAAATAACAGACTACACGCTCAATGAAAAAAGTAAACACCATGAAGCTGAATCGAAGTGGAAACAATGAATTGATAGATGCTTCTCATGAGACACCAACTTTAATGACAGGGATGCTGTGAGGATGGAAGCAGGAATGGATGGGAGAGCTGATACATGCTGGCCCACTCCCTGAGCAGGGAGAGGGAAGGAAAGAGAAGGCACTCAGGGGGCAGGAGAGAGCCAGGACTTATTGAGTGTAGGACACTGGAGTGGCTGTGACATTTTCAGATTTATCAGATTCCAAGAAGGGAACATGGTGATTAAATGACAAAGTTCCCAGGAGACATGGTGCTCTTTAGTTTATAATCGCCTAACAACGGAGATTGACAGTATGTGATACAAAATAGATAAAAGAGGGAGATGTTGGGTTCATAATAGTCACTTATGGCAGGCTTTTTTCTTTTCTTTTTTCTTTTTCTTTTTCTTTCTTTTCTTTCTTTTCTTTTTTTTTTTTTTTTTTTTTTTTTTTTTGCTAGTCTGTAATTACTAGATGGTATAGGAAAAAAAATCTTTGTTACTGGGGTGTTGAAAACTCTGTGAACCATGTGATACCTGGGATCACTGTGGTCAGCAACTGCAGAGTGGATACTCTCCTCAAATGCACTTTCAACAGACTACGCCTAGGTATAAGAATGCATATTCAGGAATGAAAATATAGAGAATTTATTCCCTAGTCATAATGATTTTAAAGGAGAAATAATTAACAATGAAATACTTGACTCACAAATATTATAAATAAAGCAACACCTTATTGGTAATCTGTGGATCAAAGAAGATTTCACGCAGAGAGTGGGAATGTCTTGACCTGAACAAAAGAAAAGCTTTGTGTGGTAGTGGCACTGTAGTCATGAGTAACAGTATTCAGAGGGGAGTTTATAGCTCAATATGGGTATATGAAATCAAAACTGTATGAATAAATAGATAAAGTATGTTCTAGTGAAGTGAAGTGGCTAAGGTGAGTATAAGAACTAAAGGGCTGGAGAGACTGCCCAGGAGTTGGGCACACTGGCTGCTCTTCCAGGGGACTTGGGTTTAGTTCCCAGCACTCTTTCAGTGGTTCACAACTATCCATAACTCTGGTACAGGGGCTACAATACCCTCTTCTGGTCTCTGCAGGTACTGCATGCCTATGGTGCACATACAGACATGCAGGCAAACACTTAATAGAAGTAACATATAAACATATTTTAAAAATATAAATACAATACATATAAAATATGTTGTTGTTTTGATACAGAATCTTTCTTTGTAGTCCTTGCTGTTTTGGAGCTCACTATATAAACCAGGCTCATCTCAAACTCAGAGAAATCTTCCTGCTTCTGTCTCCAGAGTGCTGGGGTTAAAGGTATATGCCTCCATACCTACTTATAAATAAATCTTTTAGAAAAAGAACTAAGATTTAAACTCCCCAACACAGAATATAGACAGAAAATCAAACAAAACAACGGATATTTTACTGAAAAGATTGATGATTTAAAATGTCTTATTAGTGTGTGTGTGTGTGTGTGTGTGTGTGTGTGTGTGTGTGTGTGTGTAAGACTGGGGTCACAGTGTACCATGGTGTATATGGAGATCAGAGGTCAATTTTGTAGAGTGGATTCCCTCCATCCATCTTTACAGTTTTCTGAAATAGAACTCAGGTCATCAGGCTTGTGTGGTAAGCACTTATTTTAATTATTTGCGTCCTCTTTAATTATTACTATTTAACACACACTGCAAATGTAAATATATTTATCCATATCTCTCCTGTTTCTCCTATCTATCTATCTGTCTGTCTGTCTGTCTGTCTGTCTGTCTGTCTGTCTGTCTGTCTTTCTATCTATCTATCTATCTATCTATCTATCTATCTATCTATCTATCTTTCTACATATAATTAACCTGCTTATGATTGAAACTGGACATCCATCAGGGTGCTTATCTCTGGAGAAAGCTGATGCCCCTAATTCCCTCTTAGCAGCCATTAATTGCCTGTGGCTCTTTATCTAGTTAGGTCTAGAGGGAATTCATGTCTGGTACTCAACTCATATCTAGCTGACTACCAGTGGCTTGTGGTTATGAACCCTAGAGGAAAACCTACAACTGCCCCTTTATTAAACCAGTACAGTTCTTAACTGATTTCTAAATACTTATCTTTATACCCACAGATAAGTGTTTCTCACCTTTCATCAAAGAAGTTTCTTTTTCAGCCAGCAGATAGAGACCATTATAGAAAGTATTTTTTAAAATTAATTTTATTTCGGTGTATGTATGCATACCTACATGTGGGTATATGTATGTGAGTACAGTACCAATGGAGACCAAAGGAGGGCACCATATCTCCTGGAACTAGAGTTATAGTTGGGTTTGATCTGCCATGTGCATGTGCATGCTGGGGATTGAACCTGGGTCCTCTGCAAGAGCAGCCAGTGCTCTTAACTGCTAAGGCACCTCTCTAACTCCAACTGATGTATTTTAAACAACCATTATATCTAAGGCTTATAGGATCATCATAGAAGAGAGGTCAGAAAGATTATAAGAGCCAGAGGACAAGGGTGGGACATCTTCTATACCCAATGAAGATGCCTAAAGGCAGTCTCAGCAATAAGGTTACCTGAACAAGTCCTGCACAGCAGCAGCACCAGTTAACATGCCATGTGGCTATCTTAGTAGACACAGTAAAAACAAACTGTCAAGTCCCTCACCTCATCATGGTAAAGACCCTATTGCAAACAAGAAAAATAAGTTTATAAAGCCTTATACAGAATATTCATTGCAAGCCTCACTGCTGCATTTACAGCACTTTGGAGGCTATTGTTAAGTTCTAGACCATTCAGGGCTACATAGGAAGACCCCAATAGAAAAAAATCTAGCCAAATAATAAATAAGACTTCAGCAATTTATTGATAAAATATTGAACATTTTCTCCACAAGAGCAGTAGCAAAGCTGGGATAGCCATTTATTCCACTGTTTCTGAAAATTATATGGAAAATCTTGCTAATGCATTAAGAATAAAAAGAAATAAATGAAAAATGGAATAGAGGATGCCAAAATGCTTTTAGCTGCAGGTAATGCAAGTACACATAGGAAATCTGCCACCAAGCATGGAAAATTCATTTACAAAGGTCACTGGACTTCACTCTGTTATCAGACTTAGCAATTGCTCTGTGGTGTCACCATAGAGACTTGTGTGAGAATGTTTGCAGGGCTGCTATTCATAACCAACCAAAAATGAAAATAACTGAAAAAACTAATTATGGTGGATGAGACCAACACAGTGAATATGGCTAAGTATACAATGAATACCATAATTAAATGGACAATGGAACATTACTTGGCACTTTAAAAAATGAGCCATATGAAACAGAGTGGATACAACTCAAAAATCATCTTTAGTTAGGAATCTAGGGCAAAAGCATACACATTACATGTTTTTATTTGCATGAAATCCAAATACAGTCTGTGATGAAGGCCATCAACCATGGCTGGGAAGACAGTGGAGAAAACAAGAAAATGACAGGAGGGAGCATTTTGGGTGTGCGCCAACTTGTTTCTAGACTGTTCTGAACTAAAGCTCATCAAACAGTTAAGCTCTTTGTATTTCTGTATGCTACTTATATTGTGATTTAAAGCAAGCATGCAAAAATAGTGAACCAACTTACTATATTAACATAGTAAACTAGGAGAAAGAGGCCATCTTAGTCATCAAATAAGTCTTTCAGAAGACACTAATATTCACTGAAGAAAAGAACTAAGGCTGCGACAGGATGGACATTTCTTGAGTGGCAGTAGACTCAACTTGGTGAAATAAAGATTTCTTTTTAAAAAAAGAGTTTGTTTTTTATTTTTCATTCTGTGTATTCATGTGTGTCTGTATGTCAATGTATGTGAGTGCAAGTTCCTGTAGAGGCATAGGTGGGTATTGGATTTCTTGAAGCAGAAATTAGAGATTGTTGTGAGCCACCCAAGATGGATGCTGGAAACTGAACTTGGGTCCTCTGTAAGAGTACTTCTCACTGTTAACCATTGAATATCTTTCCATGCCTGAAATAAAGACATACATATATCCAAGATATGCTGTTTCATTCCAGTGCTGCCCTGGGAACCTTAGCGTGTGCCCTGAAGCCCTGAGATTGGAATGCACGAGACTTGGAATAAGAGGAATAGGTTATTTGGATGCAACTTGTTTGATTAGGTAAAACTTCAAAAAGGTCACAGAATAATTACTAGAATGAATAAGTTATATTGATCATGATTACCAGAACAAGGTAAAGTTTTTGTTGTTGTTGTGTTTTTCTTTTCTTTTTCTTTTTTACATAAAATCTAACAATTAAGAAATGGAGTTTAAAAATATTGCATAAATAGATAAATAGTACCAGAAGATCTTATGAGAAGTGTGTGTGACTGGTAAACAGAAAGTGAGGCTGAGAGAAATTAGAGGCTGCCTATTGTCACCGGAGAGGTCCACACAGAAGCAAGCAGGTTAGTACCCATGGCCAGGTATGCTAGAGGGTGAGATGGTAAGGCTTCTTTTCTTTTCTTTCTTTATAATAAAATAAGATAAAACAAAACTAATATACCAGCATAGCACAAAATAAATAAATAAACAGAAGGGAAAGAGCCCAAGAAAGGACACAAGAAACAGATATACATGCAGAAACCCAGTTGTTAGCACACTAAGCAATGTCATAAGAACAATAAACTGGGAGTCATAATATATATGCAAAGGGAACTCTTTCTGCCTTCTCTTCTGCAGGGTTCCCTAGGCCCTGGCAGGGGGGATTTGATGGAGACATCCCATTTAGGGCTGAATATCCCAAGGTCTTTCATCCCCTCCGTATAATGTCTGGCTGTGAGTCTCTGTTTTTGTTTCCATCTACTATAGGAGGAACCATCTCTGATGATGGGCAAGGCACTGATCTGTGCTATCTCAGAATGTCATTATTGCTGTCTTTAAAAAATGTCATTCCTGGGCTATCTAGTCTTAGGTTCTTGGTCACACTAGCACAGTCAGGTGTGGGTTCCATGTCGTGGAGTTTTATGCCACTATTGCACTAGCATATCTTATAGGCAGGACACAATTGTAGATCAGAAGGTTTATGCTGGGTTGTTGTTTACACTTCTCCTTTGGTAGCATGTAGAGTACCTTCCTGTTCCAAGGATGCTAGAACATAGAAGTGAAGGCTCTATGTCAGCACCAGCTCAACTTCTCCATGTTCAATGAGTTGTGCAGGTGTTGTCTTCAACAATGGAGCCTTGCGTCATTTGTGGAGAACAACCTTTAGTCTTGGCAAGGGCCTTGGGTTGTTTGGTGTTCCCAAAAGACCACTTTGACCAACAACTCAATTAGATGTAACCAGACCTTGGCACTGGAAGCTTCATTTGGTAACAAGAGGTGTACATTTGGGGCTCTGTCTCCCTTTTATTTGGAGATTTAATTTAGGTTGCCTTCATATGTATATATATTTTATGAAGCTTTTACTGTTTTAGGTTTTCTTTTTCTCCCCTTTTTACATTTAAATTTGAAACAAGCTTCTTTTACATGTCAATCCAAGTTTCTTTTCCCTATCCTCTTCCCCTTCACCCTCACCAAGCCCCTATTGCATCACCTTTCTTCTCCCCAGGGAGGGTGAGGTCTTCCACGGAGGAATCTTCAAAGTCTGTAATATCATTTGGAGCAAGGCCTAAGCCCCACACTGTGTGTCTAGGCTTAAAGAGTATCCCTTTTTGTGGAATGGGCTCCCAAAGTCCATTTGTATACTGACCCACTACCAGAGGCCCCATAAATTTCCCAGGCCTTCTAAGTGACACCCACATTCAGGGGGTCTGGGTTGGTCCTATGTAGGTTTCTCAGCTATCAGTATGGGGTCCATGAACTCCCCCTTGTTCAGGTAAGTTGTTTCTGTGGGTTTCTCCAGCCTGCTCTTGACCCCTTTGCTCATCACTCCTCCCTCTCTGCAAATGGGTTACAGGAGTTCAGCTCAGTGCTTAGCTGTGGGTATCTGCTTCTGCCTCCATCAGCTACTGATGAAGGCTCTAGGATGGCATTTAAGGTAGTCATCAATGTAAGGAGTAGGTTTTTCCTCCCGCTGCTGGTCTGGTCCTGCCCCTGCGCCTGCCCCAATTAACACACAGAGACTCTGTATTAGATATAATGCTGTTGGCCAGGTACTAGTTTCTTATCGGCTAACTCTGTCTTAAGTATTAACCCATTTCTGTTGATCTATGTATTTCCACGTGCTTTCATCTTACCAGAGAGCCAGCTGGCGTACTGCTCTCTCCAGACTCTCCATCTTGACTCCTCCTTACTACTTCCTCTTTCCTCCTTGTCTCCTAGTCCCTTCTGTCTTGCTTTATTCATTAACCAGTATGAGAAACTTATTTACAGACCGGCATCTCGCATCACATCAATCTCATTATCATGGAAGTTTATTTAAAGTAGACTCTCCACTATTGCTTAGATTGTTAGTTGGGGTCATCCTGGTAGATCTCTGGACATTTCTCTAGTGCCATATTTCTCTTTAAACCTATAATGGCTCCCTCTATTGTAGTATTTCTTTTCTTGCTTTCCTTTATTCTGCCCCCAACTCAATCTTCCTTCATGTCTTCCTCTCCTCTTCCCCTTTACTTCCCTTCTCTCTCTCCTAATTCCCTCTCCCCTTCCTCCATGCTCCCAATATGCTCAGGAGATCTTATCCCTTTCCTTTTCTTTGGGAGACCATGTATCTCTCTCTTAGGGTCCTTCTTGTTTCCTAGCTTCTCTGGTGGTGTGGTAATCCTTTGCTCTAGGTCTAAAATCCATATTATGAGGAAGTATATACCATGTGCTGAGTAGTACCCCATTGTGTAAATGTAACACATTTTCTCCATCCATTCTTCAGTTTAGGGTCATCTAGGTTGCTTCCAGGTTCTGGCTATTACAAATAATGCTGCTATGAACAGTTGAACAGATGTCCTTGCTGTATGAATGTGCATTTTTGGGTAGATGCCTAAGAGTGGAATTGTTGGATCTTGTGGTAGACTGACTACCATTTTCCTGAGGAACCACCATACTGATTTCCAAACTGGCTGTTCAAAGTGGCTTTGCACTCCCACCAGCAGTGAAGGAGAGTTCCTCTTTCTCCACATCCTATCCTCTCCAGCATAAACTGTCATTGTGGTTTTTTTTTTTTTTAATTTTAGCCAGTCTGATAGGAGTAAGATGGTATCTCAGAGTTGTTTTGATTAGCATTTCCCTGATGGCTAAGGATGTTGAGTACTTTCTTAAGTGTCTTTTAACCATTTTAGATTCCTCTATTGAGAATTCTCTATTTAGTTCTGTACCTCACTTTTTAATTGGATTATTTGGTGTTTTGGTGACTAGCTTCTTGAGTTCTTACATATTTTGGAGATCAGCCCTTTGTCAGATGTGGGGTTGGTGAAGGTCTTTTCCCACTCTGTGGGCTGCCATTTTGTCTTGACTGTGTCCTTTGCCTTACAGAAGCTTCTCAGTTTCAGGAGGTCCTGCTTATTAATTGTCGATCTCAGTGTCTGTGCTACTGATGTCATGTTCAGGAAGATGTCTCCTTACGTATTCATTCAAAGGTACCTCCAAATTTCTCTTCTAAGAGGGTCAGTGTGGCTGGATTTATGTTGAGGACTTTGATCTACTTGGACTTAAGTTTTGTGCATGGCTATAGAAATGGTCTAGTTGCAGTCCTCTAAAGTCAGCATCCAGTTATGGCAGCACCATTTGTTGAAGATGTTTTCTTTTTTCCATTGTACAATTTTAGCTTCTTTGTCAAAAACTCAGGTGTTCATAGGTGTGTGGGTTAATATCAGGGCTTTGGTCTACCTGTCTATTTTTGTGCCAGTACCAATGTAGAGCTTGAAGAAGTTCCTTTATTGTACAGGGTTGTTTTGACTATCTTGGTTCTTCTGTTTTTCCATATAAAGTTGAGAATTGTTATTTTGAGATCTATTAAGAATTATGTTTGGATTTTGATGGGTATTGCATTGAATCTATAGATAGCTTTTGGCAAGATTGCCATTTTTACTATGTTGATCCTATGTATCCAAGAGCATGGGGGATCTTTCCATTTTCTGGTATCTTTACATTTTTTTCTTTAGAGACTCAGAGTTCTTATTATAGAGGTCTTTCATTTGTTTGGTTAACATTACCCCCAAGATATTTTAAGTTGTTTGTGACTATTGTAAAAGGTGATGTTTCTCTGATTGTCCTCATTTATCATATGTATATAGTAGGACTACTGATTTTTTTTTTTTTTTGAGTTAATATTGTATCCTGTCACTTTGCTGAAGGTGTTTAATCAGCTATAGGGGTTACCTAGTAGATTTTTTTGGGTCATTTATGTAAACTATCATATCATTTGCAAGTACTGAAAGTTTGATTTCTACCTTTCCAATTTTTATCTCATTGATCTTTAGTTTTCTTATTGCTCTAGTTAGAACTTCAAGTAGAATATTGAAGAGATATGGAGAGAGTGGACAGCCTTGTCTTGTTCCAATTTTAGAGGAATCGTGTTGAGCTTCTCTCCAGTTAGTTTTATGTTGACTGTTGGTGGATTACACTGATGGATTTTCATATGTTGAACCATCCCTACATCCCTGTAGAGAAGCCTACTTGATCATGGTGGATGAGTTCTTTGATGTGTTCTTGGATTCAATTTGCCAGTATTTTTGCATCAATATTCATGAAGAGTATTGGTCTATAGTTCTCTTTCTCAGTTGTGTATTTGTGTAGCTTGGGTACCAAGGTAATTGTAGCCTCATAAAAAGAGTTTGGCAATGTCCCTTCTGCTTATTTTGAAGAGTATTTGTATTAACTGTTCTTTGAATTTCTGGTAGAATTCTGCACTGAAATCATCTGGCTCTGGGCTTTTTTTTTTGGTTGAGAGACTTTTGATGACTGCTTCTATTTAATTGGGGCTTATAGGTCTATTTAAATGCTTATCTTTTCTTGATTTAATTTTGGTAAGTGATATCTATCCAGAAAATTGCCCATTTCCTTTAAGTTTTCCAATTTTGTGGAGTACAGGTTTTCAAAATATGACCTGAAGATTCTCTGAATTTCCTCACTGTCTGTTGTTATATCCCCTTTCATTTCAGGTTTTGATTATTTGCATGTTCTCTCTCTGCCTTTTGGTTTGTTTGGATAAAGGTTTGTCTATCTTGTTGATTTTCTCAAAGAACCAACTCTTTGTTACAGTGATTATTATTTTTTTGTATTGTTTTCCTAGTTTCTACTTTATTGATTTCAGCCCTCAATTTGATTATTTTATGGCTTCTACTCCTCTGGGGTGATTTTACTTCTTTTTATTCTAGAGCTTTTAGTTGTGCTGTTAATTCTCTAGTGTGACTCTTCTGCAGTTTCTTCATATGGGCACTTAGTGCTATGAACTTTTTGTTAGCATTGATTTCAAAGCGTCCCATAAGTTTGGGTAAGTTGTGTCTTCATTCTCATTGAGATCCAGGAAGTCTTTTATTTCTTTCTTTATTTATTCCTTGACCCAGGAATGGTGCAATTGCACATTGTTCAATCCCAATGAGTTTATAAGGTTTCTGCAATTTGTGTTGTTGTTGAATTCCAACTTTAAAGCATGGTGGTCTGATATGATACAAGATGTTATTCCAATTTTTTTTTGTAGCTATTGAGGTTTGCTATATTGCTGAGTATGAGATCGTTTTTAGAGAAGGTTCCATGTGGTCCTGAGAGGAAGGTATATTCTTTTGTGTTTTGAAGGAATGTTCTAGATATGTCTGTTAAACCCAATTGGGCATAGCTTCTCTTAGTTCCTTTGTTTCTGTGTTAAGTTTCTGTCTGGTGGTCCTGTCTAGTGGTGAGAATGGAGTATTGAAGTCTCCCACTAAAAGTATGTGAGGTTTTATGGGTGATTTGAGCTTTAGTAATGTTTCCTCAATGTGGGTGCAGAACTGAGACTTCAGCTTGACAGATTTCTCCTTTATGAATATGAAATGACCTTCTTCATCTATATTGATTGATTTTAGTTTAAAGTCTAATTTGTTAGATATGAGGATTTCTATACTCACTTGTTTCTTGGATCCATTTGATTGGGAAATCTTTTCCCAACCCTTAACTCTGAGGTAACATCTGTCTTTGAAGTTGAGATGTCTTTATAGTATTCAGTAGAAGGATGGATTCTGTCTTCATTTCCATTCTGTTAGACTGTGTCTTTTTATAGGCAAGTTAAGACCATTAATATTGAGAGACACTAATGGACATTGATTGTCAATTCTTGTTTTGGATTTGTTGGTGGTGGTATTGTGTGTGGATTACCACCCCTTTTTTTCTTTTGGCTGTTGGTAAAGTGGGATTATCTATTGCCTATGTTTTTGTGGGTGTAGTTAACTTCCTTGGGTTGGAGTTTTCCTTCCAGAATTTTCTATAAGGCTGGATTAGTTTATATGTATTGCTTAAATATGATTTTGTCATAGAATATCTTGCTTTCTCCATCTGTAGTGATTGAAAGCTTTGCTGGGTATAGTAGTCTGGCCTGGCATCTGTGGTCTCTTGGTGTTAGTAGACTATCTATCCAGGACCTTCTCGCCTTCAGAGTTTCCATGGAGAAGTCAGGTTTAATTCTAATAGGTTTGCTTTTATATGTGACTTATCCTTTTTCCTTTGCTGCTTTTAATATTCTTTCTTTATTCTATATGTTTGGTGTTTTCAATATTATGTGGTGAGGGGACTTTTTTGCGGTCCACTCTATTTGTTGCTCTGTAAGCTTCTTGTATTTTCATTGGCATACCTTTCTTTAGGTTGGGAAAGTTTTCTTCTAAGATTATGTTGAGTATATTTTCTGCACCTTCTTCTATACCTATTATTCTTAGGTTTGGCCTTTTCATGGTGTTCCATGTTTCCTGGATATTTTGTGTTAGGGATTTGTTGGATTTAAGCTTTTCTTTGGTTGATGATTCTATTTCTCCTAGTGTATCTTCAATGCCTGAGGTTCTTTCTTCCATCTCTTGTATCCTGTTGGTTATGCTTGCATCTGTAGTTCCTGATTGTTTACCAAGCTTTTCTATTTCCAGCATTCCTTCAGACTGAGTTTTTATTTTTTATTTTTATTTTATTTTTTATTGTCTCTATTTCAGCTTTCAAACCTTGCATTGCTTGAACTGTTTCTTGAGATTTTTGGTTTATCTTTTCTTCCATTTCTTTAAAGGATTTTCTCATTTCCTCTTTTAGGGTCTCTGTCATCCTCATGAAGTTGTTTTTAAGGTCATTTTCTTTTCTGCTTCATCTGTGTTGGGGTGTTCAGGTCTTGCTGGTGTACAATCCCTAGACTCTGGAGGCATAATATTGGCTTTTCTAACATTGAATGTATTCTCATATTGTTGTCTCCCCATCCCTTCTTCCAGTGAGTGCAGGTGGGGTCTCTTCCTCTCCTGGTATTTACTAGTTCAAGGTTCTTTTCTGGTGGATTCAAGCAGGTCCAATAATCTGATGAGTCTCACGATGGGTCCAGGCAGGTCTGAGAGACTCCTTCTCCAGGTGCATTGAAGCAGGACTAATTCAGCAATGTGAGCAGACTCTGGATGGCTTGATCTGCTGGGACGGATTCCCCCTTACACAGCTCACAGGCCTCAGGAGCCTCTAAGCAGAGTGCTGGAAAGAGGGCCAGAATCGGGCCCATGCTTATCTCCTCCCATGGGTGGAGGCTGGACTAGGATGCTGCTGTTTAGGTTTTCATAATACCTCTCAAATAGCCCTTGATTCCCCTTTTAGTCTAAAGAAAAGATTTAGGCTTAATACAAAACTATACAAAACAGCGAATAACAAGTGTGCTCTAAGAAAAGGAAAATCGAGAACAAAATGACCTACATATCTAGTCCTAGGGTGAAGGCATAACGGAGTTTACAATAGAGTTGTCCTAAGCTGGAAAACATAAGTCTAGTACCTAATATATCTAACTAGGAAGAGAGAATAATAGTTGTGATAGTTTAATTTTCAACCTCATCAAGACCTGAGAAGGAAAATAACGATACTAGAGTAGACAGGTGCAGCAAGGACAGAAACGGCAAGCCACCTGGACAGTCACCCTAGGTCTCACAGCAACGTTGGTACACGTTGGCTAAGGCCAAGAGAAATCGACAGACCACAACAACAGCAGGGAGGTAGAATGTCTGTCTTACCCTGACTTGGCAAGGTCCAGCAGTCTTCTATATTTGTCTCCTGCAAGCACATAGGACTGCATGTCCAAATCAGTGGTCAAGGTGGGGGCAATTCTTTGCCCAACAAGCCATTAGCTGAGGTGAGAATGAACTTCAGCAGGAGCAACAACAGTGTCCAACATATTTTCAGGAAAGTGCACAGTGCTGTCAGGAGCAACAGTGTCTCATGTCAACGGAGTACTAATATTAAAACATTTAAATGCCATGTTCTGCATGTCTATGAAGTGATTGAAGATTAAGCATCTATATCTGACTAATCTCATAGGTACAGGAAACATGAGTGAAGATAATCTGTAACACTCAGGAACTTAGCTAAAAAACTGATTAAAACTTCCCTGAGTAAAGCAGGAACAAATACTTAAACAATATAACTATATACATATACATACATATAAATTCCTAAAATAGAGGTAGAGTAGAAATGTCAAGACAAGAGGTAGAACTATAAAGGGCAGCATGATAAATACCCCAAATTGTATCAATATACAAAATGTCTTGAATACAAGAAAAGTATACATACATAGAATATGGTAAAAAATAATGTGCATAAAACATCATAAGTGGAAAGATTTCACACAATATAACAAAATATAAACTTAATTTTACATAGCTTATCACATATCAGAATACATAACAATGTAAGATGTAAAATACTATCTCATTCTTACTCAAATTCACAAGAAAATAGGCTAATCTACCTATATCCCATCTAAACCATACCTTTCCCAACCATTCCCTATTACTGTCTAAAAGATAAACCCGAGTGTAAGTATCACCTCCCATACCCAACCCTAAATAACTAAAACCAACCCAAAGAAGATGACTATTATCCTAAAATTACAAGGGTAGGGAAAGGGGGCGTTGTTATCTTAAGGTTACTTCCTGCTGAAATGGGACGATGGTTGCTCCAATGGATCCTGTAGGAAGAAAATTTTTAGCAACCAAATTTCTCCACAGAACTGGCTGTGACATATGTAGCTAGTCACTGTGTGGCAGATAATGCTTGACTGTAGTTCTATTTGAAACTCTGGCACCATCACAGCTAGCTAGTCATGAGTTGTCTCAAGCAAAACAGTTTCAAACCGGTTTTAGGGTGATGTTTGTAGTTCAGATGCATCAGGTTGAGTCAAGTGGAAACGATGATGTGGGGCCCCATCTTATTTCCGGAGAGTTCAAAGACTGCTGTTAGGAATCATTATTATTCCTTGTGGAAAAGTTACACAACAATATTAAAGTAAAATTTTCAAGTTTTAAGGTATGCATTAGGGAAAGACAACAATAAGCATTAAAATGTAGGATTTCAGAGAGAAAATTGCATATAAGAAATGAGTCCCCAGATTTTGTTTTCTTCTGCCTTACACCAACTGGCTTCTTGATTTAAGGCAGAAACCATGAATTTAATCTTAACAACATGCTTGAATTCAGAGAAGGAAAGCCAAATCCAACTCCAAAGCCAGCATTGGTTTACATAAATTGGGATTTCAGGAATACTAGATAATAGAGAGAAATAGATTTCTGTATAGAAATAGTTTACTGCAATTAAATATTTTTACCATATATCAGATTCCGCTTCATTAAGTGATTGTTTCTGAAGAGCTGTCTTCTCTTCTGTAGGTACCTACATGTTCAGTTTCTTTTGGCTGTTTGATGATAGGTTTTCTCTGTTTTCCTGTAAGAACAAGAACAGAACACTTCCCCTACCTTTGAGAGGTCTCCGCACACCTCATGGGACCTAATTTGTTGGATGACTTGTCATTTCTCTTCATTAAGATGGTTTCTCTTGTTCAACTCGGATCTTGATTAACTTAGATGGTATCCATAGTTTTTCTTTTCCTGTAGATACAAATGCAAAACCCCTACCCCAATGTAACACATATCCTGCTTTCCATTCTGAGGTCAGTACATCCTTGAAGTACACTGGGTGATTTAGTTCAGAAGTTTTTTATATTGTCCAGTGTCTTTCTGCAGCTGTTTTTCCTTTTTCATCAGCATTAAGAAAGTTTAATGTTAATAAAGCATTATGTAATCTGTGTTTGGATGTCTTGGTTCCTCCTGCCTGTTTATGGAGCATTTCTTTTAAAGTACGATTGGATCTCTCAACCACTGCTTGTCCTGTAGGATTGTGTGGTATACCAGTTATGTGCTTTATGTTATAATACTCAAAAAACTGTTTCAATTTGGTGGAGACATATGCTGGAGCATTGTCAGTTTTTATTTGTTCAGGTATGCCCATAATGGCCATTACCTCTAATAGGTGTGTGATAACAGAATCAGCCTTTTCAGAGCTCAGAGCAGTAGCTCATTGAAACCCTGAAAATGTATCTATAGTGTGATGTACATATTTTAATTTTCCAAATTCTGCAAAATGAAACACATCTATTTGCCATATTTCATTCCTATGTATACCTTTAGGGTTACTGCCTGGTGGTAAAGGAGTTTGATTATAGAATGAGCAAGTAGGACATTTCCTTACTATTTCCTTGGCTTGTTCCCAAGTGATAGAAAAATCCTTTTTTAAACCTTTGCTGTTCACGTGGTGTTTCTTATGAAACTCTGAGGCTTCTAGCACACTTCCTATCAATAAACGATCAATTTCATCATTGCCTTGTGCTAGAGGACCTGGCAGACCCGTATGGGATCCGATGTGTGTTATATATATAGGATGAGTCCTCTTTCTGATAGTATCTTGTAACTGTATAAACAATGAAGTTAATTCTGTATTGTCAGGAATAAATTCTGCAGTCTCAATGTGTAAGATGACTCTCTCTGCGTATTGAGAGTCAGTAACTATACTGAGGGGTTCTGTAAAATCCATAACTACCATGAGAATGGCATACAATTCTGCCTTTTGTACAGAATTGTAAGGGCTTTGAACCACTTTGCTAATTTTTCCTGATTTATATCCTGCCTTACCTGATTTGTTTGTATCAGTGTAGAATGTATGAACTCCAGAAATAGGTGTTTTTCTTACAATGCATGGAAGGATCCAAATCATTTTCTTTATGAATTTGATTCTCTCAGTTTTGGGATAGTTGTTGCTAATCGTTCCCAAAAATTACTGCAAGCTCTCTGCCAATATTCATTATCTTTCCATAAGGAGGAAATTCCCTCATTAGTTAAAGGTAGTATAATTTCTGCTGGGTCCCTTCCTATTAGCTGACGAAGTCTTAATTTACCTTTTATAATCAAGTCAGAGATCTTTTCTATATATTTTTTTAGTTTTTTATTCTGTTTATGTGGTAGGAATATCCATTCTAATATGATATCTTCTCTCTGCATCAAAATCCCTGAAGGATATTCTCTAGATGGTAATATAACCAGAATAGAGTCTAGGTTTGGATCCACACGGTCCACATGTGCTTCTAGTGTCCTCTTTTCTACCCATTCTAATTCCTTCTCAGCTTCAGCTGATAGTATTCGTGGACTATTCAAGTCCTTATCTCCTTTTAGGGCCATTTTCAAGTTTTTCAAATCATGCCCTTCTACTCCAATAAAGGTTTGCAGTTGAGAAATCTCCCCTAGTAATTTTTGAAGATCATTAAGAGTCTGGTAGCGATCTCTTCTGATCTGTACTTTTTGTGGTCTAATTTTCTGCAGACCTATTTTATATCCTAAGTAGTTGATAGACTCTCCTTTTTGTATTTTTTTCAGGTGTAATTTGTAATCCCCAGCGAGGTAAAACTTCCCTTACTTTCTCAAACATTTTTTCTAATATTTCTCCTTTAGAGTCAGCTAACAATATATCAATCATGTAATGATAGATTGTGGATTGTAGATACTGTTTATGAATTATTTCTAGTGGTTTTTGTACAAAATATTGGCACAGGGTGGGGCTATTTAGCATTCCCTGTGGCAAAACCTTCCATTGATATCTCTTCACTGGTTGAGAATTATTGTAATTAGGTACTGTGAAGGCAAATTTCTCTTTATCTTGTTCTTGTAAAGGTATAGTGAAGAAGCAATCCTTTAAATCAATAACTATAATAGGCCATTCTTTGGGTATCAAAGAAGGCAAGGGCATTCCAGGCTGTAGAGAGCCCATTGGCTGGATAACTTTATTGATGGCTCTCAGGTCTGTGAGCATTCTCTATTTACCAGTTTTCTTTTTGATCACAAATACAGGAGAATTCCAAGGGCTGGTTGATTCCTCGATATGTCCAGCATTTAGCTTTTCCTGAACCAGGCTTTCTAAAGCTTCTAACTTCTCAGAGGTCATAGGCCATTGTCCTACCCAGACAGGTTCCTCTGTTAGCCATTTTAAAAGTAGGGCTTTTGGTTCCTCTGTTCAGCACTTGTATTCTGTTTTTGTACAGCCTGGATATTTGGTATCTGTCTTATATAGTACTTTATAATATTTTTTCCACAATCATGAGGTCGTTTATGGTTTCTATGTAATACTGGAGACATGTTAATGTGTGTATTCCATTGCTGTAATAGATCATGACCCCATAAATTTATCACTACATCAGTCACATATGGTCTCAACCTTCCTCTCTGTCCTTCTGGTCCTATACATTCAATCCATCTCATGCTTTACCTGAGACAGGGTTCCAATCCCTAAGAATTGAACATTTATCTCATGCAGGGGCCATCTTCGAGGCCAAGATTTATTAGATATGATAGTTACATCTGCCCCTGTGTCCAGTAAACCATCAAACAGTCTATTATTCATCTTAACTATCAATCTAGGTCTATGACTACTTATAGCGGTTTGCCAAAATATATGTTTTTTATTTCCTTCTGTCATGTTTGATTCAACTTCCATCACTAATTTGTCATCCAGAGCGGTATGAGTTTTTATAATAGGCACAGAATTTTCTAATTGTCCTGTTGGAGATTGTCTTCCACTGTGACTGGGAATGTTCGGACCACCTGTGACTTGGGAGCCTTCAAGAGGCGCCCCCCCCCCCAAGGAGTTTCCCGATGGTAAAGGGTTTCCTTGCTTGTTTCTGGTCGATCTACACTCATTTGTCCAGTGTCTGCCTTTGCCACACCTTCTATATAACCCAGGAGGCTGAGGCCTTCTGTTTGATTCATTCCTGGGAGTGTTATTTCTAGGGAAGCTTTGCCTACAATTTCTTTTTAGATTTCCTATCTTACCACAGTTATAACATCTGACATGTTGATATCTCTTCAAACCTTTGGAGATGGCTTCTCCTACCCAGGCTTCTAAGTCACCATAGTAAGGACCTCTGTTATCTTGATGTCTTCTCTGACCTTTAGATATGGCTTCTACCCATGCTTCATTCTTATTGTCATTATACTCAATGTTGCCTGTATATAGGACCCATTCATCCAAGGGTGCTGATCGCATTTTTAAATGTGCACCTGTTTGCATTGAGGATTTGCATTCTCATAAGCTAAAGATTCTATGAGTATTTGCCTAGAATCTATGTCTGCTACCTCTAATTGTACTGCCCTAGATAATCTTTCTAGAAAGACACTAAAGCGTTCTCTAGGCCCTTGCCTTATCTTGGTATAGGGTTCTATCCTCTCTCATAATTCATAAACCTTATCCCAAGCATTCAGAGCTGCTGTACTGCATAGAGACAAGATATGTTCATCATAGGCAGCTTGGGTTTCTGGGTCAGCATAAAGACCCTCACCAAGAATTTTATCTTGGGGAGCTTTATAACCTTTCTTTAAGCCCTGAAGTTCAAGAGCTTTTGCTTCCTCTCTCCATAAAGCCCTCCATTCTAATTGAGAGGAGTTTTCAAGGACAGCTGATATTAATTGATCCCAATCCTTAGGGGTTACCTTGTTATTCCTTGCCCATGATTCTACTAATTGCTTCACATAAGGTGAGTGCATGCCATAAGAGACTACTGCTTCCTTTATACCTTTTAAATCTTTCATACGTATTGGTTCCCACTGATATGCAACGGCACCTTTTGGGTGTTTTTTCGTTGCTGGTTTTTCATTAATAGATACAGAGAAAGCTCCCCTGACCCTAAATGGTGTGGAAAATTTTAAGTCTTTTTCATGCCCCGTTACCTGTAGTTCTTCTGATGTATCAGACTGAAGGTCTTCTAAAGCCTGAAATCTATTCACCATTGTATCTTTGAGTGTCTGAACTTCTTGAATCAAATAACTTTCTAGAGACTTCATTGCATCAGTCAATTGCTTACTTTCTCCAACTACAAATGATTCCATGTTTTTAATCTTCTCGTCCTTAGATATTATCTGAATGGCATGTAAACTGCCTTCCAGAAACAATGTTCTATCTGCTAGCTTGCCATTATCCTCAGACATGGAAGAGATTCTATCATCTAGTCTTTCTATCTGATGTTTCAGTTTTTTAAACTTATTAGTAGCTTCCTCCGACCAGGAATGAGCTGTTTCTGCTAGCGTGTTAATGCATTGCATTGTTTCTGTTCTGGTTACTGAGGTATCTGACATGAAACAAATTCTGTTTTTTACTTGGTCATTTTCATGTTCCATGGTTTGTATTCTACCTGTCAGCTCTCCAACGCCATCTTCAATATTCTGAACCTTTCTTTCTATACTTTCTATGCGTTGAATTCTATCATTTTCAATGTTTCGAATCCTTGTTACTAATTCTCCTATGGTTTGTACAAGTTCCTTATTGTTTGCTGTAATCTCAAACCATTTCTTTAAGAATATCATGTTAATGATGAAACCCATTGCTATTACAAAATAAAATTACATATTGGTCCAGCCATAAGTTTCTTCTGCTAAAATCCCTTCTATATATGAAGTAAAATAATTCCTAAAGTCCTGCATTGTAAAATTATCTGCCATAGTTATGAAACAATTGATCTCAGATATTATATCAGCTTAAATTGCAAAGGATGTTACAATTACCTTAGGTGTAATTCTGCTGTCCTGGAACTTTGATGCTTTTAGTTGTAGATCTCAGCTTGTGGTAGTTACCCCTGGAGGTGTACCACCAAATAGCGTCCAGCCACAGAGGACACATCTGATCCGGGTTCTGCCCAGAAGTGTACTGCCAAATATCGTCCGGCAGCCGACGATCCTTCTGATCCCAGTCCCTGTAGAACAGCTCTTAACAAACTATGACAAGCGAAATTTTGTTAGACAAATGAGTAAAAGGAGTCTTGTGGAATTACTGGAACTGCAGGGCTAACTGTGGGAAAACACACAAGCAGGGCGGGTGCCAAGTGGCTCTGCGCGAATGCAAAGTGCAGTGCAGAAATGGGCAAAAAATGAGAAGCGGTGAGTCCCCGCTTTGGCAGCAAAGATCTCCTCTGCTGTAAGGAAGAGTCAAATGTCCCAAAGCTGTGGTGAGTCCACCTGGTTAGACAAGGGACCCTGCCCCTTGGGGATGGTGGGGGAGGGGAGCGGCATCTGCTGCCTGGGTGAAACCCAGTTCCCCTAAAAATCCTAATCCCGCTTCTGACACCAGATATTGCAGTTAAATAAGGATCAGGATAAACAAATAGGCCGAATAGGTGTTTATTCAGGGAGAAATAACTTACAGCCTAGACAGATGAACACCAGCAATTTCCACCGGATGCTCTCCTGTCTGAGTCCCGCCAGCAAGAGAGCTTTTCCCGGCTCTTCCTCCAACCTCCTTCCACTGGTCACTTCCATCCATGGCTCCCTCCCCCAATGGGCGTGGTCAGTGCCACAGAAGGTCTATCTCACTACACTTGATTGTAGCTGTCTTTCCTTATATTACTTCCCTCATCACCCTCTTTTATTTCTTTCCCCACTTGATCTTCCCCTTCCAGCTTCCCTATCCATCCATAATTACTTATTTTATTTACCATTTCTAGGGAGATCTATCTGCTTTCACCTCTAGTCCCTTACTTTGTATCTAACCTCTGTGGTTTATGGATTATAGCTAGGTTATTGACTAACAGCTAATATCCTCATATAAGTAAACAATACCATATTTGGCTCTCTGGATCTAGGTTAGCTCACTTAGGATGGTTTTTTTTTTCTACTTTTACCTGCAAATTTCCTGCAAATTTCATTTCATTTTTTATATGGAATTGTGTAAATGTACCACTTTTTAAAAAATCCATTCATCTGCTGAGGAACATCTAGGTTGTTCCCAGTTTCTGGGTATTATGAATAGAGTAGCAGTAAATGTGGTGAGCAAGTGTCTCTGTGATAAGATGAAGCATCCTTTGGGTATATGACCAAGTGTGGTTATAGCTGCATCTTGAGGTAGATCAATTCCCCAACTTCCTAAGGAACCATCACACTTATTTCAGTATTGGGTGTACATGTTGGTATTCCCACCAGTACTGGATGAGTGTTCCCTTTACTCCACATCCTCACCAGTATGAGTGGTCGTTTGTTTATTGATCTTGGCTATTCTGACAGATGTAAGACGAATCTTAAAGTAGATTTTTCATTTTCCTAATGGCTAAGGATGATGAGTATTACTTTAAAGGTGTTTCTCAGATATTTGTGTTTCATCATTTGCGCATTTTCTGTTTTGATATGTACCCCATTTTTATTTTTTGAGACAGGGTTTATCTGTGGCTTTGGAGACTATCCTGGAATTATCTTTTGTAAGATCAGGCTGGTTTTGAACTCATGGAATTCCTCCTGCCTCTGCCTCCTGAGTGCTGGGATTAAAGGCATGTGCTACCACCACCTAACCCTGTACCCCATTTTTAAATTTGGCTATTTGTTTTCTTGATATATAGTTTTTTAGAGTTTTTTATATATTGGATGTGTACTTGGTAAAAATATCTTTGCCTTCTCAGAATGGTGGTGTCATTCACTGTTTAGAAGTTTTCAGGATCATGAGGTCCCATTTTATTAATTGTTGAACTTAGTGTCTGTGGTATTGGTGCTCTGTTCAGAAAGTCTTTTTCTTGTTCAAGGGTATTTCTCACTTTTTATTTTATCAGATTCAGTATTTCTGGTTTTGTGTTGGAGCCTTTGATCTATTTGGAGTTGAGTTTTATGAAAGTTATAATTATGAATCTATTTATATTCTTTTATACAGGTAGCCATCCAGTTTGACCAGTCCCATCTATTGAAGATAAATGTTTTATTTTCAGTGTTTATTTCTGGTTTATTTATAAAAAATATCAGTTGTTTACAGGTGTGTGGATTTATTTCTGGATATTCAGTTCAATTCCACTGATGTCTGTTTTTGTACCAATACCATGTTGCTTTTTTATTACTGTTGCTCTGTGGTGCAGTTTGAGTTTGGGAATGGTGATACCTCCAGCAGTTTCACTTATTATTCAGGGTTATTTTAACTATACTAGATTTTTTGTGTTTTATATGAAGCAGAAAATTGCCCTTTCAAGATCTTTAAAGAAATTGTATTGGAATTTTGATGGGGGATTACATTGAATCTGTAGATTCCTTTTGGTAGGATGGCCATTATTACTATATTAACCCTACTGGTCTATGAGCATGGACGATCTTTCCATCTTCTGATATCTTCTTCAATCTCTTTCTTCAATGTCTTAAAGTTTTTTTTAATCATACCAGTCTTTTACTTGCCTGAAGATATTTTATGATTTTTATGCTGTTGTGAAAAGTATTTTTTACCTGATTTCTTTCTTGGTCTGTTTGTTGTTTGTATATAGGAAGGGTATTGATTTGTGTGAGTTAATATTTTATACAGCTACTTTGCTGAAAGTGTTTATCAGTTGTAGTGGTTTCCCAGTGGAATTTTTAGCACCACTTATGTATACAACCTTATCATCAGCAAATAAAGATACTTTAACTTTGTACTTTCCAACTTGTATCCCTTTTAATTGTCTTATTGCTTTAGCTAAGACTTCAAGTACTATATTGAATAGATATGGGGAAAGTTGACAACTTTGTCAACCTTGTCTCATTCCTGATTTTAGTGGAAATGCTTTGAGTTTCTCTTCATTTAAGTTGAAGTTGTCTATGTGCTTCCTGTAAACCTCTGTTATTATGTTGAGGTATGTCCCTTGTATCTCTAATCTCTCCAGGACTCTAGATGTTACATTTTTGTCAAATTTATTTTCTGCATCTTATGAGATGATCATGTGGTTTTTGTCTTTCATCCTGTTTATATAGTGAATCACACTTAACAAATTATATATGTTGAACTATCTCTAAATCTTTGGGGGAAATGTATTTGATCATGATGGATGATCTTTATATGTGTTTTTTTTTTTAATTTGGTTTGCAAGCATTTTGTTGAGAAGTTTTGCATCTACATTCTTTAAAGAAATGAATTGTCTTTATTGTGTCTTTATGTGGTTTGAGTATCAGGGTAACTGTGGCCCCATAAATGGAATTGGCAATGCTCCTTCTGTTTCTATTTTGTGGAATAATTTTAGGAGTATTGGCATTTATTATTCTTTGAAAGCCTGATAGGATTCTATACTAAAACCATTTGGCCCTGGGCTTCTTTGAGTTGGGAGACTTTTAATTGCTGCTTCTATTTAGTGGAGTTATAGGTCATAGGTCTATTTAAATTTCTTATTTGATCTCATTAAACTTTGGTAAGTTGTATGCATATAGAAAATTATCAATTTCTTTTATATTTTCCAACTTGACAAAGTACAGATTTTAAAATTATGTCCTTATGGTTCTCTATATTTCCTCAGGGCTGCCATTATGTACCTCTTTTCATTTTTAATTTAGATAATTTGGGTCTTCTCTTTGCCTTTAGTTGCTTTGAATAAAAATTTGTCAATCTTACTAATTTTCTCAAAGCCAACTCCTTGTCTCATTGATTCTTTGTATTGTTTTGTTTGTGCTGTTTCATTGATTTCAGTCATGAGTTTGATTATTTCTGGCCATATACTTCTTTTGGTTGTAATTTCTTCTTTTTGTTCTATAGCTTTCAGGTATGTTGTTAAGTTTGATCTGGATAGTGTTGGCATAGTCCTTTAGTTCCAACACATGGGAAGTAGAGGCAGGTGGATCTCTTTGAGTTTAAGGCCAGCCTGGTCTACAGAGTGAGTTCCAGGACAGCCAGGCCTATACAGAGAAATCTTGTTAACAAAATTTTTTTTATTAGTTTAAGGTATTTCCAGTTTTTATTTTTTTGTAGGTACTTTGTGCTATAAACTTGCCCCTTAGAATAGTCTTCATTGTGTACCAGAAGTTAGGCATGTTGTGCATTTGTTTTTATTCTATTTTAGAAAGTTTTTCATTTCTTTCTTAATTTCTGCCTTGAACAATTTTTCTTCCAGTAGTGAGTTGTTAAGTTTCCCTGAGTTTGTAGGCTTCCTGTTGTTGTTGATATCCAGCTTTAATCTAGTGGATGCAGCTTGTTATTTCAGTTTTCTTGTATCTGTGAGAGCTGCTTTGTGTCCGAGTATGTGGTCAGTTTTGGAGAAAGTTCCATGAGGTGCTTAGAAGAAGGTATCTCTTTTTTATGTTTGGGTGAAATGTTTTATAAATATCTGTTAGGCTCATTTGGTATAACATCAATTAGCTCCAATAGTTCTCTGTTTAGTTTTTGTCTGGATGACCTGTCTTTTGATAAGAATGAAGGGATATTTATGTCTCCTACTTTTGTTGTGTGAGGGTCACTATGTGGTTTAAGCTGTGGCAGTGTTTCTTTTATGAACGTGGGTGCCCTTGTGCTTGTTGCATAGATGTTAAGAATTGAAGTGTGCTCTTGTTGGATTTTTTTCTTTGGTGAATATATAGTGTCCTTCTCTATCTCTTCTGCTCAGTTTTGGTCTGAATTTCATAGTGTTACAGAAAGTTGGATGTCAGCCAGTGCAGAGGTGTGGGAGATTTAAGTTGTCCTAACCTTCAAATGTCCTCTTGACACAGCCTGGAGACATACAAGAAGGGAGGCTCAATTGAAGGATGGCCCAGATCAGATTGGCATGTGGTCATGTGTGAGGGGGATTATCTCAATTGTTAATTAATGTAGAAGAGCTCAGACCACTGTGAGTAGTACCATTCTCTACAGATGCATCTGTACTGTATGAGAAAGCTAGCTAAACACAAGCTTGGAGTTTGTCAGCAAACAGTATTCCTATATACCTTCTTCTTCATGTTCTTGCTTGAGTTCTTGCCCAGGCTTCCTTTACTGATGGACTATGACCTGGAAATACAAGCCAAATAAAGCCCTTTCCCCCCTAAGTTACTTTTGGTTAGAGTATTTTTATCACAACAATAGGAAGAAAACTAGATGAGGAGTATGTACATGGGGTATGTAGCACTGTGAGAAGGAGGACTTCTAAAAAGATTTGGGGGAAACTAAATTTGAGAGGTGACCAAATGCACAGATCATCTTGGGATGTGGGGATGAGGATGAGGATGAGGATACTGATAGGATGAGGATCAGAAGGTCATTCTATAAGGCACACTGGGATGATCTCCAAGGTGCTTTTGAATGGTGGCAATTTCTATGAGGCACTCTGTTCAGCAGGGCAACACTTTTCTGTTAAGATCAGACATTATTGTCTGTATCTTAAATTACCCAGATTTGTCCCAGCCTGCCCTCTAACTCAACACCTCCTGAATGGACACTCAATTCCCAAGCTGCCATGTTCTAGCATTCCTGGTGTGCCTATAGGTCTTGGTCTGACTCCAAGTTAGGTAATGTGAGGCTGAGCTGGGAGCTTTCAATGATGATACAACACCACCACCACACAGTGTATTGGGAGGTCACTGATCAGTGCTAGATTCAGTTTGCTCACAGTACACTGGATACAAGTTGAAAAGTCTAGAATGTGATCAGATAATAGGTCTATGGGGATCATTATGATGCTGGTGTGCTGATGTATACTCCACCACAGGAACCTCAGGGCTGCAATTTCTTTCAACAGGACAGGGCAACCACAGAAGCACTGCATTTGGTAAAAAGGCAGTCACCTGGCCTTGTGCTCACTGAATCTGAGGTGCCTGGCATCATCCAGTAGATATGGCTGAAGGGTGTGGTCTAGCTTTCCTGACCTCTCTCCTCATAGCCTAGAGTCTATGCCTGTGCTCTACTGATAGGACTCAGATCTGTAGCTTGATAGGTCTTGGTCTTTGAGGAAAACGAAGCAGTTACCTCCTCTGTTGAGTCTACAGTTGTTTCCATTTCCATCTACCCTTTATTCACTGGAGTCAGAAAGTGCTCCTGAGTGCTACTTTGTAAGGCTTGCCCTCAGCTAGCATGGGTGCTTCACTGGGGAACATGTGCTGACAAGGGCTGTCCTTGCTCCCTTGGCTTAAGAGAAGGATGTTAGTTGCAGTTCCATGTGCTCAATTATTTAGCACACTGAATGTGTTGGAAGGATTTGCAGTCTGTTGTATTGCAGATGCCGACTGTGAAGCTCTGCAAATCCCTTGAGTCCTTTTTGCAACTGATAAAATGAGGGTATGAAATAACTTTTGTTCCCCGTTAATAATGTTGGGGGAATGCAGAGTCAATACTTTTAAATATTTCAGGGATTTTCATTCTGAGATGGGTAAACAAACGAGAAGCAAATGGCAAGACTCCCCTGTGAGTGGCCAGCCACACTGTGACTTAGCAAGGCAGATAGGCTATTTCCCAGTGAGGTCCTTTCCCCAAAATTGTGGCAGGCTACAACTAAGGCACCAAGAAGGGGAATATGGGAGACACAATTCCCCAGTCACACTCCCCAGTGGTCCTAAGTTCTCTCCTGTAACAGAGGAAAGAGCTCAGAGACAGCTCTGCAGACAGTGGAAGTTGGCCATCACCATCCACAATGCTCCACTCCTCTTCTTTCCTTACCTTTTCTCTCCTCCCCTTCTCTTTCCTCTCCTCTCCTCTTTCTTTTGTTTTCCTCCCTTCTTTTCTCTTCCCTATGTTTTCTTCCACTGTCCCCTTTTCATTTCTTTTTTCCGTACCTTCCCCCTCCTTCCTCCTCCTCCTTCCTGCGGTATAGGACAGGACAGAAATGAACTTTTGATCTTCTTACCTCAGCTTCCTAGACTGTTGGGATGACAGATCTGTGCCACCAGCCATGCTTGACATGGACCCTTTTCAGCTTTTGCATGCATGTCTCAATTTCATTTGGGAGAAGATTAAATCCATCAGCCCTTTAGTCTTTTTTGATGACTATGAGGTCTGGGGGTTCCTAGCCTTAGTGTTTACTTGTATTTGGCTTGTATCCAGTTACTCATAAGCTACCAAGTGAACACCACAACTTTTTTGTTCTCCTTCTTATTCATTGCTCTGAGGCCCCTGTAACAGAGATCATGCACTAAGCCCAAAGGAAATTAGCTACCTGGATACTGTCAACAATCCCTTTGGCACAAGCTTCCTCTCATATTTGAACAGGGCTGGCCTCTGCTTTTGCCCCACCTGCTTTCCTCCACCCCACTGAAAGAGTTCCTTATTCTGTTGGCTCTCCAAAGGCTCCTCCCTTCGATCTCCCTTTCATTCCTCCCCAAAGGTGTCTTAGCAACATTCCCACCCTACCCTTGGCTCTCTTCTTGCTGGGGAAGCAGGCATGTGTGATCAGCATGTCCAAAGATGAGCTTTGTCTTATGAATTATGAAGCTTTGGCTTCAGCTATGTCTGCCGAAGAAGCTCCACATATCTGGAAAGGAAGATAGAGACTTGTGCTTCTAGGAGGAAGTTGTGCACAACAGGTGTTAGGGAAACTGCCTGCTCCTCAGCCACCTAACTTTGGCTTCAACTCTGATGTGTGTATGGAGCTGAGTCACTGTTGGACATCTCTTGAACTCTTGAACACAGCTCTTGTGATGTGCCTATATCCATGGAAGTTACACTGGTACCTCTAGCTCAGCCAGTCCACAGGTGAGGTTACCGTATCTTTTTTTTTTTTTCTATAGCTGGTGTGGACTACTGCAAATATCTGGACCCAAGGTACATTCCTACACTGCTCTAAACACATAAAGTGGATACATCCAACTTCCTGGTCACTGCTTTTGTCTTCCCAAAATATCTTTCTAGTCACATAAAAATCAAAAATCTCTTTGAATGTTAAGGATATAGCTCAGCAGTACAGTAGTTGCCTTGAATGTGTGAGGCAGTTGCTGAGAGAGAGAGAGAGAGAGAGAGAGAGAGAGAGAGAGAGAGAAAGAGAGAGAGAGAGCCTCTATTCTGCTGCTTCATCCTTTGTAGTAGCCCAAGAGCCTCTGGTTCATATTGCTGTAGCATTCTTCAGAATTAGCCCACACTGTGATGGTCTTGCTGGCTAAAGCTGACCTTAGTTATCATCACATCATCTTCTGAAGCTGTATGCTCACCTAACTGACTTCCTTATGTGGCCTCTTTCCCTCTGCATGGTGGGTAGAGATCCTTAGCTGTCTATCTCCTGTCTCTGTCCCTGTCCACCTCTTTGGTGAAGCAGTATTTCCCCCTTCTCCTTCGTCAGGACAGCAAGCCTCTGACCCCTTCTTGTCACTCCAGCTATGCCCTATGCACATTATGTACTCCTGTCACCATTTCCCCACTTGTACATCTTTTATTGTCACTGTACTTTTTTTTTTTTAAACAAAGTCAAGCATCTGTAACTTCTCCCATTTCAGAAAATAACTAAGGCATAAATAGAAGCAGAAAAATCTCCTAATACAAAACTTATGTGTCCTCTACCTATAGAGCCCTGGAGAGAAGCATTCACCCTTCAACCACAGAACTCTAATTGGCATCTGACCTGCTCCACTGGTGCCTGTTTCTGTACTCCATCTATGAACCCCTGAAGAAGTGGAGTTGTCTGTAGCTCTCACATTCATTTGAAGAGAGTTGGGGAGAGAAAATAGTCTATCTAAATCCATGCTGCAACTCTTATGCACGTGACTTAAAATAGTCCACAGCTTCATGGAATCACAAGCATTCTATGTGTTTCCTACGGGATACTTGATGCTTCAAGGGAGGGGGGGGAGAGAGGTCCCAGGGAAGACCAGGTGGACATGCGAGTCTCAAGTCATTTACATGGAGGAAGAAATATTTTTAAAGCTTGCCACATCAACAGTGAATAGACCTGTGCAGTGTCTCTCACACCCACTTAAAATCTTTGGTACATAGGCTTTTATTTTGCTTTTCACTTATTCTACTTATTTTACAGTTCAGTTAAATAAGCCACATTACACACAGAATGGTGTGTTCCTAAGGCATCATGTTATGATGAATGGCTTCTCTTACATTGGACTGAATTGGCTGGCACCTAAGTAAGTTACTGAGTAAAGACAAAGCTGCCTTGATATGATGTCTTCAATGTTTATTCTCTGTTGCTACTTGATAAATGGAAGAAAAAGAAGGCAATGAGTTCAAGAAGGCCCAAATGAAATAAATTAGAAGAATCACACAAAGAGAACTAAAAGCCAGACAGTGCTGAGACACCAGGGCCACCTCAATCATGGCCTCTTTCTCTCTTCTCTCTGTTTCTGGATTTCTTTGCCTCCTCTCAGCAGTCAGGTCTGTGTAAACACAAGCCAAAGAGAGCTGTAGTGGCCACACTCATTCCAAACAAAACACACTTGAAAGCAAAATGGAGATAGAAGTGGATGTTCAGTAGTGATAAACAGGTAAGGACATGATAACATTAAACATTTATGTGCTTAATGATGTGATTTCAATGACATGAAAGAAATTACAGAACCAAAAGGGAGCCTACTGCTATACAATCCATTGTACTTCTTAACATAAATTTCACTGATATTACCAGCAATGATACTTTGGACCTGGAAAACATGATATTTGTTTTTTCAGTTTTAAAACTTCCACACAATATTTATACAAATAGGCTATGAAATGGGCCATATACAGACTATCATATCTCAATATAATTTAATTAAACTAAAAATCAATTACAAATTATTTTTAGAAAATTCCAAAATATCAGCGATTTCTGGATCACATTTTAGACTCCTTAAAGATTTAGGAAGGAACAGTGGAAAATTAAAAATATTTTAGTTTAATAAACTTAAACAAACTACAAGAGAATTAAAGTTGTAAGACATAGTGAATTAATACTTGGAGGAAAATCATAGCTTTAAGTGCATATTTATAAAGCAATCATTTGTTTTAAAGAGGTATGGAAAAAGCAGCATATCAATCTAATGGAACCAAATAAAGAAAGTCATAACAGCAAAACCCAGTGAGATGAAACAAGGCTCACCTTAGGTAGAAATCATAATAGCCCAAAGTGTGTTATTTGTAAAGGTTTGTTGCTTCATTCATTTTCCAGAAAGACTAATATTTCTAAAATGAAAAAGAATATTATCAATATTATTCATAAAATAGTAAGAACCATTAACTCTCAGTCGATATAGATAGGCTACAAAATAATGTGAAGAGACATTTCCTCCATATACAATTATTTTATATTTTACTTTATGTGTACAAGTGTTGTGCCTGCATGTGTGTGCACTATGTGTATACAATATCTCTGGTGGCCAAAGGGGGAGATAGATCCTTTGGAACTAGAGTTATAGATGACTGTGAACTATCTTTTCACTGTCCCCCATCCCATGTAGTGATTTTAATAGGAATGGTCTCCATAGACTAAAGTATTTGAATGCTTGGCACATAAGAGTGACACTATTAGGAGTTGTGGCCTTGTTGGAGTAGGTGTGGCCTTGGGGGAAATGCATCACAATGGGGCAGGGCTTTGAGGTCTTATATGCTCAAACTAGGCTTAGTGGGACAGTTTCCTTCTGCTCTCTGGATCAAGATGTACAACTCTCTGCTCCTTCTCCAGCACCATTCCTGCCTGTGTACTGCCATGCTTCTCACCATGAAGATAATTGACTAAACACCTGAAACTGTAAACCAGCCCCAATTAAATGGTTTCCTTTATAAGAGTTGCTGTAGTCATGGTGTCTCTTTGAGGCAATAAAACCCTAGATAAGACACACCATATATATTTTTATAGTCAAATTATTCTCTAACAAAAAATATTTCTAAGTCTGAGAAAACAATTGAAGATGTTGAATCCTCAATTGACAACACCAGTTAAAATTAAAAATGAAATCAAATAGGTCTAGACATAGGTGTTTCTGGGTGAATTTTTTCAAAGATCTAAGCATGAAATAATGTTTTATAAATTCTTTCAGAGAATAACACAAATACTTTTTCAACTCCCATTTAATGGCACAGTGCATCCAAGGTCTGGAGCCACCACTATGACATTAAGGGAAAGGCAGACTATAGGGGAAAAAAGTGCATGCAGGCTCATTGAGATTCTGTCTCAATGTACTAAAGACAGTGGCTTCAGGATGGTGGTAGCTGGGATCCATCTCCAGCCACACTCCAAGGGAGGGTTCTCCATGACTTTCATCACACTTCACACTTTCAGAGTGTCCTTTCAGTCTTTAAGGCAAGATGGCAGATGAAGATATCTAGTGACTACTGCCCTATATTAAAGTCAGAGTGAAGAGGACACAGGCTCTAGCAAGGTCACCTTTCTGAGCTAGCTTGAGCCTTGTGGTATCCACACCACCTCCCGACATACATTCTTACTCCGTGACCAGTGGACCTTTCACTTTTGTTGTTGTTTGTCTTTGGTTTTTTGAGACAGGGTGACAAGGTTTCTCTGTGTAGCCCTGGTTGCCCTGGAACTTGCTCTGTAGACCAGGCTGGCCTTGGATTCCCAGAGATCTGCCTATCTCTGCCTCCTAAGTGATGGGATCAAAGGTGTGCACCACCACACCCAGCTTCTGGTCTTTGTTTTTTTTTTTTTTTATGGACTATTATATACCTTCCAGCACCCATAGACCACAATCTTCCCAGGATGGCTCCATATAGTTGCCATTCTGAAGGTTGTCTCAGTCTTTCCTTCACAGCCTATGTGCTGTTGTCCATCCCACTGTTACTGCTTATCTTCCTGTCAGGACCATGGACAGAGCAGCTGGCTCAACATCCCTTTCCTTCTGAGAACCCCTTGGTGACTACTAGTTGAGATGTCCTTTCCTCCCTTCTGCCTCCAGTCATAAGCATCTTTATTCCAAAGCTTAGCCTGGGGCAGCTTCTTTCTAAGTGTCTTTTTTATGGCCTTGCTAGGTTGGGTCCTGCATGTTGGTTGCTTACTGTGACAGACTGTGGGTTTGTTGCTGGCTATGGGAGGTTGGGTTTGCTCATTCCTCATAGCTGCCAGTCTTACAGCTCTGGAATGCTCACATCATCTGTTTTGTTACACACTTTGCTGTGTAGATGTTACCAGCACCTTCTCTGAATGTTTCTACTCCCCCATCTCCCACTACCAGACATTTGTTCTAGTGTGAGGGGACAGGGGGCTGGACTCTCATACCAGACCCTCCCATGAGGACTTGTCAATGTCTTGTTGAGGATGGCATAGCTGCTTTGGCTAAGGTGGTAATAGTCATGTTATGTCTTAGAGAGTGTACCACCATATTTGAACAACTGAAGTATTACATTACCAGGACCAGATAATCTGTCCAGTTGCACCCCACACCAAGTGTTCCAATCTGTTTATGTTTACTTAGAGTCGGGAAGCCAAGCCTGGGAACAGTAATCAGCTCCAGGTATAGTGATATTGGCACCCCCTTTTCCCTGGTCAGGGGCCTCTGTGGACCACAAGGAACACCCATCCCCCATTGCAAATCCATATTCTGTCCTGCAGGCAAAATGCATGCCTAGCCTACAGAAGCCCTGTATACAGGATTCCTGAAAACTTTAGGGGGTTAAAGCTGGTCCCTCATAAGAGATTTTTAAGGAGACCTGAGCAGGGGAAGTTACAAAGTCCCGTGAGCATCTGAAGGAAACTATGGTGAAAGTGGATATCTTCACTACTTCAAGAGGTACCAGGAGTCTAGACGATGAACTCTCAGGGTGAAGCTGTCAATATGTTCAGCCCACCTGAAACAGTAATGTGTTCTATTTATGGTCCCTGCCTGGCCAATGATTGCATCCATTTACCCCCTCTCCCAGGTGCCTCAGCAGAAAATTCAAATCTCATGGTGTCCTGATATGAGTCCCAATGGAGTCTGTAGCTGGAAAGGCTTGGGTTTTTCCACGGGTCTTTTAGGATCTCCAACACGGCTGAGAAATCCAACCAGGACCATCACACACCCTGGCTGTTAAGCTTGCATGCAGGATGTTTCACTGTCAAGCATACCTCCTGACAGGGATAGAGGTCAGGCTATGTGGGATGGTCTGGCCAAAGATTCTGGCATTTGCTGGGCAGCAAGGATCTATCTCCATGGCTTTAGCTAAGCTTCTAAGTGGGATGTGTGCCTAATTAATGCGGACTTGTGTGGAGTCTTGATTCACATGCAAGGCAAGGTCTGCATCTCTAGCTGTGCAGCCTTGACCTTCAGACCATCACAAGCTCCAGCCAGGCAGTGGCCCCAAGCCAGCCTCACTACTGAAGCATGAAGGGTGTTCATGGAGGGCGCTAATGAAATGTGAATTATTCCAGGAAATTAATTCTCTCAGAGTATTAAAAGAATACACCACCCCATACCTGCCCGTATGGCATAAAAGGATGCTACACACAGGCCCAGGTGTGAAAAGCTCTTGTGTGAGTACAGTGTCTGTGATGAACTGAAAGCTGCTGGAATGCCACCAGTTGTCCCAGAGACCATGTCAAATGCAAATGAATATGTAAGTGGGCATTGTTTAGGAAGAAGAGCAACATGTCCATGGCTGTCTGGCTGGGCATGAAACAGAGCCAGTCCTCATTTATTCACCAAGTAAAACCGCCTTCGTTTCGATTAGCAGATGATCTCGCCCCGAAGATCAGAGAGAAGGGAGCTGTGTTGCCTGCTGCTTTGGGGAAACAATATGCTTTGAAACACGGCGTCTGCTTTTCCGTCTCCAATGAGGAGGCTTGCATTATTAAACAATCTGCTTAATAATTTAGGCTGAAATAAACTTGAAACACAGAGGGAAAGTGCTCTATCCACCAGGCAATGCTCTTGGACTCAAGTTTGAGGGATGTGAGCATCCAGTTAAACTGAAGGATGACTCTCTGGCTGTCATTGGGAAAGAACTGATGACTAATGTCTTCTGTGAGCCATCCCAGCACATCTCCAAAGCCAAAGGACCTGGGAGCATAAGTCTGGTCTCTGTATCCCCTCCAGGTAGCCCCTGGGGACTCCTTTAACCTGTATTCTGGGACCTCAATGGCACTGCTCAGAAGGAGCCATGGCATACCTTCTCAGTGCTTCCTGTTGGGCATAGGCCTTTTGAAGCCTTATCTCTGATATTTTCACAAGGCTGGCCCATCCACTTTTAGGTTCCCTAGTAAGACCATCCATTCCAGGAGCTCCTGGAGCAACTCCAGTGCAGACTCTGGTCCCTCTTGAGCTGAAACATGACCCCAAGTGGAGCTGGGTTCCTCAGTCTCCTCTGTCTTCAGGAGCCCCTTGGAAGAGGTCTTAGGATGTGATCAGCCTAGTTCTTTGTACTGCCTGTTGCCAGTTCATCTTGGGATGAGTAGTGTTCTTAAATAAATATATGGCCATTCCATTTTGGACACAACCTGACTTCATTCCAGGAAGCAAGAGTTATACTTTTATAGTTCCATGTGGCAGCTTGTGACCACACTTGCCTCCATCCTCAAGGGACTCCTGGAATTTTCCTTTGAGCTCTATCTACCTATCTGATAGCCAGTGAAGAGTGGGAATATGGTCCTTCCTGTGAAGGGGACAGTGAGATGTGGTATGGAATCCTCTAGTGATGTCTCTAAAGACCAGAGGCATAGAGACAGGGACTTATGAACAGAGGATCAGCAGAAAGGGAAAGTACTATTTTTCTCAGTTAAAACCAAGAGACCACAGGGTGCTAACCAGTTGTGTGTCAGGATCACACAGGTGATACCTTGTAATGCTCTATTATAAATGAGTCTATTATAAATGAAATCTAAATCAGAAGAGGCCAATGACAGCATCTCAGTGATACAGCAAGAACCCACTCCAGGCATTAGTGGTACTGAGAGGATCTCGAGGAGTTGGGAAATGATGTTTGTCATTCCTTGGACTTCTTGAGCAAGCATCATATAAGATCAGATATCATATATAGGACAATATCTGTGGTAACTCATTAGTTTTTAAAGAGAATGTGCTGGGCATTGTTGGGGGCTCTTGGTTGTAAGAACTCAATAGATTCTTCACAGGCCAATGGATGTCCTGTGGCTCTGTCTTGCTCATGGTAACTCAGGGTAGCTAGTGCTGAAACCTGGATTTGAACTCAGAGCCCTCCACACTGACTTTCCACAAGTCTTACCTCCTGAGGCCTGCCTGTGCAAGCTAAGCTTGATTTTGGCACAGGTAGCAGGAACAAGAGTAGTAGATAGTGGAGAGAGTGATGCAGTAACAGAAATTTCAAGAGGGTCATCTCTGTACCATGGAACCTATAGTGTGTCTGCCATGCTGGAGATGTAAGACCAGACTCCAAGTTCAGTTCAGGAATCAGACAACTGAACAAGGAGACTGTGGGTCACAGGGCCACATTCGCTAATGTGGCATGACCCAAAGCAGTGCTCCTTACTGCAGCATCAGCCACCTAGAAGTAGAAGACAGCAAGGAAGGGACACTTGATGCCAAGTTTCCAGATACTTGAAAGGGGTGGATTCAGAGACAGATCCCAAGGAGGGCTGAATGCTTGTTTATGACTTTGACTTCTCTACTAATGACAATGGGGTTCCCTGGCCTTGTCTTACATTAGGAGGAATGATGGCCATATTTGTATCTCAGAAGGTTGCACTAGGTAATGCATGCCATTTAAAGCAGACAGAACAGAAGTGGGGTAAGGGGAATGGAATGAGTTCCTTGGAACTTCAGAGATAACTATCATTATAAATGCCTTCTGAAATGGGGATGGATAGACTTGGGGGATTTCTGATTGAGGATCCAGGGTTATGTGATAGTGTGGGTATGGGATGAGGAGATGTCCTAGTTTCCTTGCTTTTTTATTGTTATGATAAGCCAAGGCAAAACCAACTGGGGGAGAAGAGGATTTGTTTGGTCTTTCAGTCCATCATGAGTAGAAGTCAAGGGAGGAACTCAAGGTAAGGACCTGGAGGTAGGAACTGAATCAGAGACTATGGAGGAGTGCTGCTTACTGTCTCGCTATACAGGTTCATGGTCAGCTTGCTTTCTTATATAGTACAGACTCACTGACCTATTGGTGGTACCACCTATAGTGGTCTGGGCCCTCCCATACCAATAATTAATTAAGAAAAAAAAACACCAAAGACTCTCCTCCAGGCATTTTCTCAGTTGAGGTTCACTCTTCCAATATGACTGCAGTTTATGTCAAGATCCATAAACATGAACCAACATAGGGAGGAGAGGAGAGCTCTCCTTTGGACAGTGTCTGGGGAAGGACTCTTTAATACTGGGTGTCAGTGTTTGAGGTCTTTATTATAATTTGATATGTCACAGTTGGTTGTTATTCCTGTGAGGCCTGCCTTTTTGTGAAGAGAAAGGAGAAGGAGTGGATCTGGGGAAGATGGGGAGGGAGGGGGACCGGGAGGAGACGAGGGGGAGCAACTGTGGTTGGGATATAATATATGAGAGAAGAATAAAAAAGATATGGACATGTACATAATCAAAATGAAAGCAAGAGTTATTAATAGAAATTAAGGAAAAATGAGAGACACTCTGACACTCCTCAGGGCAAAACAATTGAGATGTTTATCTAGGGCAGTGGTTCTCAACATGGGTGTTGTGACCCCTTTTGAGGGCTGAATGACCCTTCCAGGATATTAGATATCCTACATTGATGGGAGATGTAGTTGGGGAGTCAAGATGTAGGGACTTAAGAGGAAGAGGTCCAGACCCTTTCTCTGGTAAGATAAGACTATGTGGAAACACTTAGATGCATAGAAATGGGTTAATATTTAAGACAGAGCTAGCCAATAAGAAATACTAATAAAAGGCCAACAGCTTTATATCTAATAGAGCATCTCTCTGTGTTATTTGGGACTGAAGCGGCTTTGGGACCAGGCTGGTGGGAAAACTGCCCATTACATTAAGATTAATAACAGTAGCAAATTACAGTTATAAAGTAACAACAAAAATAATTTTGTGGTTGGGGTCACCATAGCATGTATTAAACCTGTATTAAAGGGTTGTAGCATTAGGAAGGTTGAGAACCATTGATCTAGGGGTTTTATAGACATAACGTAGAAACTGGACAAAGATTGTGGTAATTTCTATCAAGAAAGATGAATTCTCTGGGCATATCATAGGTTGAGCAAATTAGGGGGTAATAGACTCTGAATGTTTTTCTGACCAATGAGAATTGAGGCTGATGCCCTCTTCTGGCCATCATGTGTACCTACCTGCACTCACATTGTATGCATGCATATGTGTGTGTAATACACACACATATGCACACATGTATATACATGAACTGATGATCAGAAATTGTGCTTGTGCTGCCCACCAAGTTATGGGAGTGTTCATGCTTTGAAGCCTCCTTCTGTCTGGCTCTATTATTGTGCTAATGGCTGACCTTGTCCTGCTTACAAGCCATTAGCCTGAGCTGTCATTGCCTGTGTTGCTAACCTTGGAGGTCTTGCTGGTCTTGGACTTTGATGGGTTCTGTTGACTCTTAGGTTAAACTCTTTTTATTCGGCCAGATTGTAACTTCTCTGTAAAGTTAATTCTTATCACAGCTATTAAAATATAGCTGTCATCTTTCTTGGTTATCTCATTTAATTCCTAGTCTATGGGATAGTCTGGGGTTTCTGGGTAGTCTCTTTCCTGAGATAAATGGGTGCCTTTTAGAAGCTCTTCCTGTGGAATATTACTTTAAACTGTGTGAATATATGTCTCAGTGATTGGTTTAATAAAGCAGCTGTCTGGCAAATAGCTGAACAGGATAAGGTTCGGTGAGAGAGCCAAACCGAGAGTGCTGGGAGGAAGAAGGGCAGAGGAGTCTTCAGCAGACGGGCATACTATACTGTGAAAAGGTATCACGTCACATGGAAAAACAGAAAAAAATATGGGTTAATATGAAATGTAAGAGTTAGCTAGTAACAAGCCTGAGCTATTGGCTGAGCATTATAATGTATATTAAGTCTCTATGTCAGTTATTTGGGAACTGGTAGGCAAGAAAGAAAAGGCCACCTACACGTCCTACCTTAAAATTTATTTCATTACAATTAGCTGCGTTAGAAGGAAGAATTATGTAAAAGTAACAGGACCTTGCATGGGTTTCTTGGAGCTTCTTGGAAGATGGCCCTACCCTTGCTTCTCAGAGCCCCTTTTCAGTTGCAGCAAGGTCTCTTATTCAATCTTAAGTGGTTTTCACTGTATCTTTTATGACCTCTATGTAGTTTTCATTATGGGGTCTTTCCACATGTTTTCTACAATGAGCTAGCTCCTGCCTCAATGTCTATTAACAATAGTAACTGAGGCTAGGAGGATGACCCTGTGGTTAATGTATCTGCTGCTCTTACAGAGGTCAGATGGTTCACAATTACCCATAACTCCAGCTCCAGGGTGCCAGCGCCCTCTTCTGGTCTTCAGAGGCACCTGCCCTCAAATGTACCTACCCCCACAGACACACCTGAATGCAAATAATTAAAAATAAACTGGAAAAAAAGAGAATAAATTGAATCTGGTTTATTTGTTTGTTTGTTTGTTCTGGCGGTCCCAGAATTCAATATATAAAGTAGGCTGGTCTTGAACTCAGAGAGATCCACCAGGCTCTGCCTCCCTAATCTTGAGGGAATTAAAGTATGCATCATCACACCTGGCCTGAAGTGATTTTTTTTTAAGTTTTGGAGGAAGTACTAGTTTTGCCTTTATGCAGTGGTTTCCTTGCCTGTCACTGGACATCCAGAGAATTTCCACATTTGGGCTGTGTGGAATAAGCTTTAGCGGACAGGAATGAGTGATCATTAGAATACAATAGGGTGTCCATCTTTAAGAGTATTTGAGCCTTCAAGTGTGTCACAACAAGGCTGGACCTAGAAAACATTACTCCAAATGAAGGAGCAAAGAATAAAGGACAATATTATATGATTTAATGTACAAGAAATGTTCCTAATACTTAAACTCAACAGCAAAAGATCAGGGACTGCTGGGATGGGCAGCTCACAGGCAGGGGTTTCCTTTGTGTATGAAAATGTTTTGTCTTGGATGGTGGTGGGGGCTTGTGCAAGCATAGCATGCTCAAATCAGCAGTGGGGAGGTCTGTACTGGGAATCTGCAAGAGCCAAGCGCAGGTGAATTCAGTTCTAGGGCATGGAGCTGAGTCTTCTCAAGCCATCACTACCAACTCCTCTGAATTTGGGACTTTAGGAAACTTCTTCTAGGGGTAACAGACAGATGCCTGGGAACTCAGCCCTCCTCTGCCCACCCTGGAGGTCTCCATATCTGGCAGCAGCAGGTGTCACACTCAATTATCTTGAAAAGCCAGGAAAACCTACCCTCGCTGCTGTAGACAGGTGGGCCCTCCTTTGAGGCTGGGCCTCTTCTCAAGTGGCAGTGGGCCCATGTCCAATCAATTACCTATTGAAATGAGGCCCGCTGCCTGCAGATGGCAGGTCCTCACCACAACATATGGCTGTGCATCCTCCCTGGGCGGCTGTGATGCTCATGGTAAAGTAAACCCACCTGAAGTGTTAGCTCCCACAGACCCAAGCCATGTGTTGTGCCAAGTTTTCCTGACGAGATGTAGAGGAATATCTATTTGTCCCAGGCAGAATGTAGCAATAGACCAAAGTAATGAGCCCACTTGGCAAGCCAGCGAGTTCACTGGGGTTCTTTTCTATGGGAGCATGGATGACCTAAATGTAGATCGATGGCCTGAAAGCCCACTCCATCCCTGGTACTTGCTCACAAAAGTTGTGCCCTCACAGCTCTCTGCTTTACTTGAAGGCATGTCCCCAGACAGGAGAGTCTCTACCAGGAAGCTGGGCTGGTGGTCAGAGGTCCCCTCTGCCCAGAGGTTGTTAGCTTCAATAATTTTGAGGAGAGTCCTTGAGTATCTTGTATATTTTTCTCTCCCCTGGTCTTAGGAGATCTGATTGTGAGTCTCACCACCTCTCCTTCTTTCCAGGAGTGAAAGCTTTAATCTGAAGGAAATTGCTACCTCAGAGCCTGTACTCTAGACCACCCATGAAGAGCAGAGACATTACATACCCTTCAGCCATGTACCTGACAGAGAGCTCAGTAAATACCCACAGAAAAGCACTTGCATGGAGGTATTCCTTATGGATACATTGCCCTCCTGGGGCTTGTGTGGAGACTCCATGGCTTGCTGAAATCACTGTCCACAGCACCCAGCTCTGGTCCAAAGGCTCCTCCATGTCCTTTCTCTTGAGCTCTGAAATCTTCCTTTGTTGCTGTGCCATCATCTCTTTGTTCAGAAACTTCCACTGGCTCCCACAGATCTGTTTTCATAGGTTCCGTTTTTACTGTGTATAGACAAGTCCAGTTCATTCCCACTCCGCAAATATCCATGACTTTGCTCCAAACCTTCTTACTCTCTCTCTGAGCTTCTAGAAGGCAGGGCAGAGGGTATTTGGTGCCTCCACCTCACTCACTGACACAGGAATGACACCTATGAGGCTGGTATCAGCTCAGGATACCCCAAGGCCAAAGTCTCAGCACAAAGGCCAGAGGGACAAAGGGCAGAAAAGAAGAGACAAAGACAGGAGATAGAGGATTAGAGAGAAGGGGAAGGAAACAAAAGAGAGAGGAAAGGCATTTGTCCTGGTGGGAGGGGGCAAAGTACTGCCTCTGGATAGAGAGTAGAGAGATGTGGCCCATACACCAATGGAAGTTTATAAAGGAAAAGGGGGAAACCCCACGTTATGACAGGTTTTATTTTAATTGGGTATGTTAATTAGATGAACCAAAGGGGGGTTTTGATTACTGTTTTCCAATACTTTGGGAGTTGGACCTTGGCAGTCAGCCTTAGGAGGAGGCAGTGGCCAAATAAGGGAACAGACCTTGGCAGCTAGCTTTAAGAATGTAATCTAATGGTTTAGAGGAAATGGGGGATAAGGAAAAAGTCTGCCAGAGCCATGTTTGCCATGCTTAGGCTAGTTAGAGTCCCTTCAACACCTGTCTGACACTCATTCCCAGCCCCTTTCTGAAGATATCCTCCAGGGCCAGGCCCATCCAGCAGTGGGAGTTCAGTGGATGTGTGGCAGTGGGATATAAATGATTCCATCGGTGCTTTTCATTCCATATACTCGCCACTGTGGACTGTGTCATCCTTTTTTAAAGTTCAGTGTACTCCAGCTCACAAGTCTCCTCTCTCCTCTCCTCATCGTTGCCCGTCTTGGACCATCCACTGATATCTGTGTGCTAAACCCTTCAGTCTGTCTCTGAAAGTGGAATGGGTGGTCTCACCCCATGGTGAGGGCCTTGGTCTACAATCTACATATGCATCTCCCCGCAGAGCCTTTTTATAACCCCTCCACAGCTTCCTCCACCCAGCCCATCAGGCTGTGTGACACCTGACCCCCTTGCACTGTTACCTCCATCTCAGCACTGGATTCCCCACTAACTTCCTTCCTAAACACTTGCCAGACTAAAATCACAACCTCTGTAGCTAACACTCTTGGTATGAATATCTTTGGTTTTCATTGGAAGAGATCAGGGAGAAGAGGGAGGGAAAGCTGTACTTTATAGTCAGTCCTTTTGGGGTCTTGTGAAAACCCTATATAGGTTGGACCCTTGGTCTTGTATTCAAGTTGCACACACAGCTGCAGCTGCCTGGGCCACTTGTTTCCTTACTACCTCATACATCCTGTCCATTTTCTATCCCTTTAACCATGGTAGATTTTATTTTTGGCTGTATTTCCAAGCATGTTTGCTTAGGCCCTAAAGCTGGAACGAGGTCCCTCATGTCTCCTGCAGCACCTTCACTGGGATCTATCTTCCTCAGTTCATTCATTCATTCATTCATTCATTCATTCATTCATTCACTCACTCATTCATTCATTTACCAATGCTCACCAAACAGTAGTGGACAGTGCAGAGCATGTCTGTCTGAGGGACTTAGAGATCCCAAGGACTATGTCTGAGTCTCTCCTCTATTTTCAGTTTGGTACAAAATTGTTACCAGCAGACATGATGGATGAATGAAGGAAGATATCAATGGCCATGCGGAGCCATGCCCAGCTCTCTTGATGCTGAGTCTGAGAGGCAGAGCATGGTCATCCTGAGGATGGTATCTCCTGATAAGAGATCTGCTGAGTACCAAGGGTGATCTGAGCCTGGGTAGGATATGGTGGGGTGAAGGACAAGGAAATGAGACCCCCCTCATCACAAAGTCAGAGCAGGGGATTTGGTGAGACAAGGCTAGACGGTGATGCTTTCACAGCTCTGGGATGTGGGGGAGATGGAGACCATAAGGATGCATCCCAAATGGCCTGAGTATCTGTGGATGAAGGGAGAAGCCTTGAACAAGGATGATGTGGATGATGCTAGAAGCTACAGACCCAGAATACAGTGACAGGAGGCTGGAGGCAAGGGACAGGTGCAGAAGGCAGACTCCATAGACTCCAGGAAAGGGATGAAGTAAAGGTGAGACCCAGGTTCTAAAGCATCTCTTCTTTAAGATACTAAAGCCTTGCCATGAAGAAGCAAGCCTGTGGTAGGTGGTAATGGACTTGGGGTAACTGTGAACTGTCAGCTCTCATTGGCTGTATCTGTTGAGCCACATTCAGAGGGCAAAGCCAGCCCTGAGTACCACTGGCAGGGGAGGCAGTTGGCTAATACCAGATCATCTCCTGGCTCTGGAAGACCCTGCCTTACTGCTGAGTCACACACAATTAAGCTCCCTGAAGACTTCAGCAGCCTTTATGGACAGTTTAATTATTTGCCGTGTGCATTGTACTTGCAAGCATTTGATTTACTGGGCGGACTGCTCACAGAGTGAGCAAATTGACAAGAGCTGCAAACGGTTTTCCTGGTGGAGCCCATTCTTCCCATGGTTTGCCCAGTAATGAAAGATTAATTAAGTAAGACTGCTCCTAATGAAAGCCTCCTATCTGCAGTTTCCTTCATGGCGCCAGAAAGCACAGAAGGGAGCAGTGCTCCTCCTTGCCAGCATCCTGCCAGGAATGTCTGCCATGGGTGCCAACACAGGGGCATGACTTCATGTGGGAGCCAGTAACAGTTGCTAGATTTCAGGGTCTCTATTATTTCTGGAGTGTTTTGAGTTAAACTCACAGCTTGTTCCTGGCATACAGAGAGAGTGTGTGTGTGTGTGTGTGTGTGTGTGTGTGTGTGTGTGTGTGTGTAACAGAGAGGGGGGGGAGGGAGAGGGAGAGAGTAAATATGTCAGGCAATAGAGAGGAGAAAAATTAAAATCACAAACCTCCCACAGAGAGAAAGGCAAACACACAGACACAGAAGTTATATGTGCTTATGTAAACATATAGAGGTGTTTAAATAAATAGAGATTATGTGTTTTTAGACTATAGTGAAGTTATCCTTCTGTATTCACAGAGTGTCAGTCCCAGGATCAGAGTGTTCAAGCCTTGTGTATAAAATGACAAGGTGTTTGCAAGTAGCCTCTGCATATCCCCTTGAGTATTAATGTATCTAGATTTTTAAATGTCCAATATGCTTGTAAAATGCATTATAAGTTGATGCTTTCTTTCAACGTTTAGTGACTAATTAAAAGGAAGTAAGTGTGCCCTTGATTGGTACAGTTGAAATATTTTCCAAGTTATTTGGGGGCCTGATATATTGAATCCACTGATAAATGATGGCAGATACAGAAGGTCCTGGTCTGGAATGTACCAGGCATAATCTCACTTTTTTGAAGACGCTGTTCTTTCTCAAATCTGTGACTATGCATCTTAGTGTGACAAAGAAGAACTCAGGTTAAGATAGAACTGCAGTTACTAATTAGTTATACAGTTTCTATCAGCACCATGATCATTAAAAGTAGAAGGAGACAGAGAGACAGATAGAAAGACTTGAGCCATAGCTGGTTTTGTTGAAAGTAGGTAGGCATCAGAAGGATGCCACATGTCTATGGGCTGGAGAGATGGGAAATGCATTCTCCCCAGAGCTCAGGAAGACATGTATCACCCGTACCGTGATTTAAACTTGACTAGACCCACTGTGGACTTTTGACCTGCAGAATTTCAACTACAAGGTAATAGATTTGTGTTGTTTTGAAGCTTCAAGGCTTTGGTTCTCTGTTCTAGCAGTAGGAGATGAGTGCAGACACACTGCCTTTGAAGTGTCCACTGTCCCCTTTTTAAAGCAGCCACCTGCTCTCCCTCTCTGTGATAAGATTTGATTCCACATACATGTTCTGGAAAAGCCAGTTGTAGGAGCTGTCTGTTCTTTGAAGTCTGGTAGATTTCCATTTTATTGTAGTCTTTTCCAGAGTGTTTGAAGAGGGAAGTCCTTGGTTATAATTTGAATTTCTTCAGCCAGTAATAGCTCTTTCAAGTTCCTTATGCATTTTACAGCTAGCTTTTGCATTCTTTTTTTTAAAAAAAATCTATTTAATCTAGGTTTGCAAATGCTTTGGCAGACAGAGTTGAAATATGTTTAAGGTTTATCTCTGCTGTGTCTTCAGTTCTATATATATATCTATAAATACATGTGTGTGCCGTTCAAATAAAATGATTGTATATGTTTCCTTCAGTGAGAAAAAAATTGCAACTAGATTCTGTAGAGATGGCTCACTTGAACACTTACTGTGTAAGTACAGAGACTAAAGGACTTGACTTTTAGTTCCCCAAACTGTGTGGGTTTGCGGGACAAGGGGAAGGGGGAGCTAGGCACAGTATGCACACTTGTAATCCCAACATCAAAGAGACAGAGACAGGTGAATCCTTGAGGCTTGCTGGCCAGACAATCTAGCTGGAATGGTAAGCTCTGAGTTCCAAAAATAAACAAATAAAGAGAAATCTTGGAAGACACTTGACATCAAACATGTGCCTGCACACGCGCATGTATACCTGAATGTATGCACCATACATCCACATTAAAAAATTTAAAGAAATAAATATAACTTCTACAATCAAATAATGAACACAGGATACAACCAGGTAGTTTGAATAAAATTATAAAATATGATGAATCCCATTAGACATAAAACATACTAACAAAGGCAACATTGGAGGATCTCAGAATCTGGGGCTGCTAAGAGGTCATGAGGCTGACATGCTCTGAGCACAAGGAGCTCTTCATGGGGACCACACAGGGCAAGAACCTAGAGAGGGTGGATTTGGGCAGCTGGACCCTCTCACCTGTCCTCCTGAGGGTCCTAGGTATATCCCATAGAGTCAGGCTCCTGATCATTGGCTTCCTGTGCCCTCATCAGAGCCTTGGGGAGGCACTGCCTGCTCACAGAAGCAGGACTGGTCTGAGGGTTTGGACGAGAACTGTCCACCATAGGCTTGAGCATTTGAATAGCTGGTCCACAGTTGGTGGTGCCATTTGGGGAGGCTTAGGAGCTATGGCTTTGTTGGAGGAAGTGTGTCACTGGGTGTAGCTTTGGCACCATTTCAACTCACTGCCTCTAACTTGACTTGAGCCACTCCCTCCTGGTTCAAGATGTGAGCCCTCGGCTTCCTGCTGCCATGAGTGCTGGCTGCTGTGATGTCTCCTTACCATGACAGACACTTAGCCCTCTCAAACTGTAATCCCAAACAAACTCTTCTTATTAGCTGCTCTGACTATGGACTACTATCGCAGTGATACAGAACAAATGAGACAGTGTTGGCACAGAACCCTCTGGTTTCCTCAGGTACTGAGACTGATCAGGTGCTGTGATCTTAATGTCCTCACCAGAATCAGGGTGGAATTTACTTCTCTGTGTGCTATTAAGATCTGGGTCTTTGGGGAGGTGACCAAGGTTAAATGAGGCTGAGAGAGTAGGGCTTTAGAAGGTCTTCCCACACAAAACTCTGTGCTGTAGATTCTAGTCTCCACAATGGCCTCTAGCCTGACCTTACTGGATGGTTGCCAAATCTTGTGTTTCTTGGGCCTTCAGATTTATGCCCAGGACACCTCTATTTCATATAAATTACCTAGCCTGTGGTATTCAGTTATAGCAACAGGAGCCAGACTGATGCCCAGGGTTGGTGGCCATGGGGAGAGGATGGCAGACCTGTACCTTCAGGAAGGAACTGGTCCCTGGCTTGCTGTTCTTGAACCATCATCAAGACTCTTTTCCTACTGCTATCGCCAGACTTGACTTTTATTCTTGGATAATTTGTACAATTTGTATTTGCCCCCCTAATGGCCAATTTTAGTTACACGTGTTTTGTGTATAAATAACACAGAGCCTCCTCAGCCTGTGGACTCCCTGTACCTCACATCTCTTTGCTGAGTTGCTGCTCTTAATTAGAATTGACGGGATGCCTCCATTTGATTGGCCTTTCCTGAGCAAAGAATCCTGGACTTAATTATTCCACACCATTCCACTCCCGAGCCAGTACTCTCTGTTTTTGAGTTAATTAAATTCTTCCTGCTTTCTGTTAGTTGGAAGTTGGACTTGTTCTAATTTCTTAGGTTTAATGCTCGTTTTGCTTTGTATTTTTTTAAAAGACGGAACTAGTTATAAAAGCAATGAAATTTAACCCAAGTAAAGTTTTGATACATCCCCAAATTTTCAGACGAGTTATTTTCTTAGTAAATCATGATTATGACTCTGATTCTGATCTTGAATCAGTATTGAGTAAAGGGAAGTTTCTCTCCTCAGTCCAAGATTTTGTTTCTGTGTAGGCCTGGTTTTCTTTGCACTAGTTTCTGCCGTTACTTTGACAGAGACCACTCTCTGTATAACTGAGTCACAGATTATTGAACTGTGGTTTATTTGGACAATAGACATAGCATATTATTTAGTTTTTAAAATATCTCCTGTGAAATTAAAATAAATTTTTTCTTCTTGATGGCTCAAGACCTTTCCAGTTTCATTTGTTTCTATTGGTTATAACAAGTACAAAAACACACAGGTCAGAGTGGCCCACACTGTGGGTTTAGGTATCCCTTCTCTTCTTGTTTTTGCCTCACACACTGTACAGGAACAGGATAGTGTAGGAGCATGAGCACACAGAAACAGGAAGACGTAAGGACACAGTCACATAGGAACCCGGGTCACACAGGTATGTACCATCCTGAGCTGTGTTGTCAGCATCTCGTCATAGATCCCCTATTTCATGTTGATTTTTGGTTTCTAAATCATTTTGTGTGATATGGCTTAGGATTTTTTTTACACATTTGTATCTTATTTTCCTATTAACTCTGGCTATCAAACAGTAAATTTGTTTTAGGATTTTCTCTTAAAATTAACAAACAGGTGAATCTTTGTCTTCTTCCAATTTGAGCAAAATTTCCTTTAGTGAAATTCTTCTGAATTTTAAAACATGGCAAGTGTTTATATATACACATGACAACAATAAGATTCTATGTAGTGTCTCAGACATTGATCACAAATGCCTGTGCCACCCATCATTTCTCCTAACAATGTCTGCTGGGCACTGAGGACATGGATGCCCACTTCTAAGAATCCCCCTCCTTGCCCTGCAGTCAGGCTGAAGAATGGTGATCTACCTGTGTCTGCACTGTATGCCTCCTATAGACGTCCAACCCCTGCACAACACACATTTTAGTTTGTCCTGTTTTCAAATGTGCTTGTTTTGGGGGATTCATTCACTCTGAGTACACTTTGTTTTTCCTTTTGCATTTCAATGTGTATGTGTACTGTGTTTTATGTACTATGCAGTTGATAGACACTTGTTTCAGTTAAAACAGTACTGAGACAAGATATCAAAATAGGAAGATTTACCCTCCTGCTTAGAAAATGAATAAATAAATAAACAAGTAGCAAGCAAGCAGAGGCATCAGGTGGCACACGGTTTTCAAAACATTGGAAATCAGACAAATATGAACAATTATCCCCCAAAGAAAAAGAAATCAACTGAGTTTTAAGAAAATTCTACTGTTGTGAATCAGAAATGACCCTGAAGAACAGTTGGTCAGCACAAAACAAACTCAGTGGTATTTTGTGGACTTTTAATCTTATTTTGCTTTTTTTGGGCATTTTTTGCTTGTTCATTTTGATTTCTTTTTTTATAGAGTTTTATTGTTGCTGCTTTGTTTTTAAAGAGAGAGACAGAGGACATGAAGTTGTGTAGGAAGGCAGGTGGGAGGATCTGGGACTAGGTGAGGTGAAGATATGATCAAAATATAAAGTATTGTAAAACTTCTTTTCCTGATTAAAAAAATAAAAGAGAGAGAGAAGAAAGAAAATAAATGACCCTGAGTGTTTTTGTGCTGAGGTAGTATGAGGTGGTGTTATTGCAATGATTGGATCACAAGGGCTTTGATTTCATCAAGAGGCAGGATATTCTGATGGAGTCACACTTTGATGGAAGGTGGTTGGTATTAAAGGGTGGGATCTGTCTGATGGGAGGAAGTTGGTCATTGTGGGTGTACCTTTGAAGGCTGTCTGGCCCCAAGGCTCTTTCTCTAACTCTTCACCTTGACTGCCATAGTGGTTGTAATGCTATATTCCATCAGGTCCTGTTGTTGCTGTGATATTACAGTTCATCATGGTCCTAGTGCTGCTGTAATGCTGTAGTCCATAATGGTCCTATTGTTATGATGCTATAGTCTGCTATGATCCTGTTGCTATGATGCCATAGTCCATCATGGTCCTGTTTCTGTGGTGGTATAGTCCATCATGACCCTGTTGCTATGATGTTATGATTATATTCTTGTTATGTTACAGTGTCTCACTTTAAGCTCCACGCAATGGACCCAGATACCATGTATATGACTGAAACTATGAGCCAAAATGAATCATTTTTTTTCTCTGAAGTTGTTTCTGTCAATGTTGAAAATCTGACTTAAATGCCAGGAGAGATGGCATTTAATGAAGGCCCTTGCCACTGAGTCTGATAACCTGGGTTCAATACCTGGAACTCACATGGTAGAGAGAGTGAACCAACTCTTGCACATTGTTCTCTCATCTACACACACACACACACACACACACACACACACACACACACACACACACTGTGGTATAGCCCCCATTCTCCAACACATTCAATAAATGCATATTTTAAATGTCTGACTAACATACTTGCCCATTGTCTGGAGTGCACTTAGGCTATGGGCAAGGTGATGGATGAGAATCAGGCAGAAACTCATAGAAGCCTGTTATGAAGAAGATGAACTCATGCCTTGGGGAAGACAATATAGAATTCAAAGATCAGTGGTCTCTAGAGGTGTAAGCTGTGATGGGAGAAGTCTGAGAGTGTGGAGGGTCTCCCTCCAGCACTCATCAGCAAGTCCCTCCAGAACATCCAAGCTGGGAGGAGGGATTTAAAAAAACAGACAGATACTTGCTCACTCAGGGTAGAAACAGTACTGGTTCCCATCTAAGATGATAAGTTTAAGTTCACAGGGCTCTGGGTAGAGTGCCTGGGGAAGACCTTGCCTCAGTGACAAGAACTCCAGTATCAGCCTCTACAACATTCTGGTGTGTCCTAAAGTCTTAAAGTAAACCAAAAGATTAAACTTTCTTTGTAATTCACTTCCAACTTAGAGCCAAATTCAAAACTCAAACAAACAAAAAGGAATGGAAAAATTATCCAGCATTGCATCTAGTAAGGTACCAAATCTGTCACCTCTAAAATAATTTCACACCCAACAAGATAAAATTCATAGTGTCTACTGACCGCATCCAGAAGTGAAAAGAGTTGAAAAGTAGAACATGCAGTGTGGAGGTAGGGGAATCATCCAGCAACTCAAGCAATTTAGGAAAGAGACAGAATTCTAGGGCTCTCGTTACCTGCCTTCCAGGGTTATCATGAGGCTTTGGTACTCTTGGCCATGAGACAGTAACATTTACTTGCTCAGATATTAAGGAATGGTTGTGAGGCAACAGCAGAGATGGGCAGATAGCAGAGAATGGACACTACAGAGGCTGGTAACTAACTCCTTGGCTAAGGCACAGGGACAAAGCAGGTGATTAAGGAATAGCATAGCTGCAGTACAGAACATGTCTCAGTGAAAGAAAGTGGGATCTGTTATACCTGGCATAAGATGAACAAACTCTTCATGAGGGTGTATGGGTTAGAGTAGGGATTGCTTGCTTCCTAGTTCAGTTTTAGACCCACCTGTTACTTGTCAAGATTATTATTTAAACTGTGCCTTAATAGTGTCTATTGCTTAAGACAATGGAAATTCTTTGCCACATTGAGCCTTCCTATCAGATGATCCCACCTCCTTCTTCCTACTGAGTCACTTCTGGTTCTGGCTGTATGAATTTGCTATGGACTGAACAGTCACTTCTGCCTCCCCCTGATCTGCCACAAGGCAGGAGGCATGCTTAGATCCTATGCTCTGGTCTATCCACTCTGTCCACTCTTTTACTTCTAGACAAAGTGCCCATCTCCAGAGTTGGCTGAGGATTTTGTCACAAATGGTTGTGGTGCTTGATCTTCACTGTGAATGTGATTAGATTTGGAGTCACTGGGAGACACACAATGGCAATTTCCTGGAAGGAATAACTGATGAAGGAAGATAACACACTGTGGGTGACTCCATTCCACTGGCTGGGTTTTTGACTGAATAAAAACAGGAAAAGGAGAAAGTCAGGTGAGTACCAGTATTCATCCCCTCTGTGTTTTGATCTGTCCAGAACTTGGCAATTTCCTGCAGCTGCAGGTGTAAGTTTGTCCTGTCATCCTGCTTCCCCACTAGGGTGGGCTGTATCTCCTGAACCATGAGTCAGAATTAATTCTTCTCCTGTAGGTATTCTTGCCAGGTATTTGATCACAACAACAAGACAAGTATCTAATACAAGGGCTGTTGAGTTTTCCAATGATTATTTTTGCATCTGCTGAGATGCCTCAAAGCTATCTTAATATCATTTCTTTTACAAATGGTGATTTTAATGGATTCCTTTTACATATGAAAGCCACTTTGCCTTCTTGGGGAAGCCAACCTAGTTAGGACATGTTTCTTCAGATTCTTTGTTTTATGTTAGAGATTCCCACAGGCCATTAAGGGCAGGAAAAAAAAAAATGAAGAATGAAGTAAGGAAGGGGGAATCATCTTTTTTGTGATGTCTCTGGAATCTTGGGGGAAAGGCACTTGGGGGCTGGGGCAGGATGTTACAGGTTTATATCCTGACTCCTCAAATTTTTATGTTAAAATCTTAACAAGACTTCTCCCATTCTTGAGAATTCATTAGGAGTTTCCACCAGTAGATGTTTGAACAGAAGTCATCTCATCTCCTTTGACCATTGCCAGGCTTCTGGATAGGATGGTTGGAGTCTCCTTATTCATAGAAATGTGAGGTCCTTGAGAATCCTATTTTGGAATGACTTGTATGTGCTCACCCCAGTGTGGACCTCCTTATGCCTCTGAGGAATGAAGCTGCAATGAGACCCATGGCTCATTGTGACTATCTGTTGGGTGAATTAGCTGGCAGATGGAGTTTGAACCCACTTTCAGGTCCAGCTTGGGTATATCATGTTACTGAGGATCCACCTGTGTCCTGCCTCTTGAGGTGTGCGAGTGACCCATTTAAACAGAGATCAAAAAACTTGGGCATATCACCATCAATTATCATCTATCTATCTATCTATCTATCTATCTATCTATCTATCTATCATCTACCTACCTACCTACCTATCATTTATCACATATCTACCTATTTATCTATCTATAATCTATCTGTATTTCTATCAACTATTGACCTACCATCTATCAACTTACCTATCAAAAATCACCAATTTACCAACCATCTATCTATAATCAGCCAACTATCATCTATCTATCTATCTATCTATCTATCTATCTATCTATCTATCATCTATCTAGCTAGCTATCATCTATCTATTGATAGCTATCACCTTTTTATCTTTCCTTTCATCAGTTGTGAGGTATTTATACACTGTGTGAAAGTGTATTGCTGTGCTTGGTGTAATAAAAAGTTGAATGTCCCATAGCCAGGTAGGAGGTTTAGATGGGATTCTAGAGAGAGAAATGTAAAAGGAGTTCTTAATTGGTCTACATAGTAAAAGGCCTGATTAAGCCTCTGTTACAAAAAAGAAGAGGATTCTAGGTTCAGGAGAGAGATTCAAGGAGACATGGAGGAGGCAGGATGTGTGGTACATGACAGGATGTAGATTAGCAGAAATGGGTTAATTTAAGTTATAAGAGCTAGTTAAAAACAAGCCTAAGCTATAGACCACACTTTCATAATTAATAATGTTGCTGTGTTGTTATTTGTTAGCTAGTAGCCCAAAGAAAAGTCCTGCATTCATCTATCATCCATTTGTAGTTTATTTATACTATCTACCTATTATCTATCTGTCTATCCATCTATCTCCCCATACATTCATCTATCCATCTATGCCTTATTGGCATATGAATTCCAGCACCCCTCCAAATTATAGCTAACAAAAATAATAAAATATGGCCAGGAAATTTGCATAAATATGTATGAATGTCCAATAAAGGCATAATGCAACCAACCAGTCCATTAATAAAAATCCTAATTAGAAACAATAAGACCTCTGTCAAATGGTAAAATTAAACAAGTTCATAAAATTCAGGATGATAAGAGGTTGGAGAAATGTGCTTCCTCAGAGGCTGTGGACAAGATTCAAGTTGGGCCATTTCTTTGGTTCATTCGTTCAGTAAGTGCCCCTGCATACTCAACAGGCACAGGCCAAGATGAAAAGGGGAACACATGATGAGGAGCCCCTAGCATTGGAAGGTTAAGATTACTTGAAACAGGTCAGAGAAGATTCCATTAAGAAGTCAAGAAATAAACCCAGAGGGAAGAGCCATTTCAGAGACAAGATTATGTGTTTGTTGAATGCTGAAGCATACAGTGCCTTACGTCCAGTGTCTTTTAGAACTATCTACAGAAACTTGTGCATGTGTAGAAGGCAAGGTGACTGGTGATCATGATGGTGACTGTGTGCAAATGACATATGTCTCCATCAGGAACTGGCAACATAACAATGATATAGCCACAACTTCCCACTCTCCAGGTGAGTAATGTGAAGCAGAGCCTGAGAAAGAGAGATGATAGGGAATGTACAGGCATGGAACAGACAGCAGCACAGAGAAACCTCAAGACCTCTGTGACAGGTGTTTGTGTGTGTGTGTGTGTGTGTAGGGGGGAAACTGAGCAAGGGATTTGCACCAGCACCATTTCTGCCCATAGAGCAACAGAGTAGACAGCAAGAAAAGGAGGCAGCTGATACATCAAACCCCAGACAAGAGGTAAGACATTCAGGGTAAACAGACAGCTCTTCACGAGCTCTACAGCCTCAGTACCCCTACCTGCCCAACTGATCATCACAGTGATACTGTGACTTCAGTGAGTGTGCAGGAGTCCATGCACCAGGTGTCCATGGAAACAGGCATACATGCACAGAGTGCTCATCTCCCCATGGCCCCACTTAGCCCAGGGATTCTCCACAACTTTCTCATTCTTTGTACTAAGGTATGTTCTGTTTCTCTGGAAACAAGACACCTGGGTGGGGCTTGCAAATTTCTGTCTGGGTTTTGCCCAGGTGCCAGCTTATGAGACTCCACAATGGGGGTGAGTGGGTAGCCCCTAGGCTAGGGAGTAGAGAAGCCTGGGCCTCCCTCATGAGCTTTTATAGCCCTGACTCATGTCACAGGTATACACAGGCACACATATCACTGGGGTTTGACAATCAGAGGCAATTGAGTGCTCAATGATTTGTGTCAGTTTCCCACGAGCCACCTTCTTGGTCTCTGTTTCTTAATCATAGCTCTAAAATCTGCATCTTGGTAAATAATTATATGGCTCACGATTTCACTCTGTCTGCCCCACGTGGGTGTGAACAGTGTTGATCTGAACACAGCAGGGCAGGACCTGTGGAGGACTGTAGGGCAGGAGTGGCAGAATGGGAGCAGGATAGTTCCAGCCTGGGAAGTGGGCAGCTACGGATGTGCTCTTTGCTTGAGACTAGGTCCCAGATGGACACAAAGCCACAGTCCTCAGCCCTGGTGATAACAGCTAGCCAGATGGGTAAGCACCATCAGACCAGCCATCAATGCTGCACTGTCCTCTTACACTTCCATCTTCTCCACCTCCTGAGTCTGCATAGCATCCTGGTCCACAACACTCCAAGACAGGAAGAATATTGTATGTGAAGGATGTAGGAAGGAGTTGTGGCGTTCTTCTCTGAAGGTGGAGGAAGAGAACGAGACATGGTTTGGGGCTGCTGATGCCAGAAGAGCCAGGTTGGCAAACTGGAGCTTCCTAAGGACCACAGGACTTTCACATCACATGGAAGGGTGTCAGGTGGAGGTGGACTCACCAAAAGCATTTAACAACAGGACTGATAAGGGCTGGAGATATGGCATAGGAGTAAACAGGACTGGCTTCTCTTCCAGAGGCTGTGGGTTCGATTCCCAGCACTCACACGGTGACCTAGAAAGCCTGTAACTGCCGGGATTTGATGCCCTCTTCTGGCCTCCACAGCCTTGAATGAAGGCGGTGCACCGAAATACGCATAAAGTAAAAATAAATAAAAAGAAAGCATTGATATATCAGGGTGAATGTCAATGTAAATAACTGTTAAGATTATGCAAAAATAACCATAAATAAAATTTATGACTTTGACTATTTTATATACATCCGCACTGGCAGTTAATCCAACCACACAGTGTGATCATCACCACTACCACCCCTCCCAAATGAGCCCTTTGTGTCTTCTGAACATGAAACTGTCTCCATTAAACAACTCCTGATGTTCAGCTCCAGGCCTGGGCAGCACTGGCTCTCTGTCTTATCTCTATAGTATGTACTCTAGGGTTTGGGTAAGGGACTTGTGCAGACTCCCTATGGCTGGCTTAGTCTACTCGCAGTGTCTTCAAGGTTCATCATTGTGTAGCAGGCTGAGCTGCATTCCTCTGTGTGAATGCATTATGGTGTTCATCACTCAGCTCTATGAAGATCTTTGGAAAGCTCCCATTCCTGGACACTGTGGGCCCACTGTCCATAGTCATGCTGGACACAGAGGTCTCTGAGTCCCTATTGAGGGACAGCGATTTTAAAAGGAGCATGGTGATGTGCAATCACTGCCTTCGGTCCCACTTAGTGGGGAACAGTGTACCCCTTGGTCCCAGGAATTTGGAGAAGCAGGGGGAGGCTAGGCTATGGATAGCAGTAGATATGGGGTGAAGAGGTGTGGATGAGCTATATCAGAGCCATGGAAAATATAGTTGCCAGCAGAGGTTCCATCAACCCTGCTCCATATTCCTGGCAAGGGAAGAATGGCTACCGAATCCTTTATGACCTTTGCTTCTTGTGGACTATGCTTTTGGTTTTCTGTATTCTGATTCTTTAACATGGGGCTATTATGATCCTGGACACCTGGGCTGACAAAAACTTAGAGTTGGCCAAATGACGGACTATAGCTGTTCAGATGGACATATCCTACATAGTTTGTTCTCTCTTTTTAATTGTATTTTAAAATTTTATTTATTTTTAAACTTCTATGTGCATTGATGTTTTGTCATAGGTGTTGTGTCCCCTGGCACTGGAGTTGACAGTTGTGAGCTGCCATATGGATGCTGGGAATTGAACCTAGGTCCTCCCGAAGAGCAGTTAGTGCTCTTAACTACTGAGCTATCTCTCCAGCTCCATCCTACATCTCTTATTTGTGCTTCCCATGTGATCCTGTATAGTCTTGGTGCCCCCTCCTTATCTTTTCACTGGGAGGTATCTCAGTTTGCCAATTTCCCTGTATCTCTTGTTTCTTATCACACCACATCTCTAGTCTCCCTCTGCCTGGAAAGGGAAGGGCTCTCCCTGATCTTCAAAAGCAATAGGAATGCTGCATCCTTGGAGATCCTTCCAAGCCTGGATCCTGGCAAGTGAGCCCCTGGAGAGACTGTGTCCTCTTTAAGTTAAAAAATCTTGTCTGAGTACTCTGCTGGAAACTGAGTCATTGTCCTCTCTGCCTTTGCACATGTGAGCCAGAATCCCTCCCTACTCTCCAAGCCAGACCATCCCCACTCTTCTGGCCCTTTCTGTGGAAATAGAAACATTCATCACTATGATTCTTTGCATTCTGCTTAGAGCTGGCCGCCGTCCAGTAGCCACCTGCCCTTACCAATCTCTGTGCTAATTGAATTGAGATATAACACTAATATGGGCATGAAGTTCTGTAATTAAAATAGAGTTGGAAACAAACCTAGACACAAACTTCTGCAAGCCAGGAAGTTCCTCTCACCAGCATTTTGTTCTTGCCCATTTCAGCCACTTAGCTGAGCAGAGGTCTATTACAGGCTACCCTGCAGGCTTTGAATCTGGCAGAGGTGGGGGATGAGTATTTACATCCCTTGCAGGCTGCAGGAAGCCAAATAAATGCTGCATTCTGCCTTCCATCACTGACTCTATTTTCATTTCCACATCTGAGGACAGGATGAGAGCTAAATCCTCCCCATCCAGCCCTTGATGGCACCCTTGGTCCTTTGGGAGGGGCAGATAACTGGGACATTTCTGACTATCAAACACCTGGAGAGGATTGCCTTTCCCTCTGCAAGTGACAGCTGCTCTGGAGTAATTCAGGACCCTTCCTGTGTGGGATGCTGTGTTGTCTTCTGAGATTCTGACCAACTGATAGCAGAAACCTGAAGGATGGGTAAGAAAAAGCCACAATGTGGCAGTATTCCTGTGCTTCTTAAAACAGAGATGACAGGTGCCCATGACAGGCCTTTTTCAGTGCCGTAGTCCCTGTAGACTAGAGTTACTGCTGTGGGGGCGGGGGGGGGTTGATGGTCCCCGGGAACACTAGGGCTTGGGTGGAGGGAGGAAAAAGTCTAAGGCATTTTATTATCCAGGCTGCTTTTCACCAGCTTAGCCAATGCTCTGTGGTGCTGAGTTTGGTAGCGGCTCCATAGGAGCCAGGTGGGATCCTGGGACTCAACCATTGCTACTTACAGAACTTCTGTCCTGGCTTTAATTTGAGTCCACCTGGGTGGTTCTTGTGTCCCTGTGTGCATGTGTGATTCTTGGAGGTTAGGAAGAGCAGCCTGATTACCTGGCAGGGGAGGGAGGCAGAAATTTGTTCCCTCCTTTCTTAGAATCCCAGAGAGATCAGGTAGAGACAAAGTCTGTGAAAGTGTTTCTTAGGCTTGTCCTTGGCTTTTAGTGAGAGGTTTAGAAATGACAGAATAGAAGGTGGATGTGCTCTTTGCAGCAGGGTGGGGAGGCACAGGTCTTAGCGTCTGCCTTCTAATTTATAGGGGCTTTGCATGATGTGCATCACAGGAGAAAAAGCCAAGAGAATGAATCTACATGGTTCTTCTGTGCAGCTGTGGTGCCTGAGGGCCTTTTGTACTCTTTTTAGTCCTTTATCTCTTCTGGTCCACACTGAGCACAGCTAGCTGTAATTCCTTCACACTGCCCAGAGACCCAGCCACAAGTGGCACAGATACCCAAATCCTTCAGTGTGACCCATTAGAGCCTATATCGCATGGCCCTGATCCTTACAAGAGACAGAAGTGGATCTTTGGGACAGGAGGCTGAAAGGTGACATGGTCACTCTCCATCATCCCCAGTGTCCATCCCTCCCTCTCCATGCCTACAGACCCTGAAATGGCTCAGGTATGCCCAGCCACCATCTTCTGCATGCAGTCTAGAGAGTTTGGAACACTAATTCCAGTCCCACTGATTGCCACATCAGACACTAGTGCTCCTCTGTCTGCTGGCCAGCCAGTGCCTGCCTAGAGACCCCTCAAGTTGTTACACAGCCAACCTTCTGCTTGTCTGAGGAATCACAACCACATATATAGTTTGAGCTTTTCCATGAAAGGGGAATAATTACCCAAAGACACATGGATTCTTCAGTGTGCTCACTGGGCAGAGAAAACATCTAAGTTTCTAATAGGGTACAGGATCCCTCTGTTTCATCACCAAAGCAGGCTACCATTGGACATTTTCTGCCCTGATATCATTCCCTCTTCCTTGGATGATCTGTGGGCAGCTCGGTAGCATCCCTCCCCCACACCTCTGGACACTCTGTTAGCAGCTGGGGAGATTTTCTTGCCAATTACTCTGTCTGATCCAAGGGTCCTGTCCCAGTGTTTTACACTGTGGGTGCGTGGTACCAGGTGTGCGTGTCATGACTTCATGAGTCTCATCAACTCCTCTTCAGGGTGTGGTATCTGGGTGGCTTGCTGCATGGTCACTGAACAAACCAGGAAGTAAGCACCATAGTCCTTCCAAAGGAGCCACATTCTGAACCTTCATTAAAATATGTTTAATAATCCCACATGACAAAACCGTGGTAAATAAATACCAAAAAGCTAAAGTGGCCATAGGCAGTGACATACTAACTGGGCATTGGCTCATGGCCCTGAGGGTCCCTGAAAGGGAGTGGCCATTCTATCTGTGTGCAGGTCACTTGGTTACAATATAATGTAAAATGTCAAATACAGACTCAAGATAAATCTGCTGGTTTTAGACCTAGGACACAAAGCCAGCAATTTGTACCAGTCCGAATCTCCCAGCTCACAGGGATTTCCAAACGACCAAATGCTGATCCTAAGGGCTGGGGTTACTGGGAGGTATTGCTTCAATTTCTTCCCGCCTGGCTGGTATTCTCCTGTTGATTATAAATAACTGCATGTAATTTCTGATGTGACATCTCATTTTCTAAACAGAAGCAGAGCACTCCCACCTGCTCCCCTCCCCCACCCGCCCTCGTGCCTTGCTGCTAGCCCTGCCCAATGGAAGAAATGTCCCTGCAGAAGCTCTGCTCATATCTCAATTCCAACCCCTTCCTCCAGGGGTCCGGGGACTGCTGGCTCTGCACGCCTCAGGGCCCAGTTCTTACCCTGCTCTGCTCTGTGGGAACCCTCGCATGCTCCCTGCCATCCCACACCCCCAGAGTCAGAGTTCTTAATAACATTTTCCAAAGACCTGAATGCTTTTTTATGAATGTATGGTGAAAATATGGCTTGGCTTTAATATTGCATTATGAGCTTCTGTCTAAGGATTTTAAAAATATGCTTTATGCATGTATATATAAAGCGGGCATATGTCGCAATGAAAGCTCACTGCTGTGTATAAAGTGTATTATAATAAAGCTGTGGAGTGAGCCGATGGTGGAGAATCAAAAGAGGAAAGACGAAGTGCTTCCAGCGGAGGGGAGCCATTCTCTGTGCTATCTTGCTTTGCTAGCAGGGCCATTTGCTCTTGTTGAAATCCTGACAGGTTATCAAGTTAGGAGGAGGGAGACATAGCCAAGCCCCACAGGCAGGGTACCCCCTGCCCACTGCCACTGCAGTACCTGCAAACTCAGCCCCAGAGGCTGGGATTCCACCCTGAAACCTCTGCTTTGCTGAGCTCCTGGAATGCTTCCAAAAGGAAGAGTGAGCGATTCCAAGTTGGGCACCACTATTTCTTCCTGTGGCAGATTAGTTCAAGAATTGATGTTGGGGTCACTCACATTGTATTTGATGCCAGTGATTGTGTGTTGAGCATTTAATTTTCAGGACAGATGGGAAAATCCCTTCAGGGCAGTGACTTCTTACGAACATGTCCCATGCCCTGGCTCCCTAGTTTCCTCACCACATACAGACACTCTGCACAGAGCTGTTAGCACTTAATTAGCTGAGCACATTACTGAATTTATCTTAAGAAATACTCAGTGAACCAAATAGAAGTCTGTGGTATGTAGCTTTGCAGTCCCAAGTCTGGGCAGCAGAGGAGAGTGCATGGAGGTCAGTGACACTGGGAGATGCAGAGAAGAGACAGGTGTCACCTGGCTCCTGGATACTGAACAGGACCAGGTATAAACAGAGACCTAGTGGACAGAAGGCAAAGTGGCAGCAATCATGGTACCCTTTGAAGTACAGTGGGGGTCAGGCCATGGCCATAGCCATGGCCATGATATCATCTAGCACACAGGCACAAGACAGAGTGAGTCCTCTCTGCTGATGCTGGGAGAGGACTCAGAAAGAGGAAGTTTCCAGAAAAAAGGGAATAGAGCTGTTTGATGTTTTCTGCATGTGGACTTCTGCTTCCCCAAAATATGGGATAGAAGAGTCTCTATCCCATGTGACACAACCCTAAGTAGATAAACCATATGAAAGAATGGGTTCATGAAATTGTTCTCCATAATACACAAGACAGACTGAAGGGTAGGAACTAGGGAAGCCTCTATAGTATCCTCTGACACCAGAAAGACCCCATATAGTACCCAGTGGGCATCTGTATTTAGCATCTGTGAGTTTGCAGGGAGGTCAAAATAAAAGGGTGACATTCAGAGTGAGGAGGTCTCTCTCACATTCTGAAGTGTTATTAGGACACACAGTCCCTGATCCGAGCCAGGAAAAGAGCCTCTTGGTAGTCCATAGGTTCAGTGCTTATAAAGGTTGAATAATTCATCCTTCACCGGCTAAACCAAATCAAGAACTCCTGGTGGTTCAGGCAGGGCTATGGAAGCTCTACCCTGAGGGTAGAGATAATCCTGGATTGGCCACCATTCCACTTCTGCTGAGCAAATGTTAAAAGTGAGTCCCTACAGCATGAACCTACTTCCAGGTGACTTAATTGCACTTTAAGCTCCACAATGTTTTAGGAATCTGAAAATACTCATTACCCAATGTGGTGGCTTGAAAGAAAGTGGCTCACAATGGGAGTGGTGCTATTCGGAGGTGTGGCCTTGTTGGAGGAAGCTTGTCTCTGTCGGGGAAGGCTTTGACATCTCTTTTGCTCAAGCTTCTCCCAGTGTGACTGTCAATCAGCTTCCTGTTGCCTGTAAGATGTAGGACTCTCAGCTATTCATCCAGCACCACATCTGCCTGAATGTTGCCACGTCCCCCACCATGATGATAATGGACTGAGCTTCTGAAACTGTAATCAAGACACCCCAATTAAATGTCTTCCTTATAAGAGTTGCTGTGGTCATGGTGTGTCTCCACAGCAATAAAAACCTGAACGAAGACACCTGACAAGCAAATTTCAAAGTGTCCACCCCACAAGGAACAACAGCCGGCATTCTGGGAAACAGAACCCACAATGAAGAGGAAAAAAATTGGTCAATGAAAAAAATCACCCTAACGAAACAACTATGTTATAATTAGTAGGAAAGGGCATTCAAAGGTCATTTTGTAATGAAAAATAATGTGTCAACAGGACACCACACTTAAACATTAATGTACCTAACAACAGATTGAGCTTCAAAATTCATGAAGCAGGGATTGATAAAACTATAAGGTCCAATAGAGAACCCACAATTAAAAATCAGAGCTTTAAATGTCCGTGCTTCAATAATGTATAGGAGAGTGAGACAGAAAATCAGTAAAGATCTAGAAATTCTGAAGAATACCATTAACCAACTAGCCCTAATTGACATTTACAGAACACTCCACCAGACAGTTGCAGAATGTACACTGCCCTCGGGTCTACACGGGATATTTGTCAAGGGAGACTGTAGCATGAGTTGTAAGATGAGTCTCGTAAATTTAAAAGGATTTAAGTCATATAAAAGCATAAGAAGGAAACTGAATTAGAATTCAATGACAGAGAGAACTTCAGAAAATCTCCCTGTATTTAGAAACTAACATTTACAGATCACTCCTGGATAAAAGTGTAAATGAAGAGACAGTGTAAGAGCATCATGACTATGCTTGGTACTCACAGGTCTAGCTACATGGGACAAGACACAGAGGCAGGAGAGTCGTACATTCAGGTCCAATTTAGGCTCTTGTCTCAATGTGAAAGGCTGTGATGTCAACCCCCAAGAGAGAAAAGTGTCCAGTTTATACAGCATAAAGTAAACAGTCCAGACAAGAGCTACTGCTTGTCCAAATGGCTAATTTTGCCCTACTGGAAGTAAACTCCACAACAAGTTTCTTCGATGTCCAACTTCCTTTCTGACAGGTGGTGTTGCCAGGAGCAGTTATTTCTCACTGTCAAGAAAAACCCTAAACCATTTTAAATGCCATATTTTGTAGCTCAAATACATCTCTGAATATCTAGAAATCCTAACTAACTTAACTATAAGTTTTGACTGTTATATATAACTATCTAAAATCTGTACTAAATTGTACATTGCATTTCTAAATGAGCTATATGAACACAATACCTAAACAAGAGGAGAAATATATTTATCACAAAATCGACCTTAAATTTGTGTCAATAAATGAAAATCCATTTCAAAACCCCTTTTTTACCTTTAAAAAGAGATTGGTTGTGGTCATTAACCACTTATAACCATCCCCATTTAGATGAAAAACAAACATTTATAAACAATATTTGTGAATTTGGGTGCCGTTCTTTCTAAACTGCTTCCTGCTGGTAGGGGACGCTGTCATGGGACTGCCTTGTCCCAGATGTTTTGAATGTTGGATCACCTGGGACACTGTTTCAGGGGGTCTTTCTTGATCAAACCTTGTTAGTCTGGAAGGAATCCACAGCTTTTTATTTTCTGTGGAAACAAAAATAGAAATCCTTTTCCCCAGTAATCTGCCTTGGACTTAAATTTTGAAGTCAAAGCATTTTAAAAATATATAAATTGGATTAATCTAGAAGCATTTCTTTTAACAGTTGTTGCTATTTAAAGACAGATAGTTATGGTTATAGTTTTCCTTAGGATTAAAGATAAGTTACATATAGGACTTTAGACTCACAAAGATAGGATAGATGATAAAATATTTTCTTTAAATCTTGCTAAATGTTAATGGACTAAATATTGTTAACTATGTTTCTTATTTGAATACTATTTTGTTATATATTTTGCTATGTTAAGGTTAAAACCCTTCTTTCTATTTTAGACAGAAAAGAGATAATCATAGATGTCATTCTGTAAATATGTTTCTCTTATTGGTTAATGAATAAGCACTGTTGGCCAATAGGAAAGCAAGATGGGTGGGACTAGGAGACAAGGAGGTTTCTGGAACAGAGAGGAGGAGATTCAACATGGAGGATGGAGAGAACAGAATGCTGGGCTCTTCCAAGCCTTTACCTAGAAGCTGATAGAAGCAGAAGCAGATACCCACAAGGAAACACTGAACTGAGCTCCTGGAATCCAGCTGCAGACAGGAAGGAGTGATGAGCAAAGGGGGAGGGGGTCAAGACCAAGCTAGAAAAACCCACAGAAATTGCTGACCTGAACAAGGGGAGCTCATGTACTCAGCCGGATAGCTGGGAAACCAGCATAGGATCATCTAGACGCCGTGAATGTGGGTGTTAGTTGGGAGGACTAGGCAGTCTATGGGACCTGTGGAAATGGATCAATATTTATCCCTAGTACATAAATGAACTTTGGGAGCCCATTACACATAGAGGAATATTCTCTCAGCCTAGACACTCAGAGGAGGTCCTGAGCCCTGCTCCAAATGATATGACAGACTTTGAAGACTCCCCATGGAAGGCCTCACCTTCCATAGGGAGCAGAAAGGGGATGGGATGGGGGTTTGTGGGGGGAACAGAGGAGGGCAGGAGGGTGTGGGAACTGGGATTGACATGTAAAACAAGCTTGTTTCAAATTTAAATAAAAATATTAAAAAAGAAATTAATAAAAAAAACAAACAAAACGTCTACATAAAGATAAAGACTCAAATCAATAATGGTTGGTTGTACCTAAAAACAGTAGAAAAGGTAAACAAGAGAGAAAATAAAATTGAGAGTGAGAAACCACTGGGATGGAAGAGAGCAGAAAACAATCTCACACAACAACTGAAGCAGAAAATCTGGTTCTTTGAGAAGATCAATGAAATTGATAGGCTCCTAGATATGTTGATGGAGAGAGAGAGAGAGAGAGAGAGAGAGAGAGAGAGAGAGAGAGAGAGAGAGAGAGAGAGAGAGATTGTTACCTGGGACAAAAGAGGAAGTGTTAGGGACACCAAAGCAATGGAGAGGACAGTAGTGCAGCAATATGAATGACTTTGTGTTTGTGCAACCAACACCATACATAAGACTGACTCTTCCTCAGTAAATGGCACAGCAGAGCTATTCATGAGGAAACAGATGAAGCAAACAGTCCTAGCTAGGAAGAGAAGAGAAGTTCCCTGCAAAGAAAACCCTGGTCCAAGTTCACTGGAAAATTATCACAATGTATATATATTCTTTCAGAAAATTCACTCTGTGAGCCCAGCATCACCCTGACTACAAGACAACCAAAAACATTGTAATAAATAAAAATATCAGACCAGGGGACTGGAGAGATGGCTCAGCGGTTAAGAGCAGTTGTGGTTCTTGCAGAGGACCTGGATTAGATTCCCAGCACCCACATGGCATCTCACAACCCTTTGTAACTATAGTTGCAAGGGATCTGACTTCCTCTTCTGACCTCTCAAGCATCAGACATGTGGTTTGCATGATACATGTAGGTAAAACACTCAAACACATAAAACATAATAAGTAGTTCTAAAAACAAAGCACACATATACACAGAGAGAGGGGGAAGAAGAAGAAAAAGGAGGAGGAGAAGATAGCAGTCTCTCTTGTGAGTGGAGTGGCAAGAATTCTAAACACAAACTCAGCAGATGGACGAGGGCACTATGGAAAAAGGAAACTACATTTCTACTAGCAGAATCCAGGTCGTGATATGCAAAATGTTAATAACTGAAAGGCAGCATAACTCACTGTTTAACCCAGCTGAGAAAGTAAAACCACCATAAGTTTCACAAAGCCCAACACTCACTTTTGAGAGGACTCCTCAGAATCTAGCTGTGGGAAGCAATGTCTGATAAACCCACAGTGTGCAAGCATCACAGCTGACAGCATGACCTGAAAGAGCAGACATCCTTCATGGTGACAAATGGCAGAAGGAGTTATGTACTCCCTACTTCAAATCTTCTATTGGAGGTTTTAGCCACTGTAGTAGGACAGAACTAAGAAGAGATAAAGCATCTAGAGGATTAAAAGAAAGCAAACTGCTTTTGTTAGATTGGGTGACTATGTATGGAGCAACATTACGGAATCCACACAAAAGCTTCTTGAGCTGACGAGTAAACTGAGTCACTTTCTGAAGGTTGCAGCACATGAGGTGGTTATCTCCACATTTGCTGTGAAGTCTGCAGGTGGCAACATGAAGTGGTGTGTGATCTGATATGCAGCCATTACATTCCTAAGCATCTACCTAAAAGAAATGACATAGAAAATCACAACAAATCAAAACACACATACACCTAAAGCTCAGGTAATATTGTGGCGGGGGAGGTAGACAATCAGGGAGTTTGCAGTGAGATTGTGTTTCTTGGTAATGTCAGAAGCTACACCCATAAAGTGTCACCAACATAACTGCCCAAATGTGACTTGAACAAGGACCCCAAAGAACATATCAAATGGGACTTGGAATAGGCCTCAAGGCCTCAACCCTGCACAAGAACTACAGGAAACTAAGGAAAGCTGGGAGCAGGGGGGTTGCTATTCTCTAGGGAAGAGCACACCAATGCTAAGCAATCATCCCTGAAGAAAACATACACAAAAATAAAATTATATGGATGGAATAGGTTATATTTAGGAATATATATATATATGTGTGTGTGTGTGTGTGTGTGTGTGTGTGTGTGTGTGTGCATAACAATGAAAAAGGCTATGAATTTGAAGGAGAGCAGGGAGAGTTTGTAGGGGTAAAAGGGAAGAGGAAAATGTCCTTCTATATGATCTCAAAAATAAAATGATGATTTAAAAAAAATCACATCATCTGTTCCTAAGAAGACTGTATGTGAATATGCAATATTGCTTTAATTGTAATATCTTGAAGTACAAGCAACCCAAGAGTCAACAACAGGGAAAGGGTCAGCTAAGCTCTGAAGTATCCCTGCAGCAAGTCATCAAATGCTCAGATAATGATACTGGGAGACATAAGAAAGTACACATTGTGTGCTTTCACTGATGCTAAGTTGCAATGAATACAAGCTGACACACAGTGGCAGAAAGCAGACAGGAGGTGAGAAGAGCCAACTGTGGGAGGGAGAGGACATGAGAGCTGCAGGCAGCCATTGAGATGTGCTTGTGTGTGCTTTAGGAAAAGAGAGGGTATGCAAACTATTGGATGTCAATGTCAATGTCAATATTGCTCCAAAGGAGCTGCATTCAGGGCTGGCGAGATTGCCCAGTGGGTAAGGTCCTTGATGTGCAAACATAACGACCTGACTTTGATCCCCTGAGCCCATATTTTAAAAGAGTTGGGAGTGACGGCATGTGCCTGTGCTTGGGAGGTGGAGGCAGGAGAATTCCTGGGGATTGCTAGCCAGCCCAGCAGAATCAAAGATCCCAATCTACAGAGAGACCATGTTTTTAAAAATGGTGAGGTGCAGTTGAAGAGATATCTGATGGTAACCTCCACACTTCCCTGCATACATATGTGCATGGCCATTCACATTCATGTACATCCATGAAAACACACACACACACACACACACACACACACACACACACACACACACACACGGCAATTTTAAAACCAAGGGAACGGAATGTAGCCCAGTGGTAGAGGACTTTCCTACCACATCTGAAGCCCTTGATTCAATTGATAGTATACATATGATTATGGTATGAAAGCAGATGCTCTGAAGTCTGAAGTTTTATATTCTCAGGGCTTGCAATGGGTGACATAGTCCTCTCTTTAAACACTGGGCAAGAGCAGTGAGCTGTGGTTCCCTATCAGCCATTTGATCCACGAGGGAAACCAAGGCGCTGGGCTGTGCTTGTCCTGTTTGATAAGACAGGGTCTCCAGGGTGGTAATGACCTGCAGTGGGTATAGAGGTCATCACTGAGCTGAATAATCATTGTTAGTATCAGAAACTCTCCTTGTGGAGACTGAATTATCTAGACACTTTGATTCCAGGACTCCTACTATCTTGCCACCTTTCCTAGACCACCCAAGAGCAAGAAGGCTTGTATAACTAGGATTGCATGGCAAATATGCTGGCTGTCTAGACACCTGCTCCTACCATTCATCACGACACACTGAGGACTGGATGTGACATGAGCCACTCCCCTTACCAGTTGCACTTGTCACTCCACAGACTTTCCTCAGGCCATCCCTTCCACCACCCTTCCACAACTTCTGTGCCCTTTGTCAGTGCTTAGAAACCCACCTTCTTCTCTGCAGAGGCCTGGTCCCCAGGACTCCCAGTGTTTGGTTGAATTATGAATCCTCTATATGCAGAGTCCCTCCTATACCGCCACAATGGATTCAACCTACCACAGCTCAAAAACGTGCGTAAGCAGTACTTGGTGGCAATTTTCTGTAATCCTAGCACTGGAGAGCCTGAGGAAGAAGGATCACAAGTTCCAGGACACCTTAAGCTATGTAGCAAGACCCTATCTTAAAAATGGAGCATTAGGTAATTCAGGCTCAGCAAGAAAAATGTGACAGTGTCCTCAAATGCTGCATATTCGCTGTCAAGGGAGGATCCTAACTTGTGATTTTTGTATGAATGTGTTTATGTGAGAAAGAACATAGGTAGAGTCCAGGAAACTAGAAAGGGACCTGTGGGAGAGCAAGGGGAGTTACCAAGTGGGAGGGGAGTGGGGCACACGTGACATGAAAGAGGGATAGGGAATGCTGGAAACAAGTGTACAGGTTGGAAGGAGGGGCAGGAAGATGGGGAAGAGAAGCACAGACAACCAAAACTGTGTGTGAAAATGCCACAAGGCATTTTGTATGCTATGGAAAAAATTTTAAAAATTTAGTTTTAAAAGAAATTTATGCATATATGAGTGTGTCTGAGTGTATGCATGAGCACCAAGAGTATGAAAGCTCATAAAGAGGCCCAAAGAGGGCATCATATCTTCTGGAATTAGATTTATAGGTGGTTGTGAGCTGTACCATGTGGGTTCTGGGAACTGAAACCTGGTCATCTTCAAGAGCAGCAAATGCTTTTAACTTCTGAGCCATCTCTCTAGCCCCTAATCAAAAAATTCAAAAAGCAATTTTTAAAGGTGTAAAGGTAAGGAGCTGCAGAGATTCCTCAGTAGTTAAGAGTGTTTACCTCTCTTCCAGAGGGCCTAAGTTCAATTTCCAGCACTCATGTTGGTCTACTTTCAATCTCTCATAACACCAGCTTCAGGGACTCCAACACTCTTTTGGTTTTTGTAGACACTCACTCATGTATACATATGCACACCCACACATAACTTTAAAAAATATACTACTTTTAAAGGTAACAATATATAGATGAAGACACAAAACACACAAGCAAGAACTGATGTCATTATTTTCTGAACAATACAACTCAACTAAGGACACACACACACACACACACACACACACACACACACACTTTTTTATGCCTGACCTGAACATCATAGATGTGATCACCTGTAGGTTCCTGTCCAGGCTTTCATGAACACTTCAGTAGGGGAGTAAACCAACAATGTTGACCCTGTATGAAGCTAACTCTGGGGAGAACTGGGTCTCACTCTTTTGGCTAACTCTTGTGTTGTGAGCAGGAGCATAAAATCCTGTCTCCCCAGAGCATGCCCAGAGTCCATACTTTGTGCTGAGGAGGTAGGTGCTGCAGTTAGGAGTCCTGAAGAGCGCTGGACTGTCTGCTGAGCTCTGTAGAAGGACAGAGCCATGTTCCCTTTCATGATTCCAAGGTGCCTGTGTCTCAGGGTCTTGGTATCTGGCTGATGAATCAACATGTCATTCTCAGCTGGGCCCTCCCAATGTGTGTACAGTTCATCCCTTCAGAGAATGAGTCCCTGGGTTGCAAAAGTTAGCAAAGTACTTTCTTAATGGGAGGATTATTTTACTTGGGGTGACTCTTAGCTTAGCATTAAACCTCCTGGGTGACTCTTCATGGGTCCTGTGCATTTCTGTGACAATGCTAGCCTTTGGTCTACAATTCAGGGATGGTTCCAGGACTGGGTGGCTATCCACAAGCATTGACTTCCTCTTGGGTTTGGAGAGGCTCCCCAGCAGTGTTAATGTAGCTCTCTGACTGGTGATGGTGGGGATGACTCCTGCATTTCCAGAGTGCATGCTTGCACATTAGGAATCTAGTCTAGAAGGCGATGGGCTCCCCTCTTCTGGGGACATGGTCATCATGAATAAGAGCATAGACACCCTTTGTACAGCGGGCTGTCACTGTCACACACCATTACTGTCCTCGATCCCTGGAAGCACCATCACCAGTCCATTCCCTAGAGGGGAACACGGAGGCTCCAGGGTGGGGCATGTGCCCACCTGGGCTCCCATCTGTCCATTCCCCCGCCTTTTTCCCACCTGTGGTTTTGCTTTTTTTTCGATAATTAGAGGGAAAAAATAAATTGTGTCATTTGAAAAGATTCAACTTCAACCTATTATTTCAGAACTTAAATAAAAACCTCCCCCCCAGGGAATGAAGGAGGGAGAGGAGCCATTAACTGAACAGTGGGACTCAAATCCAGTCACATATCTGACAGGCGGTAAAAGGCTTTGGAAGCTGTGAGAACATTTTGACAAGATTGCGATGAATAGGAAACCAGCACTGGGAGGCTTGAGCTTGAAGATCCTATTTAGGATGTGTGTAGAGGGAGGGGAAGCGGAGTTTCTGGACCAGACAGGGAGAGGGACCAGGCTCCCTTTTCTCCAAGTGGTGGCCTCTCTTTCCAGTCATCCCAGCCCAAGGAAGCCCACACCTGCTAGGAGTTAGGAGCTCCTGTCGGTGGTGTAAATCTGTTAATTAACTGACATTCGGAGGCTGAGGGTACACGGAGCACAGCTGACAGTCACTCGCACTAGCATGGCATTCTGAGATGATGTGGGCTGGTGCCTTGGATGGGGGCTGAGTCAACCTGGCAGCACTTCCAGGGAATATCTGTCCATCCCCTCCCTGCACAGCTAGTGCAGGGAATGGGTGAATGAAGAAGACAGCTCATTGGTAATTCACACTGCTGAATTCTGTTTGTCAATCTCAAAATTTCAAGCAGTTGAAATTTTTTTTTTATTCCATTTGAGAGTTTAAGTTTTATCAGTTTGTGCGTGTGCGTGTGTGTGTGCGTGTGCGTGTGTGTGTGTGTGTGTGTGTGTGTGTGTGTGTGTGTGTGTGTAGGCATGCTCACTTGTATGGGGGTGTACACTTATGCATTTGAGAGTGCTTGTGGACACCAGTGAACATAATGTTCTTTAGCTGATGCCCCAGTTTGTTTATTGATTTTTGATGAGGAGCTCTGGCCTGACACTTGACAGGTAGACAAGGAACCTGGCCAGCAAGCCCCCGGGACCCACCTGTTTACTGGTGGGTAGAGCACTGGGACTATTCACACATGCCACCATGCTCATTTTGTTATTGTTTCATTTTACATAGGTTTTAGGGGTCAAACTTGGATTCCTGCACTTGCCCAGTGGATATTTTACAGACTGAGCCATCTTTTAAGTCCAATTTTCATCAGTTTTTTTTTCTGGTAGAGTCAGTGGCATTTCCTTCACAATTTGCCATGAGATGTGGGTCTTTGTTATCACAATGCAGTGACTGTCCTAGTCAATCCACATTCTGCAATGCTCAGCCTTGAGGATATGGGGTCAGAAAGTGGGGCTGCTGGGAGGTGATGAGATTACAAGAGAGGAGACACAGGTGGGATTTGAGGAAGATACCCAGAGAGATCCCATATCCTTCCACTGTGTGAAGTCACTATGAGAAGAAAGCATACTATATGATCCAGAGGCTGCATGGTTCCTGTTTCCAGGACTTAGAAGCAGATCTGTGCTGTCCAATAGATACCATGTTTGTGCCAGCTTGTAAACACAGCTGACAGAGGTCACTGCTAAACATCTCTCAGTTAAATCCTGCTCCCTGCCCAAATCACTCCTGGTTCCAAAACTATTCAGGAAAATCTTTTCATAGGTTCAGCTTGTGCATGGTGAGCCCATGGTCCCTTCAGACCAGCCCTTCCTTGTCTGAACTATATTAGTCAGTTCTGCTGTTCAACTGTCCCTCTCTGTAAGGATTCAGGTTTTATGTTGGCCTGCCTCTGTCACCTGGCAGAATGCACTCAGGTGGTACCCTGGTCAGGCCAGAGTTTCATGACTACTAGTCTGGAGGCAGGTGCAAAGGACCCCTTTAAAAGAAAGATTTCTGCCCACTTGTGCTCTCTTTTCCTCTCTTTCCTGCTGTTCCCTGGGGCAGACAGGACTTTTTCTATCTCCCCCTTCTCTTCTGTCATCTTTCTGTCTCTGTGTCTCTATGTCTCTTTACCTTATTTTCTTACCTCCACCTCAATAAAACTCTCAATATGAGTTACATCTATAGGTCTCTGTTTTCCCATCTACCCACCATCCATCACCAGCCCAGGGCCCGTGACTGAGCTCCTCGTGGTTCCAGTGCAGGACTGGGGACCACCACCTGAAGTCCCACCCCATTATTCTTTCTTCATAATACTCTCTCCCTATGGTATGGCTCCAGACTTGCCACATTTTGTGAACTTCTTTAACCACAAATAGATTCACTGTGAAGGTGTGAAATTTTGGAAGGGAATCCCACAAACCAGGAAAGAGTTTCTGTTCTTCCACACAGTTTGTTAAAAACAAAACTCAGTGTTTAATTGCTTTGTCTGTTTTGTCTAATGAGCACACAGTATTGGGCCATTTTTGAACCCCATTAAATGAAATCTAAAACAAAACTACTTTGTTTTATTCCTAAAGCCTAGATTTAAAGATTTATTTTACTATTTATGTGTGTGTTTGTGTGTCTGTGCACATGTGTACAGGTGACTTCAAGTCCATAAGAGGAGTCACGGGATTGTGAACCATTTCATGTGGGTTCTGGGAACAAAATTCTGGTCCTTCAAAAGAACAGCAAGTGCTCTTAACTCCTGACCCCTCTCTCCAGCCCCTTAAAGATTAGATTCAAGTCAGGGGTTGCCAGTCTCTGGCACTGGGCCAGCTCCAGTTGCAACCCAGTTCTGAAAATAGACATGCATTGGAACAAGGCTGCATTTTGTCACTGTGCTGCCCATGGTAGCTTTGGGGATGCTCTCGGGGTTTCATTCTCTGTGCTCATGTCACTTTTTCACCTTGCCAGTGTAACAAAACCTGTGACCTCCTCCACAGGGGAATGTGGAGAAGGTGGGCATCGTGAATTTGGAGGAGAATCCTATAAGTCAAGGCAGGACACAGTCACGGAAGGCACCAAGCTGGCTATGAAGATATTGCCATATGTAGAGCCCTTCCTGGGAATTGAAGTACTGTGGCTGAGGGTGCTAGGCAGTAGACAGCCAGCCAGGACCCCATCCTCAGTCCTGAGCCATAATGAAGGAACCTGAAGGAACTCCAGGGCAGGTACACATTGGAAGAGTATCCAGATGTATATATATCCCAGCTATCATTTTGAGCTTGGCCTTAGTGAAGACCCCAAAGAGCTTTGCCTGAAGCCAGCCTAGCCCCTAAGAATTATAAGATTATCACTGTATGTTGTATGAAGTCACCAACATGGTGGTTTGTCCCAGCAGGGGAGGACAAATGTACTGGCTGGAAGCCTGGTGTGTTCCTGCCTGATGGAAAACCTAAAGGGATAACATGCTAAGTATTTAACATCTGAAATGTTACTGGAAAAAGTCTGTAAACAGACTGTATCTAGGCACCTGGACCTGAGACCAGCTAATAACTTGTCAATGGTCTCTGAGGGGGCAAGGCCCTACTGTAAATGTGGTTAGGTTTCTGGGATCAGCTGAGGTCCCCTACTGCGTGCAGCAGCCAGCTTTATAAGCCTACTCTGAAACAGCAACTCTGCTAGGGTTTGGAGCATTCTGCCTGTAAATCAGGGCAAATGTGTTTATTTTAGCTGCCGCACTCGCTTGGGCTGACTAATTGGCTCTCTGATTAGACTGGTGTTTCGAAGTATTAGTCACAGGCTCCAGCATCAAGGCCTGCTGCACGCCCCTGGCTGTTTATACTGGAAACTGAGCTGGGTAATTAGGCCAAAGCAGGAGCGCAGGGAGGCTCGGGTGCTGACGGCTGTTAGGTGACCATTGGGATGTGAAGGGTAGTTTCAAAGTTGGCAACTGCGATTAGAAGTGATAACTTTCATTCCCACCAGGAGAGGAAACAGTGTCGCTTTCTGTCTGGCTGCTTGGCAGAACTCACTCCTCAGGGTTTATGGATCATTCTCAGAGCTGCCCGAGTGTGACCCTACATGGTCTCAGGTCCAGAGGCCAAGCTGAGTGTTGGCCCTTCTTGCTACTGCTATATGAAGTCCAGCACAAAGGCACAAAGTTCTCTGTGGGAAAACACAGTGGTGCATCCCTACCCACTGGGTTTTCATGGCTGGTGCTCTAGCTTTCCTGGTGTTCTTTGCTTTGATTAGTTTAATCATCCCTCAAGAGTTCACAGCCAGTCTAGGCTGCTCCTGGCTCTGGTCACTGCCTCTAAGAGTCCCCAATACTCAACAGGGGTGGTGTGCTGCCCCTTCCTTTCATATACCTCTTCAAGATGCCTGCAGATGTCCTTAGCCTGACTTGTCCTCCCCTGTCAGGGTGCAGAGGGCTGGGCATGGAAGCAGAGTACATGAGCACTGACCTGTGTGAGCATGTGACCATACTTCCTGGCTTCTTACTCCTTTTTTAGCTGGAGTAAATGGAGTGAACAGCAGCACACTCTCCATGGCCCGCCCCCATTCCTTTCCCCATTTTCAAATGTTTAGACTTCATTTGGTATTAGGGGAAGACACACATTTCAGACTTACCTCCAGGCACTTGCAAATTAACAGGCTTCACAGGGGTTTCTGATTGTTTTAATCAGTGTGGGTTCAGTAACACATACCACAGGCCACCAGTTGCTTGCTTAAATATCAGATATGGGTATTCCCTCATTTTAGACACTGGAGGTTCAAGGTCAAGGCCAGTAGTGAGCTTTCTGGCAAGGATTTTCATGGTTTAAAGACACTATCTTCTGGATCCTCAGGTGTCTGGGAAGAGTCTGTTAATGTGGCGGTTTGAATTAGAATGGCCCTCACAGGCTCATATACTTGAATGCTTAGTCATTAGGGAGTGGAGCTACTTGACAGGGATTAGGGTGTGTGGCCTTGATGGATGAAGTGTGGCACTGGGGGTGGGCTTTGGGGTTTCAAATGCTCAAGCCAGGCCCAGTGTCTCTTTCTTCCTCTTGCCTGCCCATCTGGATAGAACTCTCAGCTATCTCTCTAGAGCCATGTTCCCTGCCATGACTATAATCTTCTAAACCTATGAACTGTAAGCAAGCCCCAATTAAACATTTTCCTCTATAAGAGTTGCTGTGGTCATGGTGTCTCTTCACAGCAATAGTTTTATGATACTGAACAAGAGAGACCTTGGCAGGTTGGGTCCAAACCACAGCGGATGAGAGACAGACAGACATGTCAAGCAGACAGAGCTCAAGTGAAGGGTTTATTGGGGAGGGGGAGGGGGAGGGGAGAGAGGTGAGAGAGAATGGGAGTGCAGAGCAGCCTTGTGGGAAGAGAGAGAGGGAGAGATAAAGACAGAAGTGCAGAGAGGTGGAGAGCTAGAGAGAGGGAGAGAGAGGGAGGGAGGGAGGGAGAGAGAGAGAGAGAGAGAGAGAGAGAGAGAGAGAGAGAGAGGCACTTTCTAAAGGGAAGGGCACAGCGCATATGCACAGAGACCACACAGCAGGCCAGGGTACTGCCTGCATACTGAACATGCACACAGGGATGATGCAATCTGCCAGGTCTCCAGGGGGAGGACCAGGTGTGTCTGAGTGCTAACAAATAGGACATTGACTGAGAGAGGTATCTTATCAGGATACCTACCAGTCCTGTTATACAAGGCCACCTGTCTATGTCTCTGAACACTGTGATGGCTAATTTGGATTGTCAACTTGACAAGTTCTAGAATCACCAAGGAACAATCCTGTGGGCATTAAGGGACATTCTAGATTTTACTGAGTGAGAGGGAAGACCCAACCTTGATGTAGGCAGTCCTATCACATGGGCTGAGGTCTTGGGCTGCACTCTCAAGAAAGCACGCTGAGCAGCAGTGCTCATCTGTTTCCTGCCCGTGAACTCAATTCACCTGCTGCTGTGACTTCTCTGCCATGGAGGACTATACCCACAAGCTGTCACCCAAATAAGCCCTTTGTTGGGTAATTTGTCACAGAAGTGCAGTAATTACATTATCACTGGGTTTAGGGCTTCAGAGGATAAACAGTCTGCCTGTGCTGTCCTTGAACTTGGGTCCAGTGTCTGCAGGAGAAAAGTCCTCCTATGATAACAGAGACAGGATGCCTGGATCAGTCTCTGCAGGGGAGATTAAGTACAGCTCAGGAGGGAGCCATGCCCAGTGCCATCGCCCAGCAATTAATTTTCTCTTTGCCCTAAATCTTGTTCCCACAGCCTTAATAGGACTGATTATTCATCAATATTAAAGTGGCAAATTCATTATATTCTAATGATCTGACATCAAATATTAAATCTCATTATGTGATTGGCTGGGATTTATGGCAGCTCTAGTTGTCTCAGGTGGTGGCTAGTCTCCTGAAGAAGGACTCTTCCTGGCTCTGCAGTTTGCATGATTCCTTCCAGGTCAATAGGCTGCAGCAAGCTGTCAGAGAAGTTTCCAGATTTTGGGTATTGGAGATATACACCCGGTCCGTTTGGGGTAGTTGTGAGCCAAGTGATACTGTCCCATGTTGAATGTCATCAGGATTCAGCCAGATCCTCACAGCACCTCACTGACCCATGGCACTTATACCAGGGCTGCTCTAACATAGAAGAACTTCTAGAGGCTTCCAGAATACAGTGTTTTATCTCTGGATTGCATGCCTTCTTTCTGGAAAAACCTCACTACTCCTGTCTACTCATGTGTTGGTGTTTCCTCTATCACATAATGCCCAAATAGAGAGGTCAGCTCTACCCTGCCCACAGCTCATGGGCCACAGGACCCCTACGTCATGTCTGCTTTGAGTCCTGGGGCCTTAGCATTAAAGGAAGTGATTCAGTGACACCTGTTAAAGCACAGAAGGACCAATAGGTATATGACCATGAAATGGAGTCTTTCAGAGAGAGAAGAGATGGGCTGACCTCCAAATATCACATGAGGAAGCAGGGATCCCAGCCAAGGGGCATGTTCACTAACTTGCCAGGCTCCCAAACACTGGCTGTCATCTCTGTTCTCTCCCCAGTGTCACCAGCTCCACACATGGCAACCTAAACAGCTACCTCTGGATGAATCTATCTAGAACATGCCTCAGAAGTGTCTGCATTCTAGACAAACTGCAGCTCAAAGTACAGAGGGCTGAAAGTCGCTTGGCTCTGTTGTGGGGAACCATAGCTGATTGGACTACACCCACTTCTGACTGCCCTGCACCACCTTGGAATGCAGAGATAGTCTATCCTGTACCCATCAGCAGAAAGCAGCACCAAGCTGGGCCTTTTCCTCAGCGTAGCTCCCAAAGCCATGAGGCTATTGTCAACCAGTTGCAGGCAGATTTTTGGAGTGGCTGCTGCTATGGAGTAGGCGAGTTACACACCCTGATGATGCTAGACTGGGTGCTCTGTAATCTCTTTAATCAACCCTACCTCTAATCCACTTTATGGCATGAGATGTGAAAGGCAAAGTTTAATTATCATGAAAGAACAGCACACAAAATGTAGACACAGAGGAGATACAGGGTGTCCTCAGGATTAGAGCCACCTCAAGATCTTAGTGGGCACCCCAAAGCTGTTGATTTATTCTGCATGTGGACCCACGAATGGAGTGTTGTAGTCCTGGTGCCCCCATTAATTAAGGCTTGGGTGGGGACAATGACACCATGTAGTACTGCACATTGGCCTTTGGAGCACTGTGTACCTGTCATTCAGACCAAGCCCACAGCCATTCAAGGTTCTGAGAAGTGAGGTGAGAAAGGCCCTGTGTTCATCAGTGACATCCCGGCCTGTCTCTCTGGGCCTGGGATTTGCTTGAGGCTCTTATGATACTGGGCTTCCCCAGCTGTGCTGGTTATGAGAGTGGCTCTGTTTGGGAAGCCTTAGGAGGTGTGGCCTTGTTGGAGGAAGTACATCACTGGGGAAGGGGTCTGAGGTTTTAAAACCTCACACCATTCCCAGATTGCTCCCTGCTTGGTGCTTGTGGTCAAGATATCTTCCTGCTTCTGCCACTGGCTGGGCCTCCTTTCCCTGCACAAAGATCAGTTGTGCCTTTTCCTCCAAAGATGTACCCCATGATCAGAGTTTGTGGTAAACACACTTTCCACAATCACCAAACTAGCTTTCTTCAGTCTCTCAAAGCTATGTGGGATCAGATGGGAGATTTAAGTGCAATAAACAAGTTTACTTATGACCACAGACCAGCAGGTCAACCATTGAGCAAGCAAACATTTTAGAGGATTAGTGAACAATGTGTTATCATTTCTCGGTTAGCTTCCCAGATGCAATGTTTCCAGTACAGTTACTGTGTTTCCAACTTCAGAATTTCTATTTGGTTCCTTTGTGAAGAGGTAGTCAACCTCTCCTTATTGACATTATGTTTATGTTTGAGAAGACATGGCTATCTACTTAATGTTTTTTAAAGACATGTTTCTCTTTGGAGTTTTGAAAATCTTTACAGTAACTAATTTAAAGTCCTCATCTGCTGAGTCAGTGACTTCTGTTCCTCAGGAACAGGTTCTATTGACTAATTTCCATCCACATGAGTGGGCGGCAGCTCCCGTTGTTATATTTATTGTCCTGGCTAGCCCTGACACACCCCAGAGACAACTGAGAAGAGAAGCCCCCAATGAATGTTTAAGCAAGCTCAGGTTGGTTTATAGGCATGCCTCTGAGGGATTATCTTGATTATTTACTGATATGGGAAGATACAGATTATTGTGGGTGGCACCATTCCTTAGAAAGGTGATCCTGGGCTATACATAGAAATCTAGTTGAGCCCTAGTCAGAAAGTGAGCCAGAAAGCAGGCTAGCAAGTAGTGTTCTTCCATGGTTTCTACTTTAGGCTCCTGCCCAGAGTTCTTGTCCTCTTTTCCTTAATGATGAACTGCGACCTCAAATGTAAGATGGAACAAGCCATTCCTTCCCCAAGTTGCTTTTGATCAGAGTATTTTATCACAGCAAGGGAAAACAAACTAGGCTATTTATCTATTTGTGAGTATCTCATGACTTTATTTTTGTGGGCAGTTTGAACATTTAAAATAATACAATGTAGCAAATCTGTCAGTAAGATGCCCCCCCATGTGTGTTATTGCAGTTAACTTTCTTGTCACTGTAACAAAAATGTTTGATGTAAACAACTTATATAAGTTAACTCAGGATATATCTTGGCTCAGTTTCAGAGTTTTTAATGTATTGTGGGAGGCTCCATTGTTCCTGGGACCATTGTTAGGTAGAGTAGTATGGTGGTTGAAGCTTGTGGGATGGCCTGCTTTTCTACCGTAATTATGGTAGAAAAGCAGCAGAGAGACTGGATGGACCAAGGACAACCTTCAAAGACAAAGCACCAGTAAACTTCCTCCTCTAGCCAGCCTCCGTCTCTTAAAATTTCTAGGGCCAATCAATATAGTATCATCAGTCAGTGAATCGTGTTCAACACACACATTTGAATATTATAAGCCACAATATTATATTTTAGGCTCTACAAGGCCCACAGGCATTCTATGAGTTCATCTCCAAGAGTCTCCATAGTCTTAACAATTCCAAGATTGTTCAAAAGTCTAAGTTTGGAATATTTTCTGAGACTAAAGGCAATCTCTTGTCTGTGAACACATGTTAAATAAATAAATAAACAAACAAATACAGGAAGAAAGATAGACAGGAAGAGAGGAAGAAAGTAAGGAAGAAAGAAAAAGAAAGAAAGAAGGAAAGAAAGGAAGAAGTAAAGAAAGAAAGAAAAAAAAAGAAAGAAAGTTACACACTCCCAAGATGGAATGGACAGGGTAAACATTCTCATCCCAAGGGAGGAATAGGGGCATTCCAAGAAAAGACTGGATCAAAGCAAGAACAGAAGCAGGCAAACAAAACATTGTATCAGCTACTCTCTGTGTGGCCTCTCACACATCTGACATCTCAGATCCTGTCCTCATGTCTTTACCTTTTGTAGCCCACATGACATCTGTCTTGTGCTGGTGCCACGTGTTGCCCACAGCTCTTCATAGCCAATGTTCCATAACCTGGAGTCTCCATTGCAGCCTCAGTTTCACTTTCACAGATACATACATCACCTCAGGGCTATCTCTAGGGGTTCCAACCCCACCACAAATGGCCTGGACTCCAAGGTCTTCCTTTGAAATCTTAGTGGAAGCCTCTATGATCCCGTATCTCTTGTATTCTGCATGTCTACAAAACCAGTACCATACAAATACCAAGGAATACCAAGTAATACCAAGAAAGATCTGCTGCTGGCTTGAGTGCCAGCTTGACCTCTGAAAGGCTGGATCCATGAAAATCCTTATCTAGATGGTCCTGTGCATACAGGCCATGGGAGCTTCTCAGATGTGTCTTTTAGAGGAATTAAAACCTTTATACCTTTGCTTCTGTAATGGAAGAGGTTCTGCCAATTCCTCAGATGCCCTGAAGGCATCTTTCCCATCGCCACTTTATTTCTTTCACCTACCTAACACCCATGCTCCCTTTGCCTGCAACTTTAAACATATCACATTTGTGGTCAAACAACACATTTTCCAAGCCTTCTCACTTGGCTTTTAATGCTCTCACTTCTCAGTATAAACTTGGCTGGAAGCAGTCAAGCAACATTCATGCCACAGACTAAATGCTGTGCCATCTTGAAATTCCCCCCATCAAATCAATTAGTCCATTGTATTCAAATTCAGCATCACTCAAACTCTTGGGACATGGACAAAACATATATAAATTGTTTGCTAGGATGTTCCATGAATGACCTTATACTGATTAATTTTGATTGTCAACATGATTGGATTACCTGATGCTTAAAGCATTAGTCACTTACTCTTTTGGATGTATTTCAGTGAGAGTTAATTGGGGTGGTGGAGGAGACATACTTCAAATATGTGTAGTATCATCCAATAGGGTAGAGCTTCAGAGAGGAAAAAAAAAAAAAGACAGTGAAGGAAGAGGAGAGAGTAAGTTGGATAGCCACATTCCTTTCTTGGCTTCTTCATCCCCTGGGATAGGAGCCATCAGCTGCTGGACTTGGGACCAAGCTGCTCCTGTGACTATGCCTTACCAAGAAGGATGGACTGCATCTTTAATCAGTGACTTCAAACAAATCTTTCCCTCCTTCATTAGCTTTATGCAGATTTTTTATAGCAGCTATGAACCTGTAACCCATTTCCCAACACAGTCCTCATTGGCATGAGGGCGAGGGCAGTAACAAACTGGTCTTGCTTGAGTCTGTAAACCTTCCAGTCTTACTAGCTCCTAACAGAACCACCCACTGATCTCCAATTATAGCATCTCAGTGATTCTCTAGCCCATTTATTCAAACTCTTTCAGATTCTCACTACAGGTGGTTCCAAAGGTATAAGAACCACATTGTTAAGTGTTCACAGCCAAGACCCCATCATTAGGCACCAGCTTTCTAGACTTGTTTTTCTACTCTTGAGATGGAATTTTGAGTCTTGTGCAGGCAAGGCAAGCTACAATAGTGCTGCAGCCCTGGCCTTGTGCTTACTTTTTACTTTTAAGACTCGGTCTTGATAAGTTGCCTAGGCTGGTCTTGAACTCACTCTGTAGCCTGTGCTCCTCCTCTCCCTGACAGAACCTGAGCAGGGAGGAATTTATTTTGCTCCTGTTTTTAAAGAATTAAGTATATCAAGGTAGGAAAGGCAGAGCACAGCAGGTCAGTTCTTCTCATGGCTTCCAAAAAACAGAAAAGGAACACAAGAAGGGCCAGGACAAGGTATAACCCACAGTTCCCCCACTCCAGTGACTTAGCTTTTTTTCTCACTAGACCTTTCCTATTTTGTAGTACCTCTCCAATGCCATCCTATTCCACAGGATATCAGAGCATTGACCAGGGAAGAGCCCTGTTATCTGTTCTTTTCTAAAGAAGACCTCCCAGGTACCTGAAGTGTCTCAGCAGTCCACACATGATCCTCAATTGATAATTAAGATGAACTGCCATTTGCTGAGGGCTTTCCTGGGCTGCTACTTCTTATTCTGTCCCTCTTTGTCACCAACAGTCTTTGCTTCCCTTTGTTAGCTTAGCTGTCAGTAATGGTTAGGCTGAGATTCCTACACAGCCTTGAACCAAAGAGTCTCCTGCCTCTGCTTGGCCTGCTGGGCTCTCTCTTAATATACCAGCAGGTGCTTTATAACTGCCTCAGCCATTGTTTCTCTTTCGCAAAGTACCTCAAGGTCAGCCAGAGGTGAGCAATTAGGGCCTTTTCAGTTTATGCTGGGGCCTCTCATTGCCCTGTACACATACAGGGCTTTGTAGGTTCCTAAGAACATGCTGGAACTTTCTCTTGTCTCCCTGTAAATGTCTCTTTCCCCAGCTCATTGTATAAGGCTTGGAAGTCTCTCTTTAGCCCCAGCTGGAGAACCTGCCTCCAACGGCTCCACCATTTAATCATTGCTGCTGGTGGGTTTTGCAAATACCCTGGGTACTGTATTGTCTGCACAGAGTGAGCCCCAAGTTAAGTCACATTAGAATCAGCCTCAGAATGCAATTTTCAGTGGCTTTTCAGAGGAACAGTCACATCCTCTAGAACCATGGCTGGTGAACCTTCTGTCCTATTTGCCTTTGATACTTCTTGGTTTCTGGTTTGCACAAATCCCATGGTTTCAAGGAATTTGCTTTTCAGAATATGATACAGAAGTATATTAAGATCAAAAGGAGAGTGGGGTTGAGTTGAAGCCTCCACGAAATTAATTATTTTTATTTTTGTTTTTGTATATGAATGTTTGCCTGAGTGTATTTGTACTGCATGTATGCAGTGCTCACAGACTCCAGAAGAGAGAGGTACATCCCCTACAACTGGAGTTAGAGGTGTTTGTGAGCCACTGTCTGAGTACTGGGAGTTGAACCCCGGTTTTTTGCAAGAACAGCAAGTGGACTGAGCCACCTTTCCAGTCCAAGTTATTCCTACCAAAACCTATTAAAATATGAGTGTTCGTATGTGTGTAGGTATATGAGGGTGTGTGAGCACACACATGTGGGAACCAAAGTTTAACTTTTAGTTGTACGTTTCCGTTTTGTTTTTGAGACAGAGTCTCTCATTGACCTAAAATTTATCCATTAGGAGCATGCTCTAGGGATCTGTCTGTCTCAAACTCCCAACACTGGGCTTACAAGCATGTGCCACCACTTTGATTTCTTTGTGTGGGCTCTGGGGATTGAACTAGATCCTTGGGAGGTAATAGCCAGTATTTTTGGAGGAAAAGAAAATTTTCTCCAATTACCTGATGTCTACAAAATGACCTTTAAAAAATGAAGGTGAAGAAAGACAATCCTAGATGCTCATTGCTATGAGAAAATATCATAGGAAACAAAGAATTCAGAAAGAAAGGATTTATTTTGACTTACAGTTTGAGGAGACACAGTCTATTGTGGTGGGAAAGGTCTGGCAGGGGGAGCTTGGGGTCACATGATAGCCCTGGTGAAGCAGCTGCTGCTTAGCTTACTTTCTCCTTTCTTTTCTCATCTACTCCAGGATTGTCTGTAGGTGAAGTGGATGTTCCTGCCTCAGTTAACTCAGTCTAGATAATTAATTACCCATGGTCTATCCTGGAAGTTTGTTTCCCAGGTAATTTTAGATCCTATGAATCTGACAGTCACTACTAACCAGGCACTAGTTAATTCTTTTTCGTTTTTCTTTTGTTAAGTTGATAGAGTCATCTGGGAAAAGGGAACTTCAAATGAGAAAATGCCTCCTTTAGATTGACCTCCAGGAAAGTCTGTGGGGGCATCTTACTGATTGCTGATTGCCGGGAGAGGGCCCGGACCCCTGTGAGCAGTGCCAACCCTGAGCATGTTGTCTAGGGTTGTATAAAACGAGCAAGCTGAGTAAGCCATGGGAAGCAAGCCAGTAAGAAGCACCCCTCTACAGTCTCTGCTTCAGTTCTGTTTCTAGGCCCCTGCCTTAACTTCTCTCAACAATGGGCTATAACCCGCAAGCTGGAATAGGCCCTTTCCTGACCACTAGGTGACTGTAACCTTAGGGGATGTGTTGTTCCCTGGTCCTCTAAACAAGAAACACCACAGGAAGCCCCTGACACAGGAAACAGGTGATTTCATAGTTACTGAACTCCAATGGAAACCAGGGACATCGAGGAATTCTTTCCTTAGTTGATTTAAAACTAACAGACAGGTGACCATCGTCACTGCCTGGCGAGGCGAGGCTCAGAGAAGCAAAGCATGTGTGATACTGACAGTGCAGAAGCCAAGGAGTGCTGGACTGTGGAGTGACGTCACACAGTAGCTCAGATCAGAAAACGAAATATTAAACCAGAAGGTTGCTAAAACTAGCTATCGACATAAATGAGTCTTCTCCCCTCAGCTTCTTTAAAGAGACATAAAGCCATTGATGGAAAAAAATCTAACATTGACTCATTGGGTGGGTAACACTCAGATGTAATACCAAAAGCACAGAAAGAGGAACAGAGAAGAGAGTTAAAGAAGATGAACATATCTACGCCAATGGAATTTAGTTAATGCAAATCTAGACTAAACTTTGTTGAGTGAAATTAATTAAAAGCCCAAAATAACCATTAGAAAAATAATGTTTACAAAACCAAGACTTCATACCTGTATCTATGCTGTCCTTCTTCCCTGCCACCTTACTAAACGAGCTAACATTTTACAATAGAGAATAATCACTTAGTGTGAACGTAGACAGAAGAGAAGGGAGAGAGGGAGAATGAAGAAACCAAGCATGCAGAAAACATGGGTATTAACCCATGGGTGTCAATATTTTCCTCAAATGTCAGTGGATTAAACAACATAATAAAAAGGTGGTTGGAACCTGTCTGGGTTGATATACAAGATTTAATTTTATGCTGTATTCAGAGTTTGTGCTTAGAGTGTTGAAGAGATGTGTCACTCACAGTGACCTGAAGTGGATGGGGCTGTACTCATGCTGGACAGAATGGAATTTAGACAAAAGCAATCACTGGAGAAAGGGATGTGGTGAATGATAAACAGTCAACCCCTTAAGAAGAAACAATTAGGGACATGCAAATGACTTGTAATGCATTCCTAAAACACGTGGAGCAATGGCAGACTGGGTTGAATGAGAGAATAACTGACCAGTAACCACTGGACACTTTAGTAGCTGCCATGGTTAATTTTCGTTATCAGTTTGACTGGATTTAGATACCATGGGAATGTATCTCTATATGTGTCTTTGAGAGCATTTCCAGGAAGGTTTAAGTGGGAAGACTCACCTTTTTTAGGTGAGCACAGTGTCATGGAATGGAGTCCTGGATTAAGTTTAAAGGAGAAAGTGAGCTGAGCATCAGTCTTCATGTCTCTTTGGTTCCAGATTGGGAAAGCCATTTGACTAGCTGCCTTGAGCTCTTGATGACACTGATGGAACTGATGTCACTACCATTCATTACCCATCATGATGGGCTATACTTTTAAGTTCAGGGACACAAAAACTTCTTCACTCCTTATATTTCTTTTGCTCATGTATGCTATCATAGCAGCAAGAAAAGTAATGGTTATAGTTTCCTTTATGCTGCTATGATAAAGTATGCTGGCACAAAGTACTTAGGGGGGAAAGTTGTTGTTCTTTTTTTTTTTTTTTTTTTCTGACCAGTCCATGCTACAGTCCCTCGCTGTGGGTATTGGAGCAGCTAGCCACTTCCAATGTCAGGGACAGAGAGAAATGAATGCATGCATGCTTCATGTCTTGCTTGCTTGTGATCAGCTAACCTTTTCCATTCTTACACAGTTCAGAATTCCATGCTTAGGGAATGGCGCCACCCACAGTAGGTTGAAACTTCCCATATCAATGAACTTAATTGAGACTCACAGGCCACTCTGATCTAGATATTCCCTCACTGAGATTCTTCCCAGGTGATTCTAGGTTGGGTCCAGCTGACAAAGCTAACCCCCACAGTACCGAATGCAGAACATTGGTATTGAGAACTGAGTTGCTGTTGTAATAAACATGATAGCTCATATGATGGAACAGTGTAATTCATAGGCATTTGAAACTCATTTTCAGGAGATGTAGACTAGTGAAGCCCTAGAATGCTTCAAGCAGAGCTTAACGAACCATTCTGGTGGGAGCTTGGAGGACTGGAATGCTGGGAGAAATGGAGACTGTGGAGGCCTAGATTATGAGGTCTCAAAGGTGAAAAGAGGCAAGTGAAATGACTCATCAGGTAAGACCCCTGGCCACCTAGCCAGACGGCCAGAGTTTGATTTGTGGAACTCATGTGGCAAAAGGATAGAAATGATGCCTGAAAGTTATCATCTGACCTCCACACAGTCCATACATGTGCGGGTGTGGTCAACATACAGGAGAGGGGGTGTGTAATTTAAAAAATTAGAAGCAAATCAAAGAAGAACGAGAAGGAGGCTCTCTTAGGCTTGAGGTGAAGTCTATCTGTGTTATATTCTGGGGAGGAATCCGGCTGCATTCTTTTCCTGTCCTGAGGACTCTACTGTTGCAGAATGGATCAATTTGTTTAGCGGAAGAAATTAATTTCAATTCAGGTTAGCATTCAGGCTGAGCCAAGGCTACTGGCTGTTGCTCTTATTTGGATCCACAGTGAGAGAGAACAGAAAGATGTGAAAAAAGGTAAAGCTTACCTGTTTGTTGTAGTGGCATACTTTACTATTTTTACTCTTTGGGGGATCTGCTCCAGGGTAAATCAGAGATGGAGGCTTATTATTTCCTATAAATACCTGTCTTAAATTGGCTTGCTGCTATCCAGCTTTTCTTAACTTGTACTAACCCATCTATCTTTTGCCTCTGGACTTTTATCTTTTTCTATTTCTGTATATCTTACTTTCACTCTTACTCCATGACTGGCTGGGTGGCTGGCCCCTGGTGCCCTCTTCTCTTTGTTCTCTGGTTGCTACTCTCTTTTCCTCTTTTCTCCTTCTATTTATTCTCTCTGCCTACTAGCTCCATCTGTCCTTGCTCCTGCCTCATTGGCCACCCAGCTCTTTGTTAGGACCATCAAGTGTTTTAGGCAGGCAAAGAATCACAGCTTCACAGAGGTAAACAAATGTATCATAAACAAAAGTCACATAACTTAAAATAATATTATACCACAAGTTGTCCTATCCATGACTGGAAGTGTTGCTTTTCTTGCTGCTGTGACAAAAGCAGCCTAACAAGGGAAGGATTTGTTTTGTTTCACAGTGTAAGGGTGGAGTTCGTCATCATCTGGAGGAGTTCCCTTGAGCAGGTGTAGCCATGTTGTCAGGAGAATGGGATGGCTGGTTACACATGTCTACAGCCAGGTAGATGGTGAACAAATAATAGTAGACTTGGAGCAATGCCATAACCTCACAGGGTGCCTCAGACCTCTATGAAACACTTAAACCAAAAGTGGGCTCCCATGCTTGTCGTCTGAGGGGCCAACAGAATGGATCACATGATCAGCCTTAGGTTTAGCTACATGCCCCTGACCAGCCTCATAGGAAATATTTTCTCTTTCCACAGTAGAGCAAAATTATAAAGTGTATCCAAGAATTTTCAATATCTAGAAATTAAGCAACAAACTTCAAGTGACTAGTGAGGTAAAGGAGAGTCAAGGAGACAATGAGAAAACATATCAGTGTAAGTGCTTCCCTAATAAATACCTACCTTTCATTTATCTTAGGTCTGGTGGACTCATTGAAACCCTGCCTTCAAGAAATGAATGGATAGCTTGCCAGAACATATGGGCTCTGGAGAAAGCATTGGCAAGAGGGAAACTGAAGGCTGAGAAGATCTATATCAAAAGAAGAAGAATCTCAGATCAATAACCCAAACTTCCTCTTTAAAATATTGGGAAAGTAGAGAAAAAATAAAGCCAGCCTACTCAGAGGAAAGGAAGTGATGAAGTATGGGGCTGAGGGTAATGGAACAGAGAACAGAAAAACAAAAGAAGGTTGATAAAAACCAAACATTGATTCACTCAGAAGATCCACACAATCGACTATTTTTAGTCAAACTGATGGAGTTGGAGAGAAAGAGGATTAAAGATACTAAAACTGAAGGGAGTGATGTGATTGTCAACTGCACAGAAATAAGAAGTAGGGAGGGGAAATGATATGGGGGACATTGTGTGTCAGCAAATTAGTGCCCTTTGTTGCTAGAAAGAGGGAAATTCCTGACTCAAGAAGAGTGAAAATGTGGAAAGACACTGAATTGGTATTCTAAAAACTATCCATAAAGAGGCTGAGGCCTCTGTGGCTTTGCTGATGAATACTACTAGCATGTCAACAGGCATTGATAGCAATTCTTTACAAATTCTTCCAAGGCATAGATGAGATGGAGACACTACCCAGTCACTCCATGAGGGCTTTACCCTGACCCCCAAACCAGACAAAATATTTCAAGAAAATGTCACCACTCTCTTAAATACAAATGCAAAAGTCTTTGCGAAGGTACTAGCAAACCATGCCTGGCAATATGTAAAGACTTATTTACCAAGATGAGGTAGGCCTTATTCCAGATATGCCAGGGTGATATGACCTGTACAAGTCAGTAAAGGTAATCATATATCAATCCATGAAACCAAGGAGTGTTGGGACGGTAACTTGAACAGGTGTAGAAAAAGTAACTGACAGGAGTCAACCTCTGTGGGATGAGAGCATCCACAAACAGAGCAGCAGGGAGACCCTAAGCTTTAACAAACACCTGAAAACCACCAGTAACACCATACCTAATGGTCACAAAGAGACCAAGCTAACCCAGGGATTAGGAGCAATACACGGGTGCCCACAATGCTCTAGTTTGTTTTCTGTGACGATAAAACGCTCTGGCTAAAAGCAATGTAGGGAGGGGAAACATTGTTTTTGCTTACACTTCCATCATGGAGGAGCATCTGGTCAGGACCTTAAGCAAGAGCTTGAAGTAGAAACCATGGAGGAATGCCACTAGTTGGCTGGCTTTCAAGATCATGCTTAGCTAGCTTTCTTATACAGCCCAGAGAATGGTGTTACTCACACTGGCCTGGGCCCCATTTATCAATTGTCAATTAGGACAATCTCCCACAGATGTGCACAGGACAATCTGATCTGGGCCATCCCTTTGTTGAGCCTCACTCTTTGGTTGACTCCAGGCTGTATTAAGTTGTTGGTCAATGCTGAGGCACATGCTTACCAGTTCCCTCCAGCCCTATGTTGGAGATGCCACCAGGAAAAACAGAAATCGAGGTGAAGTAAAAACCACCACCACTGAAGGTAGAGGAAAGCCTCTCTGGGTTCTAATGACAAGATTTTATGTGGAGAAAAAATCTTATAACATTCCATAAAAACCTGTTAAGATTGAGAACTGATGGCAAAATACAGGGCCAATATATAATAATTGTTTATTTCCATACTCTTTTTTATTTATTTATTTATTATTTTACATGTCGATCCCAGTTCTCTCTCCTTCCTTCCCTCCCTCCCTCCCTCCTTACCCTCTCTGCCCCCTCACATGCACCCTGACCACCCTCCTCTCCTATCACCCCACCCCAATTCCACATGTAGGGCAATGCCATCCAGGTGGGGTCATGTAAATCTGTCAAGTCATTTGAAGTAGGGCTAGGACTTCTCTCCTGTTTCTAGGTTAAGGCAGTATCTCTCCATGGAGGATGTGTCTGCAAGGTTCTTTTGTACACCAGGAATACATCTTGGTTCCACTGTCTGAGGTTCCTTAGACTGCTCCGGCCTTCTAACTGAGACCCATGTTCAGAGGGCCTGAGTCAGTCCCATGCTGGATTCCCAGCTATCAGTCTGGGGGCCCATTGGCTCCTCCTTGTTTAGGTCAGCTGTCTCTATGTGTTTCTGCAACCTGGTCTTGTCCTCTCCCTCTGCATCTGGATTCTAGTTCGACTCAGTGTTTGCTTCTGTTTTCAACAGGTACTAGATGAGGGCTCCATGGATAAGTTAGTTGTTGATCTCACTATCCGGGAAGGGCATTTATGGTAGCCTTTCCATGGTTGTTCAAATTGTTAGTTGGCTGCAGTCTTGTAGGTCTCTAGACCTTTCTTTAGGTTCACTTTTCTCTTAAAACTAATAATGGCTCCCTCTTTTATGTTCTCGCTCTCTCTCTCTCTCCCTCCCTCTCTCTTTTCTGTCTTCTATTCCTCCCCTGACTCAATCTTCCTAGTTGCACGTGCTTTTCTTTCCTCCCCTTCTCTTTCTCCTAGTTCTCTCTCCATTCACTGACCCCCCCCCCACTGCCCATGTGCTCTGGGGGATTTGTCCCTTCCCCCTTCTGTGAGGGACTTTATACTTTCCGTACTCTTTTAGGAGAAGATGTGGTTCTGAACTGAGATTCCATTTTTTAAAGATAGGGAATCTAAGGTCAAAACAACAAAACAAAGCAAGTGTTACTGAACATCATCACAATTCCATTTTGGGGCGTGTATGTGCTTTCGATAACATGTGGGGCCTTGTGTATGCTTGTACAGTGTTAAACTACTGAACCTCAGTCCCATCTCAGCAAAGTTTATTCAAAGGGCACCAACAAGTATGTGAAAAACACAACCAGAACCATGAGAGAATATATCTACTGATAGTATATCTGACAAGGGATTGTAAGTAGAATATACCAAGAACACAGAACTCATTAACGAAAGGCATATGATACAATTAAACGGGCAAAGGATCCTAACAGACATTAACTCAAAGATTTGACTAGTAGTAAAACACATAAAAATGGTCATTTATCAGCTACCAGGGGTGCCAATGAAACTCATGAGTTGCTACCCAGCAGGAGCTGCTGTCGCTATAGCCAAAATGACAGTGGCATGGAGGATGGGGAGAGATTTACACATGCTGTAAGCAGGAATGGAAAATTGTGCCGCTGCTTTGGAATACAGAATGGCAGCTCTTCCAATGAATGTGGTGTTATGCAGCCAGGCACTCCCAGATAAGCATCAAGAGCAAAAAGGACTAAGCATATGTGAAAGTTTGTATGCAAGTGTCCATAGTGTCATCTACAAGTGACCGTGCACCCTGGTGAACATGAACTCTGAGTATGTGAGAGCTATCGAGATGGGATACAGACAATTTCACTCAGTGCAGGAGGCTTGATGTATGTGGGTGATTACTAGTGGAGTTAGCACATCTGAGGTAGGTGACGAAAATTCTGCACACAGCTGCGATGATGGAAGTACAGCTCTGTGAATATGTTACAGTCTCTGAGACATACAGTTCTAAAGAGTGAACTTTAGGGTTTCACCATTAACATTGGGAAGAGTTTTGACACTGACATTTGGAAGAATATTGCTTTGTTTTGGGAGGTTGGGAATTGAAGTAATTGAGTGCCTCTTGGGGAACAACAGGCAGTGAGTCCGGGGTCCTCTGCACCTGCTTTTTCTCCTCTCTACTCCTGGCTTTTGAAATAGGTATGGGTGTAGTGAAACAGGAATTAGAACACTGCTGATGGACTAAAGTCTGTGCAGTAACTAGCTTCGTATCCCACAAGCAGGAAATGAGGTGCAGATTGTGCATGTTTCCACTCCACCGGCTGAAGAGGCTGCTCTTGTGGATATGCTCGGACATAGAAATGGACCAACAAGACTGGGCAACTGAGGCAAATGCTCTCTGCCTCTATCCTTGAACCTGGACTAAAAGCCTCCCTCTGTGTATCTGCTGGCTTAACAAAGAGCAGGTAAGATCAAAGAAGGCTTCAAAAGCCTTTCTAGATTTTATACAGAAGTGAGAAGGTGGAAGACCCCAGAAGAACTTGCCAAATGGGCAAGATTTCAGAGCAAAAAGATACATGGGGATTTCTCCATGGAGTAGGTAATGCCTTTAGATCCAAAGTTACTGTGATTAAGATAATGGAGAAAATTGAAGAAAATAACCAATATCTAGGGAGAAATTACAGTCTGTGGAGATATGGAGAGTTCCTGTGTCTTTTTTGGATGGTCCTTGGAAGGAAAATTTTCCCTGAGTCCACTACTGACAAATTTAAAAATGGAAACTAGGAATCTAGTGAATCATGTAGTAGTATGTCAATACAGATTTAATTAAATAAAGATAAGACACTGAAAAATAAAATATTGAATAATTAAAACACACAGTAAAATACTGACAATTTTTAAAGACAATCAGGCCATAACTAAAAGTATTATTTATGTGTGACTGGACAGAAGACAGAATACTGAACATATACAATCTTTAACAATACACGGGTGAAGGATTTTTCTGAAACTACAAAAAAGAAATCAAGCCAAATGTTCAAGAAATCTGAACCCAGGAAAATGTAAAATGATCGACAAGACACTTGTGGCCCTATGGGAAGACTTAGCAAATAGTCAGACACAACCTATATGTAGGAGACCCTTCACTGCCCAGAAGAGATATACTGACATACAAAGAGAATATTAAGGAGTGCTGATTTTTAGCAGAAGACAAAGAAAGTCGGAGACAATGGAACAGACATGATCTGTGGGGCTGAGCATGCAGCTCACCACAGAGAGTACGTGAGGAACGCTCTTTCTACTGTAAAAACTAAAAATAAATCCAACCTCATTTTCTAAAGTTTCTTGAGCCACCTTATGTCCAATACAAATAAAGAGAAAACACTGGACCCCTGATAATACCAGCACCTCTCTCTAGCTACACCCCAAACTAAAAGTTTTGAGTAGAAAATTATGATTAAGAGCCAGACTTGCCTACAGATATAATGAGGTCACACGTCTGGTAAGATTTAAGAAAACCAGGAAATAAACACAGATGAATCCACACACGATCTTTATTCAAAAGTAAAAAAGATGCGTTTAGAGGTAAACAAAACAGAATAAGACTGAGTTGACATATAAGATGGAAACATTCTGATTATTCAGCCAGTGAGAAAAGGAAGGAAGAGGTATGCATTAGGATTATACAAACTGCATAATCTCTGTGACCAAGCAACACACCTGCAATTCTAGGCCGGTGCCTGGCTTGGCAAAGTCATAAAACATTCTGCCTTGCTGTTGTTACTCTGGGTTTTCAGTGCTCTTATTATGGAGTGGAAATCTTTGTTTCTCATTCCGTGGATCATGGGGAAAAGGCACGGAGACTTCTCCACATGTCTGCAGCTTTTCTTTAGACAGTGTTATGCTGCAGCTGATGGGTCTGATGTGTCAGTCACTGTCACTGGGTCTCATCAATGTGCCAGATGCTCTCTCTCCTTGTCTCAAATTTTCTAATATTTTGCTGCCAGTATGCTCTTAGCCCCTTTTCCAGAGGCAGGGTAGGTTCTAAGATCTCCCCAGGGCACAGCAGCTGATCCCTGGCGGGTGATGGGTCTGTGATTGCTTGCCTGTTTCTCAGACCAGGCTGGAGCGGGAAGAAGATGTTCTGTCTCTGTCTTGGCTTCTAGTCTTAACCACAAGATTACAGTAGGGTCTGCAGCTTCTGGGTGCTATAAAAGCTCCTTGTGTTTCAGCCAAATTTCCATCACTATGACAAAATACTTGAGAAAATCAACTTGCTGGGAAAAGAAACTTCTTTTGTTTTGTGATGACTGATCTGTGGTGACCCAGCTCTGATGCTTTGAGACCTGTAGGGCTGTGGAGCAGCTTACAGCATACCAGGAGGCTTGGGACAGGGCTTTAGGCAAGTAGGGAGAGAGGAAGGGGAAGAGGGGAGAGGGAGGGAAGAGGAGGGAGAGGAGAGAGGAGAGAGGACAGAGAGAGAGAGAGAGGGAGGGAGAAGGAGAGAGAGAGAGAGAGAGAAAGCATGCATGGGCACATTGGTATTCTAATTCCAGGTACTCAATGATTCAATTTTCTCCCACTAGTCTTATCTTTGAAAGGTTTAGCTCTCACACTAAGGCTGGGCCCTCTGGGGACATTCGAGATTTACACTGAAGCAGCCTGTCTTGTGTCTGGAGACCACACACTCTCATCACACACACACACACACACGTATATGTATATGTGTGTATGTATGCATGCATATGTATATATATATTTATTTATTTATTTTCTTATTTTACATATCAATCCCTGTTCCCTCTCCCTCCTTCTCTCCCATGCCCCTCCACCCCTTCCTATCCCATTCCCCACCCACTCCACAGGAAGGGTGATGCCTTCCAGGAGGGATCATCAAAATCTATCAAGTCATTTGGAGTAGGGTGTAGGCCCTCCCTCCTGCCTCTAGGCTAAGGGAGTATCTCTCCATGGGGAATGTGCTCCCAAAGTCCTTTTGTGCACCAGGGATACTTCCTGGTTCCACTGTCAGAGGTGCCTTAGACTGACCAAGTCTTCTGAGACCCATGTTCAGGGGGTCTGAGTCAGTCCACTGCCGGTTTCCCAGCTATCAATCTGGGTGGGGGTCCATGAGCTCCCCTTTGTTCAGGTCAGCTGTCTCTGTGGGTTTTTGTAGCCTGGTCATGACACCATTCTTTGCTTTCAGGATGTTGTTGAAAATGCTAGCTGGACCCCCCCCCCTCCAACTTTTTTTTTAATGTGTGTATGTATGGTGTGTGTACATGTTTATGCAAGTGTCATATACATTAAACTGATAAAATGGCATCTGCTGTTGGAGCTTGTTAAAACTAGCCTCTGGGAGTGAGGAGGCTCTCCTCTTTATCTCCCCCAAAACTCCATGTCCAGGGACAGGGTGGCCTCCTACCTCTGTAAAACAGAGAATGGGAAACACTGCATCCTTGAGGAGGACTAGAAGGTAAACTGTTTACAGCCAAGGTTACTATTATCTGTCCAACAGAACAAAAATGCTTACAGTTTAGTGAGGGCAAAAGGACACGTGGAAGCTGGAAGAGGAATTAGACTTTGGGGAATCGGGGTGGTGGGAGGTGGGAAGATGAGGTGAAGGAGAGTGACAGAAGCCCACTTTGTTTGAGAATGCCATAATGATATCCAATGCCTTGCATGCTAATTTAAATCATAAAAGTAATATTAAAAGATGACTACAGTGGGGGATAATTGGAAATTGGAAGCTCATCCATGGAGAAGACAGAAGGGACCCTCCATCAGGACTCCCTGAATCTGGAACTCCAGCTGACTGCCTCAGTTTCCCCAATTGGTTTCTGCTGGAGGTTTATAAGTCCTTAATTTGATGCTGCTACCTTTCTGGTGTTGTATTGCTTGGGAGCCTCACTTGAAGGGCCTCTCTGCTCTGCCTGTGGCTCTCTATTGGGAATCCTGTAGCTGCCTCAGTGAGACTTCCCCATTTCTTCTGGATGTTGGGCTTTACCTGGTTGGCTTCTGTTGTGTGTTGTGAGTACTTGTGAGATGATATATTACTATGAATCTTCTGCTTCCCTCTATCTGCTATTTGCTATTTAGCTTATCACTTCTGCTTGCTAAACACTTCATAAATCATCCATTCAAAACCAGAAACATGACTATTGTAAATCTTTCTCTAAACCATGCAAACATCATCTCTCTCTCTCTCTCTCTCTCTGTCTGTCTGTCTGTCTGTCTGTGTGTGTGTGTGTGTGTGTATGTGTGCCTGTGTGCACACACTTGTGTGCACCTGTGAAGACCACAGATTAACACTGGATACCTTCCTTATTGGGTGTTTTCCTTAATCACTTTCCACCTTATACACCAAGGCAGGGTTTCTCACTTGATCTGAGAGTGACCAATTCAACTTGTCAGTCTAGCAAGCTCAACCCAGGGACCCCTGTCTCTGAGTCCTGAGCTCTAGAATTTCAGGTGGACCCATCTGGTGTTTGCATGGGTATTGAAGATCATAACACCTGTCCTCAAGCTTGAACAGCAAACGCTTTACCTGGTGAGTCATCTCCTACTCAACTTTCTGAGGCTGGAATCTCTTTGGGGTGAGCAAGAACTCCCAACCCCTTCCCTCCAAGACACCCTTCTTTCCTTAGACTCCAAACTTTCCTTTTACCCAAGACCTCAGTCAGCTGCCCAGTCTTAAACCAATGAGCTGGTGTAGTCACAGTACTCAATCATTCTCCACTTGACTTGGCAGCAGCCAATCTGGGATTACTTGTGGAATTTTCAGTGACAGCTGAGAACCAGGGCAGAAATACCATCTTCAACAGGGCTCTGAGGAAGCGATTGAAGAACCAGGACTCCTTTGTGTGAGAATGAGGTTAGTCCATAGGACCAATAAATTGATCAAGTAATCAGTCCTGCAGATGGCCTGAGGCATTCCTCTTAATTGTACAACAGGAGAGAAGACCGTTGCAACCCAAGTTCTCTGGCAGAGGGGCCAGATGGGACCACTTGGTTAGGTGCTGTAAACTTTGTCACTGTGAAACTGTAGAACAACACTTCAGAGTTGACATTGCCTATGGTAAATAGTGTGAGACATTGCCCCAACAGAGGGAGAATGGCAATCAGACTATGAATGGGCATCACTAATGAGTCATTGTCCTCTTATGGGCAGAGTGACAGCAAGCCTGCTGTGCTATGACCCAGTTTTTAAGACAAGTCAAAACTGATATTGTAAGAAGACTGAATCTTGACCTCCACCATGGAAAATGCAGAAATGAGGTGCAGAAATGAGTCTAAACTGGATTCTGAGTGTTCGTTGCTAGTGTGTATGGTGGGTCCCATTCTAGAACCTCACCACTAGAACCTCACCACAGGACCACAGTGAGAACTATCTCCAAAGATTGTTACTCACTGGGTCTGAGATTAAAATGCATGAGCAGATTTGACATGCCAGCTGCACAGTGTGTATATGAATAGAGTCGGTGCCTTGAGTCCATGGGCCAAATTCCCTGATTAACTCCCAAAGAAGGATTGATAGAGATGCTCTTAGCTGCACAAGTATAGCTCTACTGCTTCTGCCACCTAAGAATAAAGTCCACTGAAAGAGTCCTCTCTTTAACTCAGGGAGAAACTGCAGAACACAAGCCATCACTGATATTTTGAAGGACAGAGAGAGCCTTCCCCACCACACCCCTTTCAGGCCTCTCCTTGTCCTATGCAAAGCTGATGGGCCACAGCTGCCTTGTACATGTGTCTGAGCTGAGTTCCCCAGCTGTGCCCGCTGCAACAGCTACACGCTATCTTGGCACAGGAACTCTGCATCTTATAGGCAGATTCAAAAGGTGCTGTGCTCATTAGACTTTGTGGAGGACAGAGTCCTAATGCATGAGATCTTGAGGACAGGAAGAGACCCACTCTCATGAGCCCTGTTTGGTCATAATAAGTTATCAGGGCTACTTTTGATAAATGACTGACACCAATTTCAAAAGAATTTTGTATCTCTATTCATGAATGGTTTTGGACAGTTTTAATAGTTTTATTGTATCCTTTTCTGAGTTTTGTTTTCAAACCATAGTCAGAAGAATTCAAAGAAGGGTATTGTTAAGTGCTTTCTAAGTCCTGGACTATTTTCAAAGAACATAGATAAATCTGTTATTCCTTTAAAGATTACATGTCATTCTCTTTGAATTCATCTAATCTTGGTGATCTTTTCCAGAGGCTGATCAGATTTTTAGTATTTTTATGGTAATTGGGCAAACTAGTTTTCCATTTCTGGGACACATTATTTAAAGACACTAATAATTAACTAACTAATTAATTAATTAATTTGTGTGTGGGCAGGGGCTTGCATGCCATGGCTTGTGTATGGAGGTCAGAGGGACAGTTCTCTTTAGTTAATTCTCTCCTTTCACCTTCTTGTGGGTTCTGGGGATCAAACTTGGGTGGATATGCTCACATAGCAAACACCTTTACCTGCTGAGCCATCTCACTGGCCCCTGGGATATACTTTGTTAATTTTTTTTTTATTTCTAAGAAATTATCTGTTTTTTTCCTGAGTTTACAAATATGCTGCTATAGAGTTAGATATACAATTTCCATATATTACCACAGTCTTTTCCTTTCATGTGATCACTTTCCATTCTGACTCTTTATTCCCCCAGTGTCTCTCTCCACCCCTTCTATTTCTCTTTCTTCTCCATCCTGTAATTAACTTACAAAGATTTAACTTCAAAGAATTGAATTTGAATTAAGCGGTGCCTTCTGTCTTTTTTGTTTGTTTGTTTACATTTTATCTTTTTGGCTTTCATGTTTATTAAATGCATTGCTCTTATTCTCTGAGTTCATGTTGCCATTTTCACAACACATTTAGTCCAACACCCAAATCCTTCACTTTTGCTTCCTTCTAAAACAGGGAGTGTTGCAAGGCTCCCTGTGCCCAGGTCATTTGGGTGTGAAGTGCCTTTCTTTCCAGACCTCTCCAGCACATCATTTCCTTCTCAACTCTTTGATTTAAAGTACATCTAGGAATGGATATCTTACTTTTCAAGCACTCAATCTACTTGGTGCTTCTTTCTGTGTTAATTCTGATTTTCATTGTTTTGTTATCAGGTCATGTTGGCTAGCAGAGTTTCAACCTTGAATTATTAAAATTTATTTCATTCATATGGGGGATTTTGCCTGCATGTGTGTCTGTCAGTACACCACACGCGTGCTTGGTTCCCTTGGAGGACAGAAGAGGCCATTAGACTTCTTGGAACTGCAGTTACAGACAGTTGTGAGCTACCATGTAGGTTTGGGGAATTGAACCCTGATCCTCTAGAAGAGCTTCCAGTACTTTAGATGTCTGAACCATCTCTCAACTTTGACTTTTAGTTGTTACAAGAAGGTTTCATTCCAAGATGAGCATATAATATAATCAGCATTTTCAAACATTTTCTGTGACAGAACCAGCCAATTGCTTCTTTCGGGTTGAGTTCTCAGCATCTGGTGGGAAGGGTGGCTGTGTGTTGTGAGTTGACTTGGTCACATTTGATGAGATTCCTTGTGTTCCTGTCCACTGTGACCTTTGTCACTCAGATCAGCCTTGTAGTGGAACATCTGGAAAGGTCTCACTACAGGCCAGGCTTCTGAATTTCTTACATTTTGCTATGAGAATCACACATTTGCCACATACTAAAAGCATGATGGGACCACGTGATTCTCACAGGAGCCCAAGCAGAAGATCCACTGTTAGAGTGTGATAACAAGATTTTGTCCTGGCATTTGTCTTTGACTCTGAACTTGGAAGAGGGAGAGCCCCATCCAAAGCCAGGTGAGTGGTCTGGAGTCTGTCCTGGGTCACCTCTATCCCTGTCCCCTTCAGTATATAGCTTACAACAAAATTTCTCAGCATCTGCTTCTCTTTATGCAAGTCTGTTCCTCTGAATGCCTGTCAGTATTGCAACCACAACTTTCTCATTACTTTTGCTGATTTACCGTGTGTGTGTGTGTGTGTGTGTGTGTGTGTGTGTGTGTGTGTGTGTGTGTGTGTGCCTATCTGTCTGTCTGTAGGCCAGAAGTTGACTTCAAGTGTCCTTTCTCATGAAGAATTACTATATATTTAGAAACAAATTCTTGTATTGGCCTAGTGCTCGCCAAACAGGCTACAGTTTGTCCAGAGAGCTCCGGGAATCCTCCCATCTCTGTTTTCCCAGTGCTGAGACCACAAGCATATACTGTCACACTTAGCTATTTTACATGGGTGCTGGGGCTTGAACTCAGATCCTGACACTTGCATGACAAGTACTTCACTGACAGTGCCATCTCTCCAGCTCCTGCTCATTTGTTTTCAAGCAAGAAGTGCTTTTGCTTTATCTCTGGTGTACTGATGTTCCTATCAGCCAGCCCTCATGGTGCTAAATGGTTCTCACACTCCTTGATTCATGCACTGAGCTTCTGTCCCTCCCATGTACTCTCAGAAGCTTGGATTGCCATTGTTTCTCTGGCTCCATACAGGCTGGATTTGGTTTTCATAGAAGCTAAAAGTCACACTATGGGAGGATGAACTCCACAGGGTCACTTACATGTGAGTGGAGTTCCATTTTCTTCCTTGTTTATTATACCTGCTATTCACTGTATATTTTTTAACCATGTTCCCAAAACTTAGACAATTTGAGAGAACACTGGAATTTCACACACATGAACCACATAAATGCAGGTACACAGAGAGGCCTGAAAAGGGCACCAGAACCCCCAGAGCTGGTGTCTCTGAACTACCCCGCATGGGTCCTGGGAACTGAACTTGAATCCTTTGCAAGAGCAGCAAGTGCTCTTAAACACTGAGCCATCTCTCCAGCCTTGAATATTACAGAACTTTTACTATTTCTTGGACATCCCCTCTCTGTGGCATTCGCTTTTCAATCTAGTGTGTGAGACTCTGGAGAGCTTGCATCCCTCCCTTACATGAGTTTCCTTCCAGGAATGACACTTTACTGACATTTCCTCCCTTTTCCTGTATGTGCCCCCAACCTTCTAGAATCTGCTGAGATGCTTCAAAAACACCCACTCTGACCATTATTAGAATTTCCATTTTGGCTTTGTGATTGCATTTGTATTTATCAAGGCTACAGTTAGACTCACATCTAAGACATGCTGCAGGAGCTGGATTATTCATCTCAGCATGGTTGGAAAACGTTAATTGCCAGAAATGACCCAAATGTCCACCAATAGAAGCTGATTATATAAATTACAGAGCATTCATGCAACTGAACCCCACAGCTGGTGAACATTGCTTGAAGCTTTTTATATATGACATAGAAATATCTCAATGCTGAACTTTAAGCAAAAACAGCAGAGCATGGAATATATATGATGTTACCATTTATGAAAAGAGAGAGTAGAGAATGTAACTCTGCATGTGGCTATGAATTTGCATTGTATGGGGGGATGGGTGGGGTTGGGAGAAGTGAATTCTGTTGGTGCCTCTGTGAAGCAAGGGTACTAGCCTTCCCCAAGTTCTCAGGTAGTGTACCTTTGTTGTAGGTAGAGTTTTCTGGGTCCCAAATAGCCACAAAGAGGCTTAGTATTGATTATAAGTGCTTGGCTGATAGCTTTAGGTTTGTTTTTAGCTAGCCCTTATACCTTAAATTAACCCATTTCTAATATTAATCTATATGTTGCCAATGAGCATCTGAGTCTCCCTTTTTCAAAGGGACAAGGTGAGGGATGGGATCCAGTAAGTGCAGTTGGACCCTGAAGGCACAATTTTGGGGACAATAGCTCAGTCTCTTTCTCACAGGAATCCTGGCTTTTAGCATCTGGATTAGCTATTATAGAAGTGGCTGATGTTGGACTTTTTAGCCTCATGAGCCCATGTGAGCCTCTCTTCTTTGTAATTACCCAGTCTTGATGAGACTAAGACATCTGCTCATTCTGTCTTGTGTGGATGTCTTCTTGGGATGGGTTTGGGATTCGTGGATGTGGTTCTTTCTTCTTACATCACTGGAGTTCTCCTCTGGCCCCTGCTATCTGGTATCTCTTGGAGAATTGTGCCAAAGCCATCTTTCTTTCCTCTCTTATTAGTGTTTGGCTTCTGTATCCACAAGTGGGCACATGTGCACTTCTGATTTAACCTCACTTAGGAATTCCACTGGAGTCACAGGCTCTTGACCTGTCCCTCCTGTCCCTCCTGTCCCTCCAGTCCTTCCTGTCCCCCACTGCTCCCCTCCTGCAGATTCTCCACTAGAAGACACATCTTCCATTATTCATTCATCTATCTCCTCTCTCTTGTTCTCTCCTTTGGTTTGCTTGTTGTCCTTGTGTTATCCTTCGGAGACATGGTGTCACTATACAGCTTACACAGTTATGGGACTCATTATATAGTCCAGGCTGCCCTTGAACTTGCCTCAGCTTCCCAAGTGCTAGATTTACTGATGTGAGACGTTGTGCCCAGCTTGCTTTCTTCAGTGAAATTTGACTGAACATGTCTGATCTTCCAGTATCCCCTCTATTCTCATCCTCTGTTCACAGACTCCCATATCACTAATCTTGGCCAATGTCACCTTTACATACAAATTTCATTTGATTTTGTGTTTTTCTTTCTTTTCCTGATTTGAAAGTAGCTTCCTCAGGACCTCACCTCCAGCTCTTTCATCACTTTCCTGGATTTGAGCACTGTCTAGTGTGCTTGAACTGGATATAGGATACAATCCTTGTCCAGGGAAGGCTCTACCTCCATCCCCACTCAGGCACAGCCTCCTGATGCTGTTTACCACATACTTTGATGCTTTCAGATTCATTCCTTGGCCCCCTAGGCTGAGATCCCAGGACGGATTGAGCTCTTTATGGGCTTTTGTAAACAGGTAGATAGGAGGGACAGGCATATCCACTGAGCCTGGGGACTAGGATGCAGGGCTGAATGCCTCTCTGCAACCTGTCACTTGTATAACATATGTGTAGCCATCCTATAGAAAATACACTTCTGTGACCTTTCTTCAATAGACAAAAGTGTGAGGTGTGGGCTATCCCAGATGAGTCCTCGGGTCCTGGCAGGAGAGGCTTTCCTGGGAAGGACATGAGCTGGTCAGTCAGCGTCTCTGTCATTTCCCTGAAGAGGGCCCCTTACAGCACCCAGCGGCCCCAGCCTCTGTTCTACATCTGCCAAATTGCGTTTTACTACTGACCCAGAGCACAGCCCCAAGTCCCTGAACAAAAATCTTCAGTCTTGCCAAGTTGATCTTTTATTGTTGCTATTAAACATTTATTAAATACTTTGTGCAGAGCCAGAGCTGGGTGAGCTGTGCTGTGGGGAACGAGGGCCAGGCTGGTGGTGATCACACCATGAGTCCCTTGTGCATTTGGTGGAATCAGACATCCAGAGGTGATAAGGAGGGGGATGCAGTAGGTCCCTGGGGCCACCAGAGCTGTGGCAAGCATTTGGATAAATTGCAGGTGTTTCTTTGAGGGGCACAGGATTGTCCTGATGGGGGAGAACTCAGTATGGCTGATGGTAGGAAAGTTTTACAATAGACCTTTCATTTTGGAATCTTTCTAGATTAGTAGACAGTGTGTACACTTTGTACTGAGCCTCTAGTACTCCACCTTCAATGCCCCCATGTTGTCATCTCATTGGAGAGCAATAGTCAGACTTGGAAAGAGATGATGGCTCCTCATTGTCAGTAATTCTGGGGCTTAGTAGGTCTTCACAGATACTTCTCTTAGTATGTAGTAGTGAGGTTTTAAGAAGGAAAAACCACATGACCCTCACAGTGACTGGGGAGCCCTCTGGGGGAACTATGGGAGGGAGGAGCTCTGGATGGTCACCTCTCCCACACTAGCCTCCTAAAGTGGACCAACTAGCTCACCTTCCAGAACTCATATAATTTTCTCAATTATCCCAAATGCAGCCACTTCCATTGGGGCCTTCTCCCACACCCTCCTGAACCTTCCATGTCTTCCTGCTTCTTCTTCCTTCCTATGTTCCCTTCCAACTTATGCCTGTGACTTCTCAAAATGCATCCCCAATCCTTACTAGGCTGGTCTGAAGGAGAAGCTGAGTGTGACCTGTAGACATCCTAGAGTGGACCTCTTTGCGAGGGATGACAACTTCAGTGCCAAGGGCCATTCTACTTGGTTCATGTGTACCCAGACTTGACTCCCAGAACTGACTAGGGGTGGTGACTTATCCTCTGGGACAGCACTCCATTCCCAGGATAAAGCAAAGCACAAAGCCATCATTCAACTTGCCACAGTCACAGGGTAATGGGGCAGTCACTCTCAGAGATTGTATGTCTCACAAGAGTCCTGGCTTTTAGCATCAGATTAGATATTATAGAAGCTGATGTTGGACTTCTCAGCCTCGTGAACCCATGTGAGCCTCTCTTCTTTGTAATTACTCAAACTTGAAGGTTGTGTTATAGACACAGATGTTGGACTATGACATCTATCTGCTCATTCTGTCTTGTGTAGATGTCTTCTTGGGCTGAGTTTGGGATTCCTGGATGTGTCCTTCCTTATTACATCATGGGAGTTCTCCTTTGGCCCCTGGTATCTGGCATCTCTTGGAGAAGTGTGCCAGGGCATCTTTCTTTCCCCTCTTGCCAGATCCATCCTCTTTCTCAGTCCCTGTTGCCTCCTACCTTCTCCGCATTTTCCTCCTGACTTGAGTTTAGGAGTTACTCCATGCAAAGAACCTTCTGACTCATTTAACTATATTCTGGTGGCTCACAAAGCCTGGTATATGCTTGGCTAGTGCCTTCAGCACCTAGTACTCACAGCAGATTGTGCCTATCCCAAGTCTCCTCTTCTAGGTTGGGGACTCCCAGCTTGAACTCTGATTAAAAGAAGAAAGCCATAGATAAGTCAGCAGAGAATGGTTGCTGCTCACAATGTGGCTAATAACAGATCCACTTGGCTTGTGTGCCAAATAACTCATTTTGTGGTTGTGCAGGGTAGAGGTGTCCACTGCCCTATCCCTGGCTGGCAGGCCAGAGAGGCAGAAGTCAGAGGGGCCACCAGGGGGCACTGTTGGACAGTTCTCGCAGAGCTTGGCTGTTAGGTTACTGCAGTTGAGGGCTGGAATGAAGAACTGGCAGCTCCCAGATTCTGTCAGATTTCATTTTCGGGAGCTTCTGGAAGTCCCTGGCTAAGGGGGTGTTGGGGAGACATGCCAACGGCTGTGAAGACCTTCCAGAAGTGTGTCTGGGGTCCTCTGGGCTGCACACAGCCCTTTTAGGGAAGCTGGCCCGTCAGAAGGCTGTGTAGAGCTTCAGGGCCTTGCCTTCCTACTGCAAACAGAGGCTGCCTATATTGTGTCTGTTCCTTTGCTTGGAGGAACAAGGAGAACTGAGGAGAAAAGGCAGGTCACACATCATGTGGCCTTTCTGAGCAGCCACAGCCAGGAAGCAGGGTGGGGGACTTGCTGGCTATATTGGTTTCTGCCAGCTCATGGGGGGCAATCCTGGGCACAACAGGTAGGCTTTGCAGGGGAGGGACAGCATCCCTGGATGCTCAGGTAGAAGCTGACCCCTCTTTCTCCTCCCCCTCCTGGGAGACCATGGACCCATATGCACAGGCGAGGCTGGGTCATGGGGTCACCAGGTCTTACCCATATTGCCTCCTGTCTCTCTGGGGAGCCACAATGTCAGTATCCCTGATGCTGCTGCAAATGGGCTCAGGGTGGTTTCCAAATGTGAGAGGGAAGGAGCTGGCTCAGAGGTCTGCTATGCATCCCAGCTTCCAGGAATTTTCACGCAGGAAAGCATGTGAGCCTGGGCATGGAGGGTGTCTATGTTTCCTTCTTTACTCATACTGATGATGAAGTGAGGCTGCAGAGAAAATTTCCACAAGGATTAAGACAACTCAAGCCTTAGGACCAGTGGGGATGCTGAAAGCAGCAAGGATTTATAACCAGCAGGTACTCGAATGACACCTTATCCACTCTGGGCTTCCCTTTCCCTAAAACCACTTGCTTGTCTTTTGGACATCTCTCTTTTAGTGTTCTCCCACATCTGCCAACTCTTCTGCTAGAGTCACACCATCAAACCCATCCTGGTGGGTATCACCATCTTCTTCACTTTGGTTCCTTGTCCCTCCTTCATCACTGGAGTGGGATTAATTAGAGTCTGCCCATCCAGGGGCACACCTCCAATGCCAGTACAGACTCTCTTAGGTGTTCATGGGGGCATAAACTGCTTGATGCTGTCTGTGTAAGCCTTTACTATGTCTTGCTATCCTCAGCCTACCTCTCAGCAGTAGCTGCTGAGAGTTTCACCAGGTCCAGCTTCTGCTCTGTCCACCTGACAAGAGGGATCTGGGCCTCTACTCCAGTCACTTGCTCTCTCCCAGCTTCCATCAACACTCCTTTAATTCTGGTTCACATTTCTGAAGTCACCTCCCTTGACACAGGTCCAGTCTTCATGGCATCCTTTTCCCTCTTTGGGAAGTACATGATTTCAAGAGTTCCACTCAGCTTCCATCATCCTACCCTTCTCTGTCAGATTAACTTGGGAGTTTAGACAGGAGTATACTCATTTATGGGTGTGTCTAACCGGACAGGCTAATATGTAGGTATTTATGTGTAAACACAGAAGTATGTTTGTATATGTATGTGGGCACATGTGGATGCATGCTTGGGTATATACACATGGATGCATGCTTGTGAGGGGTACACATGCATGCATGTTTTCATACATATACATACATAGGTTCATGCATGCATACACATGTGGTCATATGCTTCTGCATGCTGTCATATATGGGTATGTACTTATGCACATGAACACATGTTGGTATATGATTATGTGTACATACTCAAGATTCATGCTTATGTGTACTCCCACATGTGGTGCATATTTGAGTATGTGTATACATTTGAGTGCATGCTTGTGTGTACTCATGGGCGCTCTCTTTTTCCCAGCAGAAATCCCACTGGAATTGCATAGCAACCTCTTCTTGCCAGTCCCGTGTCTCCTACTTCTTTTCTGTCTCTCTGCCTTGGTTCCTAGGACTGAGCTTAAACCACAGTGGCATATCCATGGAAGGCTGAACCATGGGCTGCCTGGAGTGAGGTCCCCTTCCTTCTGTTCATACTTGCCTCTATTTCCTTGCTGGTGGGTCCACAGCTCCTGACATGTAATTCATGCTCATGGCTTCTTTTTCCCTGTCCCCGCTCTTGTCCACTCCATTGCACTGCTCATTGCTTCGTGCCTCCCAATGAGACTGTGACATCTTGCTTGTTTGCTCTGAGACTTACTTCTCTCAGACTAGTAGTAATTAATTGCTTGTTTCGCCTGGCCTGACTCCTTCCTAATTGTCTGCAAGAGTGACGTCCCCTGGGGACCACTATGCCTCCAGAGGCCCCTTCACTGTGAGCCGAGACTCACCTTCTTATTCCTTTCACGTTCAGACACCCACCACCAGTGTCTGTTCCCTCCCTCCTAGTGAGCTGCCACCTGCAGCCCCACTGGACACAGCCCCTCCCACCCATCTGTTCTGAGGAAAGAGCAGTATTCAATCTGCAAAGAGTCACTCTTAATCTCCTGCGTTTCCTTTCAGAAATAGAGCTCTCAGGTGTGACGGGATCACTAATTTCAACCCGGTCCGGCTCCAAGCCTGGCTCTGTCTGTGGGGTATTAGAGTCACATGAGCAGGCCCATGGCAGGCTTGGCTGCTGTCTATTGGGGTAAAGTGTTCTGCTCTGATTCTTAAAATAAACATATGTGGGCTTTCTCTGTTAGTGGGCTCTTTCCCGTTCCCTGGTTCATTCTCAAAACAACTGTGGGAGAAAGAGAGAGACTATCCTCACTTTCCAGACACAGAACAGGAGTTCAGAGAGCAAAGATGGCTTTTTCAAGGAAGCAGGTGGGCAGAGCCTCTTTCGACCATCATCTGTACTTTGGGGCAGTGGCTCTGCCCTCTGTAGAGCCCACCCCTTATAGATAATGACCTCAGATGGGGTTCTGTGCCCCTGTCTGTTCACATAGATGGCAGACTAGGATGATTTCTGGGATGTTGGGACATATCCGCACGAGCCCTCCTTGTATAGGGTCCCTCTTTGGTCCTCATCAGTACCCAGAGACAGAGAGCATTATCTGTATGTCTGCCTTGCCTCTGTGGTTTTGTAGAGCCTGTCCTGGAGCTCAGGGGAAAAGGGTGTAGGGTCCCTGGGCTTGAACAGTGTGATCTGGTTCACCTCCAGCTGGGAGGTGGTTAGAGTCCAAGGAAGCCATGAGAAGACTTCTCCTTAGGGCTGGTGATGCTTCATGCTGATTTTTCAGACTTTATGGAAATGTCTGGGTGCCATCGTCAGTGTCTGTGTGTCTGGGTGCTGTCATCAGTCAGTGTACCTGGGAGCTGTCATCAATGTGAGTGTGTTGGTGTGCTGCTGTCAGTGTCTGAGTGTCTGGGTGCTGCCGTCAGTGTTTAGTTACTGCTGTCTGTGTCTATGTGACAGAGTTCGATCGTTAGCATCTGGCTGCTACTCCCAGTGTCCCTGTGTCTGGGTGCTGCCGTCAGTGTCTGTGTATCTGGGTACTGTTGTCAGAGTCAGTATGTCTGGGTTCTGCCATCAGTGTCTGTGTATGTAGGTGCTGCTGTGAATATCCATATGTCTAAGTGCTGCTGTCTGTGTCCATGTGACACATTTAGATTACAAGAGCTCAGTGAGGCATGCTTAGCAAGCCACAGGCAAGGGGGCAGACTGACAGCAGGATCTGGGACCATAGCCCTAGGATAGCTCTACTGTCAGGATTGAGACTGTCCTCCTGGACCCCAGTCCCTGTCCTCATCTTTTTCCAGGTAGGTAGACATTTGTAATGGGAACACCTTCTCCCATACTGGCGGTCTCTCTCACACCTACTATGTTATTAACACGTCCTGTTGCTAGGGCAATGTAACTGATGAAAACAACTTAATGAATGACTCAAAGCTTGAGGGTGCAGTCTGTAGTGGTGGGAAAGGCATGGCATCAGGAGTGTGAGGCAGCTGCTCACACTCTATGCGGCCAGGATGCCAAGGGAGAAAAGTTGATACTCAGCTCACTTTTACCTTTTTATGAGATCCCAGAACATGGACCATTACATGATACTGACCATATTTAGGTAGTGTTTTCCTACCTCATCTTAATCTAGAAATTTTCTCATAGTCATGCTCAAATGTTTGTTTTCTAATCTCACCAAGATGATCAGCCATCACAACTCCCCTTCTCTGCCTTGCCTCCTACCACAGAGAACACAGGCAGTGTTTCTATTTGAATTATTTGGCTGCAGGGTTTGCCTGGCCAAGGTCTAACTCTCCCAGGAATCCTAGACACAGATGAGGGGATGCCACTTTCCTAGAGCTTCCCTGGATGGGTTAGGGTGCCAGCTGGGTTTGCACCATGGATCCGTGTCCTACTGGCCAGATCACCTTCCTGATGAATCTCTTGGGGACTTCCTGGCCAGTCATCAGCACATAGCTCATTCCAGGGTGACTGGCCCCAGGTAGTCCCCAGAGCAGAACCATCTAAACCACAAAGAGGTGTTGTTGCAGCATGAGATTCTGTGGCTCAATGCTGGTCCTTGAATGAAATATAGACCAGGAGCATATGACCAAGAGCCCAATCAGAGCTAGGGATGCTGGCTTCTTGTGAAGAGGGCTCATTTATCTGGATAGGCTGGCATCTGGAAGACTTGAGAGGAAGCAGTCTGTCTAGCTGGTGAGTGTAATTCAAGTATGGCCAGTCTCCTTACACCTCCTTTAGCTCTTCCTTTCACTCATTCTTTCCTCTCTCTCTTCTTTCCTTTCCCTATTTCCCTTTCTTTGTTCCAGTTCTTTTGTCTCCCTCCATCTCCTGTCTCCTTCCACACCTCTTCAACTATACATTTCTCTGGTGGCAGCCCCAAGAAGCCTTTATGTTTGGAGCTGGTTGTGTTCCAGAAATAGTGGTTAAGGATCCATCTAATGGAATCAGTCCTACTCTCCTCACCTGATATGTTGTAGCCTGCTCTTCCATGAATGCAGAGTCTAGGACCACCCAGGACAGCTGCCCTTGTAGTGTCCTTGGCCCTAATGGAGGTGATCTGGAGACTTGTATACAGCCTCCACACAAGCCTCCCAGTTAGGTGGGATAGAACTTGATCTCTAGACCATCATGTTCCAGCCAAGGAAGATACTCTTCTACCCTTGACTGGAGTTCAGAACAGGAGTGGATGGGAAGGACAGTAGAGGTCTGTGTGTTGAATTATTGCCCACTATTAAAGTGTGTGCTTCTCCCATGTCAAAGGTGCCATCCAACATGTGTAGCACCTGAGTAGAGCTCTGTCTTAATCCTGGAGCTGGGTTGTCCTTCCCCTGCCCTTGACACACCTAATGCTTTGTACTTCAAGCTCCAGGAGAAATATCCACTGTTATCTTGACTCTGAGGCCCTCAGCTGTACCACATGCTCTCCTGGATTTCTAGCATAGACAGTGGGCTAGTGACTTCTCAATTTCTGTGAATGTTTGAGAGCCTACCTGATAGGAGTGTGTTATAGATGTGATTATCATCTACACAGAATGTCTTTCTTTTCTGCTCCCTGTATTATATCATGGAATGGGATTCTCTTCCTATCTTGTGTCATAGTCCATTTCAACTACTTTACAGCAGATGTGCTCCCCTTCTTTGCATACTCTGTGCCTGCTGCCTAGCAGTGTGTGCTTTCCCTAGAACCTCGGTCTCTTGATGCCATCTCCCCATCCTAGGATATCAAACCTATAGACGTCTAAGAAAACATCTATGAACTACCACAAAGACCTGCCTTGCCTATGTAGGCATCCATTCTTGTTGGCCCTGGCCGCTGTTGTACTTTGATCCACAATTTTCAGGTGTGGCACATGTATCTTACTGGGACAATGTGAACACAATGGCCCCAGAAAAGTGCATTACTCATTTATTTCCTGGCCTTAGTCATCAGAAGGCAGTTCCAGGAGGATCTGGACTTGAGATACAGAGACTCTGTGTGTTGTGTAAAGCACTCCTGTCACAGAGATACATGCTATTCATCAGAAGCAAATCCTGGAGATCTGGGTGCTTCGTGCCTTACTGTCAGACTGGATGATCTCTGCCAGCATAGATTCCCTGACTGTTCTTCTGTGTTGACTGGGGCAGCCTGGGAGGTTCTGGTTTTGATGCCTCACTAGGTTTGGTGACTCCAGGGTAAGAGGGGCTCATATGGCACTTAGCTACAGTGTTTTGAGGTCACTTGTTGGTACCCAGTGTTCTTGAGGAGCCTTCTGAATGGCCTTAGGGAAGAACATCCATATTAGGAGGTCATACTGCTCCAGAAGGGTCTGACTAGCTGGTCTTCCTACCCACATGATTGAACATTACTCTAATTAATTCCTTGCCCGAGCCAGCTCCAGGGAGAGATCTGGGCAGAGGAAGCACCCAGTCCCCTTGGAGCTGGATTAAAGCTCTCTTTGTACAGGGATCTTACTCAGTCTTTAACCTCTCACAGGAAATATGTCAGAGAAGCTCTCCTAGTAGTGTCTGCCCCCTCCCTGAGCCCAGGTCTCTTCCTCTGACTACAGAGCTGGGTAATTTGAAGTTCATTTATTTTCACTGACTCCTGCCCACTCTCCATCCATTGCTGTGAAATTAACAGGAAAAAATTACAAATTGCTAGAAGACAGAGACCTTTAACAGTGAGCACATTGCCTTATGCAGGTTTGATAACATGAAGACATTAAAAATAGAAGCAACACAGCTCTAGGTAGACCAGTTATCATGAAATTTTAATAAGCCTCAGCTATAGGCAAAGTTTAATAGCTGGACAGCCTGAGGGGAAAAGGTCATACCTAGGCCTGTCCTGAGCCACTTGGGGGCTCAGTGGCTGTCTTGCTGTTCATGGCCCCATCCATATACTCCTCCTGACTCCATCTCAGGCCCTTGTTACCATGAGTCCCTCTGTCCCTCTGTCCCTTGGTCAGGTGCTTCCAGAGGCATCAGGCATTTGTCTGTGTTTGTCTTAGTACCTTACTGATATACCGGGAGGTGGTTGGGGAAGTCAAATTTTATTTTATAATTAATCAATTATTTATATGCCTGCAGAATTCAGAGCAATAAGAGTCAATGGATTCATTAACGGGGCACCCAAAATTTCCTGTACACCCTGGAGGTTGTAGACTTGTGTCTACACTGCCTGTCTGTGAGTTTGCTTCTGCAGTTCTATCCCCCTGAGGCAGGTATGTGGGGTCACTTCCAATATTGTGTGGTTCTTTCCTTGTCCCATAGGTCCTGAGCCCTGCTGTGGCTCTTTAGAGGAGACATTGGGGAGGGAGATTGTAACTCTAGGCACTATGGCAACCCTCTTTTCTGGAGGTGGTCACCAGGGATATTCTAGACAGGTGCTATGAATAGCTTCCTAGCCTCCAGAGACAGCTCTTGGAACAAGTCTGTCAGCATGCTCATGAATTTTCTATTTAGATGTGGACAATGTTTGCTGTGGATAATTTAGTGTTCAGACAAATGTGTGTAGAGCTTCTGGCTGAGCTTGGGTGTTGTCACCCCACTGTGTTGATTTTGAAGGCCCTCCGGTACCCCTGCCTTCCACTGGCATGATACAATACCTCTGGTAAAGTGGATGCATTTCTAGAAACCTGTTTCTTTCATGACTTTTTCTTGAAGACTGAGCGACAGAGCGGAGGGAAGCTCCCTATAGATTGTCCTTGATGTCTGGTAGCTGTTTCTTCAGCTTGGAAAGTTCTTGGCACTCTGCCCACTAGGAGTCCAGAGAATGATGTCATATACAGATATAGGTAAGTGGAGTGGAGGCAGAATTTGGGCCTGGGTAGTAGAATTTTAAGCTATGTAGGCATGGCATAATTGTGGATCTGTGTTAGCCTGATCAGGACACACGTCCAGGTGTTTGACCAAACATCAACCTGGTGTTCTTCAAGGCTGTTTCTGGATGACACAAACATCTGGATCAATATTCTAAATAATGTAGATAATTGTGAGGGTTCTTATCTAGCTTTTCAGAACCCTAGGCATAACTGAGGGCAAAAGGAGCATGTGCACTGTGCTGAGCTGGTCATGACATCTGCCTTCTTCAGGACTTGGATTCAGACTTGATCCGATCTACTCTATCTCATCACATTGGCCTCTAGCTTGGCACCTGAAAATTATGGAAATTTGTCTCCAAGGTGGTGTAAACCAGTCCTTCATAAATATATACATTTATACCTCCTACAGGTTCAACTTCCTTGAAGACATTTGGTTATGTAAGTCTTCGTTTGGATATCTGGAAAAGAGTGATAAAAAACTATTAAAACTATGAGGGCTCTATAAGATGAAGGCTATCACTTTTGGGGAGTTAGGAGCAGAGTGCTGTGGTTTGGATGACATATCTTTCAATAAAGACTCATATGTTAAAGATTTAGCCCCCAGCTTGTGGTGGAGCTATTGAAGGTGACTAGAACATGATGACACTAATTCCACCAATGAGTCAATCCACTAATGAACTCATATAATTCACAGACGGGATCTTGATGGAGGAAGTAGGCTACAGGTGCTGGGTGTTTAAGGGGCATTTATGTTGGCTAGTTTACACCAACTTGACACATTGATGCATGAGAGGAGGAAACTCCAATTGAGAAAATGCATCTTTAAGATCTGATTGTAGGCAAATCTGTAGAGCATTTTCTTAATAGTGATTGACGTGGGAGGGTCCAGCCCATTGTGGGTATTACTACTGCTGGGCTGGTGGTCCTGGGTTCTATAAGAAGGCAAGATGATCAAGCCATGGGGAGCAAGCAAATAAGCAGCACTCTTCCATGACCTCTGGATCAGCCCTTGACTCTAGGTTCTGCCCTGCTTGAATTGCTGCTCTGATTTCCTTCAGTGCTGAACACTGATGTGGAAGCATAAGCTAAACAAACCATTTCCCAACTTGCTTTTGGTTGTGGTATTTCATTGAAGCAATAATAACCCTTAAGACAGGTGATTTGTCCTTTCTTTCTTTGTGCTCTTCTACTATGAGTTTTCACCTTCCTGGGAGACTAAAAGAAATGGGGTATTTCTCTTGTAGTGTTTACCTTGAACATTAATTGCTGACTAATACACTGTGGGTTGACCAAAATAAGTTGACTAGTTCAATTATTTGCTTTGGGGAAAACAAAACAAAACAAAACAACACATCACAGTTTTATTGTTCTAAATGTCCAGACCTCATTGGATGAGACTGTGTCCTAAAAGGACCTTGCATATGGATGAGCAGGAATCACATACCTTGAAGTTTATCTGAGAACTTTATGGTTTCAAAAAAAATGTTGAGTAACCAGAGTAAGATGATCATGTGCTCCCCAGGTACCCCCAAAAGGGCACCCAGGCTGGAGCCTGCCATTGTGGGTGCCCTTGCTTAAGAAACTCGCAGATTTCCACTCCTCATTTGGCATTGGGATGATCAAAGGCAAGGTAAAAGAAAATATTTTACAACCACACAAGGTCAGAAATAACATGGAAGAGACCTGCTGAGGAGAACGTGTTTTGATCAATGATTCACGAGTCTGTAGGGTAAAGAAAAGAATAACAAGTTTCCTCCCCAATAGAGACTGCATAATGCAGCAGAGGCCTGGAGGGATGCTCCTGCCCTGGAGGGATGCTCTGTTTCAGCACAAGACAGCTCAGGGGACACTCTACCCATGTGCCTGCCATATTCATGTCTGTGTACTGGCCATCCAGATAGGAGTGGCTTTCCATGGGTTGGTCATCTTGTCCCTGTTCTAATAAACTCACTGTTCAGCTCACAGAAATTGGAGACTGTGTAATGACAGGTAACCCCCTAGGGATTATGGAGTAACCAAGGGAAAAATAGTGAAGGGCTGTTTCCCCCACTGTGTTCAGACAGAGAGGCCAGAATGGGAAAGGCCAATGCAGTGACTAATTTTGATTAACTTGATTGGATTTGGAATTACCAAAGGCATACACCTGTGGGTGCTTCCAGGAGGGTTAGCTGAGGAGAGAAAACCCACTCTGCAAGCACCATCCTACAATGTCTACTGGGGACCCAGACTGAACAAACCAGAAAGAAGCAACTGGGTACCAACATTCACCTCTCTCTGCTTCCTGACTATGTATGCAGTGTAGATAGCTACCTCATACACTCCCCCTCCACCATACTTTCTTCACCATTATGAGCTATTTTTCCCCAAACTGTGGGTAAAAACAAACCTTCCATATTTTGCTTTTCTCTGGCATTTTGTCACAGCATGAGAAAAGTAACTAACACAGATGACAATGAAGAAATCAGAGGGCCCTCAAGGGGAGACTCCTGATTGCTGAGGAGTCAGCTGGTAGAGAACAGGGAGAGGGTGCAGCTGAGGTCAGGAATGGAAGTCCTCAGGCCAGATCTCTGCAGCAGTCCTGGCTCTCATGGTGGGGTGCCTACTTGTGAGACTGGCCTTGGTAGTTGCTATCTTATGTGTGTGGATCCTACTTCATGGAACTGCTGTCAAGATTTTATCATCAGGAGGAAGCTGTCCTCTTTCAAGAGGATGATGAACAGTGCCATCACTCATCTAGGACTTGGGGGGACATTCATTGTTGTTTCTCTAACCTTTGAAGTCGTTTCTTCTTTATTGAAGGAAAGAATGACAAAACAAAATAAAGCAAAAATACCACCTGTGTGGCTGCTGGTTAGGAGACTCTCTGAAGAGTCTAGGCCAATGGTTCTCAAACTTCCTAATGCTGAGACCCTTTAATGCAGTTCCTCATGCTGTGGTGACCCAAAACTATAAAAAAATTTTTGTTGCTACTTCATAACTGTAATTTTGCAACTGTTATGAATCTTAATGTAAGCATCTGCTATACAATATATCTGATATGAGATCCCTGTGGAAAGGTCATTTGACCCCTAAAAGAGTTTCCACCTACAGATTGAGAATCATGGGTCTAGAGTAACTTTGAATAACTCAGGGATTTGCAAATTGAGAGGCCTCAGCCTCCCACATCCTCTGAAGGGAGATTTAGAGATTCCCAGGCCTGCTTCCACTTCAGCCTCTAAAAATCTAGACTGCAGGGACTTTGCAGGAAAAAATCCAGATGGAAGAATTTAAAATAATGTAAGATATGGCTCAGAAGTTACATTTGTTATCTTTACAAGGTTGCCAACACTCACATGATGGTTCACAACTACCCATAACTCTAGTTCTAAGGGACCCAATATCCTCTTCTGACATTTGTGGCTCCAGACATATGTGCAGACTGTGCATTTAGCCAAAACATCCATATACATAAAATAAATCTAGAAATAGAAGAATATAAGTAGATAGATTAGTTCTTTGAGCATGAAGAGCTTGTATTTTTTTTATTAATTTTTAAATTTATCTTACATACCAACCAGTTTCCCCTCTCTCAGCTCTCCTCCTGTTCTCATCCACTCCTCCTCCCTCCATCTCCATTCAGAAAGGGGCTGGGCTACTATGGGAGTAAGGAAAGCATCACATATTAAGTTGAGGCAGGACCAAGCTCTTCCCTCTTGCATCAAGGCTGAGTGAGGCTTCCCACCATTGGGAATAGGTTCCAAAAAGTCAAAGAGCTTCGTTTTTACCTAGTGTGTGGGTCAGACTCTGTCCTTTTTTGCAGAAAGAGTTCATTAGTTACATGCAATGTCAGATGCAGCAGACAAAAAGGGTGGGCACTTCATCTCCCCAAAGCCACATCCCTCTGATCATGAGAAAATAATCAGGACATTCTACAAGAAAACTAACAGTAAGGAAGAGCTTGGTGCAAACCTAGCTGGAGGAAATGGAGGAGAAAAGACAACTGAAGGCAACATAGAGTCCAGGACAGGAGCATTGATAGGAAGAGGGCCATCAATAGAAAAAACTGCAGAGAGCCATTTAAATGGTGCCATTTTGATTGGACTGAGAAGTGTCTGGTAGGTAGTGTCTTACATTTTTATTTCCATGAAAGACACCGTGATCTTGGAAACTCTTACAAAGAAAACATTTAATTTGGGGTGGGTCAGTTACAGTTTTAGAGGTTCGGTCCATTATCACCATGGAGGGGAGCATGGCAGCATGCAGGCAGATGTGGTGCTACATCTCAACTCATAGGCAACAGGAAGTCAACTGTCACACTTAGTAAAGCTTGAGAAAAGAGACATCAAAGCCTTCCCCCACAGTGACACACTTCCTCCAACAAGGCCACACCTCCTAATAGTGCTAGTATCTTTGGGGGCCATTTTATTTCAACCACCACAGTTAGTAAAGTGAACTTCTGGGTATGGCTTTGAGATCATTGACAGTTACCTAAGATGAAGATTTATCCCAAATGTGAGTGGCAGCATCTTGGCATCTTGTGGAGTGCTGATGTAATAAAAAATGAAAAAGGAGAAAGTGAGTTGAGTATAAGCATTATCTGTCTCTGTTCCTGGTCTGACCATATGTGAACATTCTGCTCCACCTCCCACAGAGCTATCTGACACCGTGCTTTCTCCATTATGACCTCAAACCGAGAGCCAAAATATTTCTCCCTTACTCTGTTTCACTTATGGTATCTGGTGACATATCTAAAAAGGGTGACTAACATAGACTCCCTGTCATTAAAGGACTGAGGCCTTTGAAACTGTGGGACAAAGTAAAACCCTCTCAGCAATGATGCTATCTTGGGGGAATTTGGTGGTCGTGATGTGGGGGAGTCCAGCACTGCTCTATGGCTAGGACTTCAGTAATTTGTTGAAGTGAAAGTAGGGAGAGTGAGCATGTTTAACTTGTACCAGATTATAGAGAGAAAGTTTCAACTTTCCCAAGTTTATGACTTTGGACATTTCATGCAAGCTTTCATGATGCATGTCTACTTTTTGTGATTGAGAATTAAAATTATAAATGGATCTTAAACTCATCAAATACACTTTTTGTGACCATAGACAGTCATATCTTTTCAATTTTTAAAAAGTGCATAGCATTGATTTGTGTATATTGAACCATCCTTGCATCCTAGGGGTCATGGTGCATGATCCTTTTAATATTCTGCTGAAGGAAACTTTCAGTTATCTTACTGAGGAATTTTGGCATGTATGCTCCTTAGATGTGTGGTACTGTAGTTTTCATTCCTGTAATGTCTTTAGTTTGGGTATCAGATGCTATTGACCTTATTAGATGACTTTGAGAGTGCTACCTCCTCTTCTATTTTTAGAAACATTTAAGGATGATTGATATTGATTCTTTGAAGTTGGTAGAATGCACTCATGAAGGCATCTGGCCCAGGGCTTGACTTTGGTGGCAGTTTTAATTTATTGATTTATTCTTACTTTGTCACCAGTCTATTCTGACTTTCTGTTTCTTCTTAATTAAGGTTTGGTCATTGTGAATTCTAGGAAATTATTCTTTTCTTTTGGGTTATCCAGTTTATTTGATGTCTAGTTGTTCACAACAGTGTCTTGTGATCTAAGAAAAGAAAGTGATATGAGTTATCTTTTCTTTCTTGTTCTGGTTTTAGGCTTCATCATTTTAACATTGCATATCAACATTTTTGCCTCTTGAGACAATGTTTGCCTAGAAGTTTCTTATTTGATAACTACATAGCTGTGCTTGCCTTCTTTTAGATATCAATTCCACAGATGGACTTTACACCTATTTGTTTCCAGCAGAGGTGTATTCTTAAATGTATAATGAGTTTCTTATAGACAGTGTATTGCTGGATCTTGATTTATGTCTATTCAGAATCTAGTTTAATCAATATGATTTAAAAATACTTATCAACAGATGAGTAACTTCTGTGGCTTCCTTGCTTACTGTTTGTATTTTGCAGTTATTGCTTCCTTTGTCCATCTTGTATAGCACACTTATGTCATGTGATAGGCTTTGCAGTGGCTTGCACAGATTCTTGCTGTTTATATACTGTATGTCTGTTGTAGACTTTTTATGTTGTGTTCATCTTGAGGTTTGTACATAAACATCATTTTTTTATTATATTTTACTTTATTTGTGTGTGTGTGTGTGTGTGTGTGTGTGTGTGTGTGTGTGTGTGTATTTTGATACAAATGTGCCATAGTCTGTGTGTGGAGGTCAGAGAGCAACTTGTGATAATTAGTTCTCTTCTTCTACCATGTAGGTCTCAAGGATTGAACTTGAGTTGTCAAACATGGCAGCATGCATTTTTATTGCTGAACCCTCTTACCAGCCCCATAAATACCTGTTTTAAGTTGGTATTAATTTAATCCAGTTGCCTACAAAATCCCACTCTTGGACTCCATACCCTCATACCTTGTGTTCTTATAATATCAGCTCAGTTCCTTTTATATTGTGTATCTATGAATATGTTTGTATATTTCATTGTATATATTAGAGGTAGGAGTCAGGTTATTTCATCATTATAGTCTCATGTCATTTTGAACTCATCAGTGTAGTCAGTTACTTTACCCCGTGAGACCTATGCTGTCATGTACCTTTACATTGTTCTTCAGCATAGTGTAACTTCAGTGTGAAAATCAGCCTTAAAGTTGTTTGTAAGGCAACTGCAATGGTGATGAACTCACTCAGGTGTGATCTCATAAGGACTATTCCTCTTTAAATATTTTCTTAGATTTATTTTATATGTATGAATGTGTTTTCCCCTGTATGTATGCATTTGTACTACATACATATCTGGCTTCTGCTGAGGCCAGAAGAAAATATTGGAACTAGAAGCAAAGTTATGGATAATTTTGAGCTACCATGTCAATGCTGGGAACCTAATCTGGGTCCTCTGTAAGAGCAGCAAGTGCTTTTAAACACTGAGCCATTTCTCCAACCTAACGACTCCCTTATAATAAATTATTTTAAGCAGTTAATATTTCTGGAGTAAGGCAGGTTGACCCTGCCCTAGTACTTGATTCTATTTCCTTCCCTTTTTTGTTTGTAAAGTTTCTGCCCAGAAGTTAGCTGATAGTCTTCTGAGGTTTCCCTGATAGGTGATGAATTACATTTGTCTTTGAAAATTCTTTTTGCCCTTGACTTGTCACAATTTGGCTATGGCATGTCTAGATATAGGTTTCTTTTGGTTGTTGGTATATAGAGGCTTCTGGAGTTAATACATTTAAGTGTCTGGTCCTTCTCAATATTTGAGGCATTTAGAGTTACTATTTATTTCAATAAGCCAGTAATTCAACTTTCTCTTAGTATGAATACTCATTTAGGAATGTATGTATGTATGTATGTATGTATGTGTATGTGTGTGAGTGCATATGCATACATATAGAGGTTAGAAGTTAATGTTGCATTCCTTGCTCAAATACTTTCCATGTCATTATTTTTATTCTATTTATATTTCATTTTCATGTGTATGAGTATTTTGCCTGCTTATATGTCTGTATATCACACATATGCAATGTCCAGAAAGGTCAGAAGAGGACATTTGATCCCCTGGAACTAGTTACTGATGGTTGTAGACCAGTGTAGCTTCTGGGGACTGAACCCATATCCTCTGAAATGGAAGCCAGTGCTTTTACCACTGAGAAATCTCTCCAGCCCCCTACCGTACTTTCTTTTGAGACAGGATCTTTCACTGAGCCTTAAATATACTGGTTCAAGTAGCCTGCCCAACCAGTAAGCTGCAGGGATCCTCTGTCTTGGCAGTGTGCGGACTACTGGTGCTTGCTGCCATGCTCAATTTTTCATGTGGGCTTTTGAAATCCAAACTCAGATTTTTATGCTTGCACAGCGGGCACTTCAGTGACTGAGCCAGTTTTCTCTTGTGTGTCTCCTTTTGGAAGTTGCATAATGTGCATATTATTTGGTTCAATGATGACCCATCAGTCCTATAGGCTTTCTGTACTCTCTGTCAATGTCTTTTTCTGCCTTGACAAGTTTCTGATTTGAAATTACATGTCTTTTAGATTCTTTATTTTGCACATTCAGGCAGCAGTTGGAGCTCTCTGTTGCATTTTTCTGCTTGGTCAGCTGTTGCAGGGCTCTGTCTCTTTTTCTCTCTGTTGCATTTTTCCTTTCATTCATTGTATTTTTTAGCTCTAGAATTTCTGTTCAGTTCTTCTTATCATTTTTACTTTTTCATTCAAGTCCTCACTTTGTTCATGCATTCTTGATTTTTTTTTTTTTTTTGAGCGAGAAGTCACACTCATGCTCACCTCTACAGGCTGAGTTTGGTTGAAAAGGGCTTTTGCCATGGGGAGTGTGAGGGTATTGAGGTGGGTGTATCCTGGAATAGGAAGGAAGCTTCAAATGAGGGGCAAAGATTGGGGTTACTCTGTTCATGTAGATTCTTGTGAAGACCATGAGATTCATGGTAGCCAAAGTTATGGACATCTGCTGGGAAAGTTGGATATTGCTGCTCTCTTTATCTCCTGCAAAGAGGAATCATGGCCACTATAGTCACTTCAGTCACTTTGGTCTTCTTCAGGGAGCACATGGCAGCATAACCTCCAGGTAGATGTATTGGCAGGTTTCAATGCTAGCTGGGGTCAAGTTAGTAGTGACTACAAGGGTCCTTCTGGTGAAAGCTGCTGGAGTTTTCTTGATCTTCTTTATCCCAAGGGGCTAAGAGTTTTCTTCCAGTACATAGCTGTGCTGGTTGGGACACTAGGACAACACAGTAGAACACTTTCTATACCTTTTATGCAGTCAATGGAAACATGTTGTGTTCCACAGGGTGCTGCAGCTTCTTTACTGGCTCTAAACTCAGCCAGAGTGATGGATGTTGCTTAATGGGAGTCTCTGGAGGATAAATATTAGGACCTTCTAGCTCATAATCTTTCTGAATTATATCTTCTGAACCAATATCATTAAATTTGTGTTTGCACACTCATACATTAAGAGAAGGCACAGTGTGTGAGATTGATGTTTGCTTGGTGTGTGTGTGTGTGTGTGTGTGTGTGTGTGTGTGTGTGTTTAGGGAAGGGGGATGTGGCAGAAGTGGCAAAGTAAAGGGGAGGACTCTGCTCTTTAGTGGAGGCTCCTTGGGTCATGGACTAACTGAGCATTGGCCACCCAACTTTTAGCCTTTGGAGTTGGCCTTGTTATTACCTCTTGAAAAATTCCAGTTCAATGGTGTAGAGTGAATGAATGTGACCTTTGGAATTCTGTGTGGTGCTCCCAATAGATTTTTTTTTTTTTTTTGCTCCTCATCACACTGCAGAACTGAGAAAGGCTAAGCTCCACACTCTAGTCCTAGCTAGAGATCAAGAGGCTGTCTGTGCTTGTCTATGATCTGCTCAGGTAAGGAGGGAGGCATCTGGGGACAAGGTGAGGTTATTACCTGCCTGACAGCACATAGCTACCCCTCTGTCTCTCAAACAGGCCTGATGAAATAGGCCAAGCACGGAATGGAGTTTAACAAGTGGCCTTAGACTCACCACCAAGCAGGGTTGATTATGAGTCAATGCCTCCTGGATCCAGCTACAACCTTCACATTGTGTTTTGACTCTGCTTGGTGGCCAGCATACTTCCCCATCTGAGCATACCCCCTGGGCCAGGCTTTCCCTGGTAGAGTTCCTCTACAAAGGCCTATTTCTTAAATGCCAATGTTCTCAGATGCCTGTTAACTAGGTTGTCTGTTCCCACTTGTGATCCTCAGTCTATTTCTCATGCACTCACCCACAGGCATGCAGGGCCAGCTGTTCATCACAGGAGGCACCCCCTTGGAGTTGCTCTTTCTGTCAGAGGAGACTTTTCCCTAGGACTGCTTTGTGTCAGCACTTTCATATTCAGCTTCCAAGGCATAAGGATTAAATTGGATTTCTGTTCTTCCTGGAGATGGAACATGGACAGGTTTTTCTCTAGGCATCTCTGCCTCAAAGGTCCAATGGAGCCTTCAATCCTTGCTCGTTGGTACCCTATGAGGAGGGACTGTTAACAGGGCAGCTGTTCAAGCTGAAGTTATGGCATACCACCACAATTCCCCTTCTTGTTTGCACAGGAAGCTGAGCCAGTTTAATGCCAAAGAATATGAGGATCAATATTCTTGGAAATAAGGAATTCGACATGGCAGTCACTGAGTAAGCTCCTGTGAGCAGAGTTGGAGACTGCTGTTAGCTTCAGATGCCAAAGCAGTCTTAGCTTGTAAAGTGGACCAGGAAGCCCAGGCCTCCTTCATGGTCCTCAAGTTGGCAGCTCCTTTCCTGGGTGATCCTTCTCTTCTTCTTTCTATAAGGGGCAAAACTGAATGGTCTTGGTTTGGGCTGGGCTGTTTTAAAAGGTGTACAGATAGTGCCAGAGATCCTGGAATCTATTAGTCCATTGGTCTCAAACTGCCAGGTCCCAGATATGACTGAAGGTTCTTGAGATGAAGTCATCCTAAATGCAGTTGAGTATCCATTTTTAAAAGAGTAGCGGGTTGGGAGAGATGGGTCAATAGTTAAGAGTATGTATTGCTTTTGCAGAGGATATGAGTTCAATTCCCAGCACCCATGTGGGGTGGCTCACAACCACCTGTAACTCCAGCCCCAGAGTACAAGCAAAAAGGAAGATGATAAGCTACGCACAGGTCCTAGAAAGAGGATGTGTGAGGACAAAGGAGAGACAAGTGGTGGGATTGTGAAACAATGATGCCTGAAGCCACTATAGCTGGAAGAGGCAGGAAGGACTATCCCCTTGAGGCTCTGGAAGGAGCACACTCTTCTGATGCTTAGATATGTTTATCTGAATCTAAAGGAGTATCATCCTGATGTTTAAGCTGCCTAGACTGTGGCTCACTGCATCCCAAAGATCTCTGCAAGTTCAGGCATGTGAATAAGCAAGTGCTGAAAGGGAAGAGTCTAAGGGAATGTATGGCCTTGCTGCTTCCCACCATAGGCTATATGAGCAAGCTTACCTACATTGGGTTGCATGAGGGCCTTTCACTGGGTTGTATGGGAGGTGTGGGCTAAGGTTGCTTGTTGGCAGGGTATTTGTGTCATTGTCACCACAACAGAAATGAAACTAGACAAAGTTCATAGGCCCATCCAAGGAAAGATGGCTCTCATCAAAGGAGGATTCACTGGTCCTTGTGTTCTATGGTCTGCTTCAGGGCCAGAGCATGTCCTTCTGTATTAGCTAGCATTAGCTTTTGACCTAGTGTGGTAGTTTGAATGAGAATGGCCCCCATAGGCTTATACATTTGAATACTTGGTCCTTAGTTGAACTGCATGGGAAGGATTAGGAGGTGTGGCTTTGTCAGAGAAGATAGGTCACTGGGGGTAGGCTTAAGATTTCAAGCAAACACTAAACCCTGTCTGTCTGTCTGTCTGTCTGTCTCTTTCTCTGCCTGGTGCCTGTGGATTGGGGTGTAGCTACTGCTCCAAGACCATTCCTGCATGCCATCATGCTCCCACCATAATGGTAATACACTAATTTTTTGAAACTGTAAGCCAGCCTTCAATTAAATGCCTTTCTTTATAGGTTGTTTGGATCCTAGTGTCTCCTGGTGTCACAACAATAGAATAGTAACTAAGACACCTCCCCACCCTCTTCCTGGGAGCAGTCAGCAAGACAGGTTCTTGGTGACACTTTGTCTCAAGGACTTTTTGGCTAAGAGAAGAATCAGCCTGCAGTTTCTGGCCCTTTTGTCTCTACAAAATGAAGGAAAGAAGGGTAAAACTGGGACCATTGGCAATTAAAAATGATAGAGAGGGAGAGTCTGGGAAAGGCAAAGGGTCAGGAGTTTGGAGTCTCCACCACAGGGGTTTTGTGCCCTGCTCCCTGGTACTACTCCCCAGAGTCAATGAAGGCAGGGGTGTGTAAATGTAGCACACAAGGGATCTAGGATCCAGGGTTAAGTTGTTGTGGCTCCCAAAGGTACCTACACTTCAGGAGGTCATGACCTCCTTAGCACAAGGTAGAAAGATATGCAGAGAAAATGTGCAGGTCCTAACAAATAACAGCAGTTTAAAAAAAAAAAAAAAAAAAAAAAAAAAAAAAAAAAGACCTGAAATGTGAAGATTCAAAACCCTAGGACAAGGGCCTGATCACGGGTATGCTCACTGTGAACTGGCATCAGCAGGGTTGGCTTGGGTAGGAAGTGCCAGCTCCTGCCCAGGGAGACCTGAGCCCCAGCCTCCCCCGCAGAGCTTAAAGACAGCAGCATGAGCTTCATTTCCATTTTAGGGACTCAGCCAAGTAAGAGAATTCCGAGCGAGCTAGGTGATCCCAAGGGTGATCAGTCCCTCCCAGAAACACCAGTCTTGTTAGGCTCTCTTGGTTCCTCATCTTGAAGCAGACCTTCTAGATCATGCAGTCCCAGATAATCCCATCTCAAAGTTGTTTTGTTCTGTTCACCCATCTCCAATGGGAAAGAAAACCCTGAAAAGTGTTGCCCAGAGAGACAGCCCCTCATCTCAGAGTATCCAAACCCTCCTTTGTCCCCTTCCTGAGACACTATGGATGAACTATCTAGCTTGTTGCTGCCTTCCCTGCAGCCAGCACTGAGCTTGCCTTTGTTTGAGAAATAGGTCATTTTGCTGGGCCCTCTAGACCACCAGCAGTGGGTGATCACTTGATCAGAAAGATTAATTTGTCTTGAAGAAAAATAATTTGCTTGAATGTTCCTATCCAGGACAGGAAGTGTAATGAACAAGGAAGGTCACCTTCAACTGCATCCCCCATGCATCATAACAATCAGTAACTAGGGCAATGTGGCAGAGGGCACGTGCTGGCCCTGTCATTTGATTCCTGGTGGTGGAAAGTCCTGCCTGAGAATGGCTTCCGGTAACTCTTGCTGTCACACTACCTTCTTGAATTTTCAAAATACCACTAATTATGCAGTAAGTTTAGATTTATAAAAAACAATTATGAAGACAGCCCCAAAAGGTTGCACTTTCTACACACTATTTTTGTTGTAACCATTTGTTTCTTTGGTTTTGAGAAAGGATCTTATTCTGCATTCCATATTGGCCTCAACTCATAGCAATCCTCTTACCTCAGTATTTCAGCTCTGGGATTACAGGAACGAGCCACCATGCTTGGTGTACTATCTTATATACAATTAATGGATCAGTCTCAATGCATGCCAACAAAGTATTATCAGTTTAGTCATGTTGTCATTGCTTTTATCTGCTATTATATTTTGGTTTAATTATGACATTCAGGGTCTTATGGGTGCCCAAAAAGTGGTTTCTATGTTCTCCTCCTTGGCACTTTCCCTAAGTGTCAAGAAGTGCAGAAATGCAGCAGTGGGTTACTTGGAGAACCTATGAACTAGGATTGGTATTCTGTGGATCATAGAAGATGGACACATTGTTAGTCTCTGTAGTTGTCAAGATGTCCCTTGGCAGTGGCCAACTCTTTGTTTTTTTGTGACTTAACAGCTAGAGGGTTGCTGGCAAGGTAATTTGTCAATTGTGCTTCAGTAGTTATTTCTGTTTTCTCACAGTTAGCCTGGCACTATAGGCTATTGGGAGGAAGACCTTGTAGCTCACCAAGAGCCCTGTGTCATGGGACTTGCTATCTTCAGCTAAGAGTGGTTTCTATTGGCCTGGATTACCCTATAGAGTTGTTCAGGTTCCTCCAGGACAGACAAAACTTTCTAACTCAGTTCTTAGGTTTATTCACAGAAGTCTCCATGAACAGCCACACCCAGCAATGGGGAGTTACAGGCAGGCACCTCTTCTATTGCATAGACTTTGAAATGTCTCTGCATGGGAAACCTCCTTCTACATTCATTTGCTTGGTCCCTCATTTGTTTCTTTGGATGTGACCTCTTGGAAATTTACTTACATGTGAGTCAAATTGTCCCAGCTTGGGCTTTCCCAGATCTGATCTTCCTGTTGGTGTGTAGGTATTCTTTGCACCCATCATTTTGTTTTTGAGAAATTCCTTACTTCTCTATAGGATGTCCTTCAGCTATGTTTTCTATCTCGTGCTGCAGCACTAGAAGAGGGCTACTTCTCTCCAGACCCCGAGTCTTATCTACTGAGATGGAGCTGGAAACAGTACTGGGCACTGGTGTTCAAGGTTGCTGAGATGTTAGCTTTAGGCTTTCACATGAGGGAGAGCTTGGGAACATATTCATGCATCTGTATCCCCATGTTCCCACACGGAACCATCTGCACCTGTTCCAAGCTTCATCCAGATCCTCCTGACTTCTGCAGCTCTGATCTCTTGTATTGCTCTCTAACTCATGCCCATATTGAGGAGCTCAGCCCAACTGTCACTGTCCTTTGTATTTATTTGTTACCACCTCATATTTGTGCTCAGTGGCTTCACAATTCCCAGAATATACTCCAGTGAATAACAACTTGAGCATTACTGCTTTTAGATTTAAATAAGAGAAAAATGATGATAAAATGAAGAAGTGATTCATCTGGGAATTCTGTAGGAAGCTGTTGCAGGGCCATTCTCTTTACTAGACAGTCTAAATTATAATAAAGAGAGAGGAAATTGGCAAAGTCTGTGCTTTCCTATAAAGCTTCCCAGGCAGCCTATGTTTATCGCTGAGACAATGGAGCCATGGTTGGACAGTGCAGAGGCGGGAGGGGTGAGTCATGAGAAGTGTCTGGGCACAGAAAAGCTCCAAGGCCATTGCTGTGTGTGAGGTAGCATCTAGCTCCTAGGTCCCTGATACTCTTCACTGTCATTCAGAGGTGGAAGGTGCTGAGAACTGATCCATGAGAAAATTGAAGCCAGGACTTTCTCCCAGTAGTCTATGATCCTGACTATGCTGCTCCCCTATCCTGATCTTCCTGGATATAAGACTTCTTCCTTCTGAGAAATACTTTTGCAGCCTGTGGTCCTTCCTCCCATAGCCTCTCCCCATATTACTTCCAAGTCTGTTTCCTCTTATTTCCCCAAGGTCCCCTTGAAATCAAATGCCCAAATTGGCAGAGACAGAAAGAAAACGTGTTTTTTTTTTTTTTTTTTTTCTCGATTGAATTGCAGTTTCTTCAGAGGCTGTCCCTCAATCTGCGTTCCCTTGTGCCCATCTAGGTTTCAGTGGGAGCCTGCAGGGGTGAAGGTTACACTGCTTGGTGTACTGGGAAGGGCTGCACTGAATTATCAGGCTGGGGCTTGCTGGATTTCACACCCCTGAGCTTAGGAGAGAAACTGGAATATCTACAGATCCACATGTACTTTCCTAGTGGAATATTCTAGAAATCCATGTAGAGTTCAAGACTTGTAGCACCAGGATTCACCCCTGCCTCTGAAGTAAAGAGAAGCAAAAATCAGCTGTCCTACTAAATACTTAAATTAGCAGAAGGGAAAGAGGGCAGAAGTGTGCAGTAGCATCACAGTATGGATACAGGCGACAGGCGCCTACACTGTGTAATGCTATGGTATGCCCATAGTAGCCTAGTGTGTGCATAATGTGGCAACAGGAGCTGAGTGCGAACACTGTGTGGTGACATGGTACACACACAGAATCCAGGTGCACACATTGTGGTGCAACACACTGCATGTAGCCATGAGAAAAAGTGGGTTGGGGAATGAGTTGGAGCCTCCCATAGGGCAGATACCTCATCTGCAGAACAGGGGAGTAGCAAAGGGGTCTTTAATCAACAGGAAGGAATGTAGAACTCCTAAGGTGGCAGAAGTGGGCAGAAGGGTCATTGCTATTTGGGAAGTACCCATTCTACCAATAGCCCTGATGGATATCTCAGGAGTCTGGCAACCTTAAATCCTTAAATTTTCCCAGAGGAGTAAGAATGGCACCTGCTATATTTGTATCTACAGAAGGCTCAGTGCTTCATAGACAACTCTCCTAGGGGTTTACATGTCTTTTCTAGCAGCTGTAAGCAAGAGGCTGCTACTGGTGGGCCTGACCTGAGCAGCAACCTGGGCTCCAGTCTAAAACTGACTGCTGAGGTGTCAAAGCTGAGTGCTCTGGCTAGCCTCCTGACAGTGCAGTAGGATCTGTTGTTACATTTATTTGCAATTACATAACAGCACAAAGTTTGCAGGTCCAGCCCTCTGATGGCATATACATGCAGAACTGTCTAGAATAACACATACCTTTTCAGAATCCCGGACTCAGAAGCCACACACTGACAGGTTTTCTGTTGTTATCATTATGGTCACTACCTTCTTTTTCCCAAACATGTCATCTTTGCACTGGAGAATAACTTGCTTAGGGTATCTTGGCAGTAGGCTCATAGGAAAGTATCTTCCTTCTTCATGACATTATTTTCTTAGTTGATAGCACCAATCTGCTGATTGTCTATGTGTCATCTTCCCCTAGGCCACAATAAGACTTTTTAACTTGGGGGCAGGGGACACATCAACACCTGGGAATGAAGGAATGACCAAGATGTCATCTCCAAAGTCTGATGCCTCTCCCTGCCCATCCTGACTTGTCTTGTGGCCTATAAAAGAGACAATGGGAATTTGGTTCACCTACAGTGGTGATCAGACACCTGTCCCCGAAGCTGAGTTAAAATCAGGTGGTCACCAGTTTCTGCAGCAAGTCCACCACTGGGAGACTCTCAATTATTTGGTCAGAGTTGGCCACTAGGAAGCTGAGATTATAATTAATGTGGCAACAGGTTTCATCTCTCTTAGATAGGTTTGGGTAGCTCTTTTGGCCATGGTCAGTGGGAGTAGGTTGGAGGATGAAGAAGAGAATCTTCTAGAGAATATCCAGCCCCAGGGAGGGAGCCCTTAGAGGGAACAAAGAGGCATAGGTCAAAAGAAGGGACTTGAAGACCTGTCTCTTGTTTGAGGACAAGATCTACTCAATAAAACAACTATAAGGGGAGAACATGGTGAAGATGAAACTGACTCCAACCTCTGTTGTTTGCAAAGACTTTCATCTCTGCTTTCCCATGTTCTAGCAGTGGATGGGATGATACAACCATGACAGACCCATTCATTACCCATGGTTCAGGGCTCTTAAAGGTACAGAGACCCACTCAATATTTCTGTAAAGAAGGGACTTATTTCAAGGAATTACCATCGATGGGAAAGGACAGGTCCTTAAGTTCCTTCTTGTGTCCCATGTGGTCTCATTCCCTTGATCTCTCTTTGGGGCTCCAAATCTCTCCCATCAACATATCTGCTCCCATGTGACCTTGAACAAGAATCATCAGGGGAAGCTTGAAACTGAGGCACCAGTGGTGTCTGCAGTCCAGAGAAGTAGCTCTTCTGGGAACTTCAAGTTGGATCCTTAGACTCTCAGGTGATTGGTTGAGGCTAACCCACAGAAGAAAGGGTTACCAATTCAAACCAATTGGAGAAGTTGCCCATGCATGCTAAAAGCTATCACAGTAGCATTTATGGCTATGCTTTATTCAAGAAGTGGCTACTGAATTCCAACCACAAAGATACAAATCTGGCATTAAAATCCAGTGATGGTGAGGAAGCTGCATCACACGGAATTGAATGACATGGACTTACTTTGGCTCTGTGCTTCTCAGATATGCAGGCCTGGGAACCCTCAGGGTTTGGCTCATCTTTTCTCCAGTGAACCCATCCTCACTTGAGGCTTTGAATGTTGTCCTCCTCTTCCTCACCCTCCCTGCCGTGCTGTGGATATCTCACTGTTTTAGCACCTATATTGATTTTCCATTCCCATGGCTCCCTCCTCCTAGGCGAAGGACTCTTTCCTTAGATACTACATTCAATCCATCCCGAGGACCCTATTTTTCAAATGTGTGTCCACATCTGAAGTGTGGACATGTCACATTGTCATCTGAGATGTCTAGGTATTGGACTCCCATCAGTGTTCTATAATGACTCCCTGAACTGACCCTCAACGTTCACCCTGCCCTTCCTGGAAGGTGTCCGCCATCTTTTTTTATCAATCTTTCATGAGCCCTCTTTCTCTCAGTGAGGCCTTTTCTCTATTGTGGATGGGCAGCCCTGGACATACTCTCTCTCTCTCTGTCTCTCTCTCTCTCTCCCTTTTTCCTCTCTCTCCTTTCCTCCCTTTGTCTCCCTCCCTTGCTCCCTCCCTCTCTCCCATCCCTCTCTCTCTCCCTTACTCTTTTTCTCTCTTCCCCCCTCTCATTACCTCTTACTCTATTCCACTTTTACAATGTTATTTTCTCTACTGTTCATCCTGCCAGACCCACCCTGGACTCAGGGCCTCAGAACCACTTACTCTGGCTTCAACTCTTAGTTTCTTTCAGTTGATGCACAAATAGTCACTGACCAGGAAGCTTTGCCACACACCTACTTTGTCAGTCACTGCCATTTGCACCCTTTTGCAGCTCCTAGCGACCTAGTGATTACAAGGAAACCTTGCAACCAGCCCCATAAAAGGGCACCCAACTCCACACAGAGGGAGCACCCCTTCACATCTTGTCTTCAGGGGATGTCATCCAGGCTGGACCTGCCTTCCAGGTTCCTGGAAAACCTCACCAGCAAGCATATTTTTATTTAACCCAACTCTCAGTACAAAAAGCCTTTTCTCTGGAGGCAATTGTTGCAAACAACTGGAAGAAATTGACTTTTATCTAACAGACACAGTAGATAAGAGCTGAGACGAATACCAGACTAACCAGAAAGCCTGAGAAGAAAATATGGGGAACCAGCTGGACCCTGGGGGTTAGAAAAGTTCTGGTAGAATCTTGGGAATCTGGAACATTAGCTGCATGTGTAGGGCTTTGTGAGAGTTCTCAGGAAAGGTCTGCTGGAACCTCAGTTTTCCAGCCCTAACTGGTCTGGAGGTTCTGCACATGTAGGACATGAAGGCAAAGGCAGGGCTGAAGAGGCTTGAGTGTGGAAGGCACAGCTCAGCATAAACACTGCCCACTAGCAATGAGGAGGAGGCCTGGACCTCTGCCAGTCATTAGCTGACTCAGAGCCAATCAAACAGAGCCTTTAGAGGTCAAATGGAACAAGGAATACAAACGTCACATAACAAAGTTTTACAAGTTGTCCAGCAATGGCAACAACAGAAACAGAGAGCAGCACACTCCAGGAGAATGGTTTCCAGTTGTCACATATTAGTCAATGTCTCGTTTCCTGGAAAGATTATGTGAGACATGAGAAACAACAAGAAATCATGGTTCATATGCAGGAAAACTAGCCACTAGCCAGGGACTTCAATCACCTCTTTCAAAGATGTTCAGAGGATAAAAGAAAATTGTGTCTAAAAAGTGAACAAAACTGGAAGAGCCTCATCTCATCATATAGATAATCCGGGAGAGGACATAGAAGCTGTACTTTTAGAATGGTAGAGTTGAAAATACAATACTAGAAGTGGAAATTTCTTTAGAAGGATGCTGCAGCAGACTCTAGAAGGCAGGACAAACTAAGCAAGCTGGAAGGCAGGTGGGCAGGTGGAACTTGTCCATCTGAAGAAAACTAAAAAGCAATGGAAAAACTGAAGAGAGGCTCAGGGATGTGTGGTGTGCTGCTAAGCATGAGGAGGAGGAGAGACAGGAGAGAAAGGTTTGTTTGTGTGCACACATGTGTAAGTCAGAGGGCAACTTGGTGGAGTGAGCTATTCCCTTCTATCATTATGTGGGCTCTTGAAATCAAAGCCAGGTTGTCATGCTTTCACAGCAAACACTGAGTCATCTCACCAGATCCAAAAAGAAAGTTTTAACAGAAATTGTTAAAACCTCCACAAATATGCTGGACAAAGCAATGCAAAAACATGCAGAACCAATAATCTCAGCGTGTTCTGATCAGGTGAATGTGAAAGGCTCTATACACCACTCACATCACCCTCAAGTTCTGAAAATCAAACGTGAAAAGGGACCCTTGGGTCAGCAGGGTAGAGGTGACCTGTGGGTCAACAAGACCTGCAATGAAGCAGCTGCTGTGGGCTGAGATATTAAAGCCCTGCAAGAATAGAGCTATCAACCCGACTTCTATCCCCAGCAAAACTAACCTTCAGAACTGAAGGAGAAAGTCAGACATCCTAAAGCAATGCAATTGAAGGATGCCCATTGCCACAGCACCACTAGAATGTGTAGCATGAATAATAAAAACCCAGAGACAGATTTTGGAGTTCAAGCTGAAGATCAGAGAAGCAAAACAGTTCTTACCTCTACCAAGGCTGGGGCGATCCTGTCCTTAGTGTGACTGCAGACTGTCTCCTCCTGCCTTATATTCTTCTCTAGTGCTGGGTTTAAAGGCATGCACTACCACCTCCCAGCCTCTATGGCTAACTACTGTGGCTGCTGGGATTAAAGGTGTGTGCCACCACTGCCTGGCCTGTGTGGCTGAGTAGTGTGGTGAACTTTGCAGTTTGATATTGGGGTAAACTTTATTTGTTAGATCATAAAATATCACCACAAGAATGATTTCTTCTGGATAGAATTTAAGGACATAAGCAATGACTCAAATCCACAGGTGAAGACAAGAAAGCCAGTGAAGGCAGGCACCTGAACAACTGTGCGAATGGACTTTTTGCTTATATTTTTTCCCTACCTGATTTTAAAGAGATTTGCATATAGCAATAATTATAAACCATATTTGATAGGCAATCAATATAATAAGGTGTAATTTGTTTGAAAATAGTAGCCCACAAAGTATGTGTGTGGGGAGAGATAGCTCATTGGAGCAAAGACTTTATAATTCTGCTAAAATTAAATTGGTATTATCCTAAAACAGGTGGGTATAAATTAAGATGCTAATTGTAGCCCTCAGGGAAACTCGAGTAAGAAAATTACTCAGAATAACATATGGGGGAAATGACAAGGAAAGCACAAAGATATGCTAGAAAAAAAATACCTATTTACTAAAAAATCACAATAGTGAAGACATGGAACAAAAATGGTGTCTGACTGGTAGAAGGCTAACAGCAGGTTTGCAGTAGATGGTATTTGCAAAAGATCGGAGGCACAAATGGGCTGACTGTGAAGGGACAGATGAATTAAACTGTGCAGCCATAACCTAAGGGGCTGGACTACCTATAGAATGCCACATACTGTAGACAATAAAGAAAAGTGTTCAGCAAGGCTAAGTGTTTTTTACAGACACTGTTCTAGTTTTATTGCTGTAACTGTGACAAAATACCTTGCCCCCCCAAGACATAATTGGGGGCAAATGGTTTATTTGAGATTACAATTCCAGGTTAAGTACATTGTTGCAGGGAAGATAGGATGGTGAAAGTTTGAAACAGCTAATTACATCACATGAATGATCAAAAATGGAGAGAGGACATAGCAATGCATGCTTATTGCTCAGGTTGCTTTATCTGGTACTATACAGCCCTAACTGAGGAAGCAATGTACATTTTAGGCTTCCCACAATGAACAGAAGGCAATTCCTTGCTCCCTGCCCAGGCATGCCTATAGACCAACCTTATCTAGACAATCCCTCTTGAAGACTCCCTCTCTTAGTGTCTCTACACTCTCAAGTTGACAATTAGAACTAACCATCCCAGGTACCACTGTGAATTAAAAAGAACCCTCTACACAGGGAGCAACAGCAGAGGGAGCGACTGGAAGGAGAAAGAGATAGCTCAACTATAAAAGAAGGAAAATTTGGATGCCCTACTTTCATCAAGGGGAGAAGCAAGTGAGCTGAGGCTCATTGAGGATCCAGAGACAGGTCCACTGCTCCATGGGAGTATCTGAAGGATGCTCCACTCACAAGCAGAGCAGAAATATGTCATTTCTTGCAGGCACAGCAACCGTTTCCAGACCAGGATATGCATCATGTCACAAAATAAACTGCAGCAAGTAGAAGAGGTTTGACTCACAATAAAGTTGTCTTTCCAGTCGCAGTAGAGTAATGGGAGAGACCAGTAGCATGAGGAAATTCAGGGGGATTCACAGCTGTGTGGAAACTCCCAAACACCCACTGATTCCAAGAAGAAATCACAAATATTATCTATCAGTTTAGATGTCTATGAAAAGGCTCAATGTGCTGAACCACAGACAGGACAGTAGGCTTAATTTTTCAAAGATGTCATGTCAGGTGGGATTTGGTATTTAGAGGGATATTTACAGCTGAGAAACTTGTACTGAAAAGAAGAAAGTTAAGCAGGGTTTCCAAGATGGCTAAGTATGCAAAGGTGCTTGCCACCAAGCCTGATGATCTGTGTTCAAACCCCAGAACCCATATAGTGGAAAGAGAGAATTGACTCCTGCAAATTGTTCTCTATCCTCTTCTGGAATATTATGACATGCAAATATCCCTCTCCTCCACAGAGTAAATGAAATGTACAAATTACTCTTAAACACAAAGTAAATGAAAATGTAATTTGAAATTTTTAAAAAGAAGAAAATTTTCAAAAAAAAAATTTCAGTCTTCCTTTAGATAAAATCCCAGCTAAACCAAAGGGAGACAATAAGAAGATGAGAGGAAAATTATAGCAAATAGAAAATGCAAGAGAAAAAAATATGTGAGGATTTGCCACAAATTGATAGACAGATTCAATGCCATTCCTGCCAAATCTCCCTTCAATAAATAGACAAGTCAATTATGGAATTCCTGTAAAGTTCAAGTGCTTCACAAAAGCCAAATCAACAATGACGGGAAGGAAAAAACAGATCTTGGGACACAATTTCCAGTCCCAGACCTATCATTGTCCCAGGAACCAAGAACCATCACCTACACATTCTCCAAGGGGATGACTTTTACAGTGTGGAGCTTACATCTTACAGAAGAACTCAGGTTGACATCTTCAATGTGTTGACATTTATCTTTGCATGTGGGAATGAACTTTTGTACTACTTGCCCTGCTAGCATCTCTGGAAAGTAGGTGTTTTGGTTTAGAGACACAAGAACATTAGGGAAAATGGCAAAGCCCTGCTAGTGGAGGAACCCACACTCTGATGCTGATACAGGGGCACCCGTGGAAACCCAGATGTCATGAACATCTTTAGTCTGTGAGAAGCCAGTGGCTCTGTGCTTACAGGCGAACTGTGCCTTTCACAAATGCTTGGACTCCAGTTCAACCTCTAGGCAGCCTTCCTCACCACAGGGGTTTTCTTACCTTTGTAGATCTTTACGGTATTGGCCAGGCTCTGTGCAGCTTCAAATTTGAAATTATAGTCAGGAATCATGGATATAAAATATCTACTGCTAGACTCATTCATCTTGGTGGGAGATGGAGAGCAGAATTCTCCCCTCCAAACTTTTAACAAAGGTTACAAAGGTCACAGGTAATAAATCTGGTGCTCAGGGCTTGACAGCAATTAAGCCAGGGCTACTTCACTTGCATATGGTCCCCAGAAAGCACACCTGGTACCTCACACTCCTTGTGCACAGTGGACACCAGCTTCCTCATCATCAGAGGCTGGGTCTCTGGGTAGCCAGCAGCCAGCACAACCTTTATGCCACTCTCATAACCAGTGATGGATTGTTGCTGCCTGACTCCTTCTCTTTCAGCTGTTCAGAGGCCCCAATGATGGGGGTAAGGAGGCAGCAGGAAGCTCCATAGGCCCTTAGCTGCCAGCGCAGGCTGCAGTTAAGGAGATCAGCTCATTAGTGAATAATCAAAGCTCCTGGCTTTTCAGAGTATGCTGGGAGATCATTTCATTTATGGCTTGAAGAGCCCTCTGTCTTCTCCCATAAGATGAGTTTGAGGCTCACAAGAGGAAGGAGAAGAAGGAGGAGGAGGTTGTCCAGAGTCTGCCAGCATCCTGGTTCCACCTCCACTCATGGTAGGAGATAAGGTTGGGCCTGTTTCTGGCCTGCCTTCTGGGGCCCTGCTTGGAGCCTGCTGGTGATTGGAGTCTGCGTTCGGTAGAGCCCATCACAGTGGACTGGTCTATCCAGAGTCTGCTATTGTCCAAGTTTTGCCTCCAACCATGGTAGGAGATAAGCTTGGGCCTGTGTCTGGCCTGCCTTCTGGGGCCCTGCTTGGAGCCTGCTGGGGCCTGGGGCTGCCCACACTTGGGAGAGCTCCCCCAGGCAGACTGGCCTGTCCAGAGTCTGCCAGCGTCCTTATCCTGCCTTCATCCACAGAAGGAGACAACCTTACAGTGCCCTGCTAAGGGCATCCTGAGGACTGGGGACTCTGCACAGGGAAACTGTCCCTTGTGGACCAGCCCATTCAGAGTCTTTGAGTGCCCTAGTCCCACCTCCACCCACTAGAAGAGGTGAGCCACCATAGTCTTGGGCCTGCTTACACCCACCGGAAGAGAACTTTGGTCTTATACCCACCAGGACAGAGAGAGACCCCACCTGTACACACTGGAAGACGACACCTGTACACGTCTACCCAGATGACAGTATAAGAACACAGTTAACAACAGAAAGATCAATATGACACCCCCAGAGTCTAGGGACTCCACACCAGCAAGAACTGAACATCCCAACACAGATGAAGCAGAAGAAAATGACCCTAAAAACAATTTCATGAAGATGATGCAGACCCTAAAAGAGGAGATGAGAAAATCCTTTAAAGAAATGAAATAAAAGACAAACCAAAATGTGCAAGAGACAATTCAAACAATGCAAAGTTTGAAAGCTGAAACCGAGGGGAAAAAAAACCTACACAGTCTGAGGGAATGCTGGAAATACAAAAACTAGGCAAACAATCAGGAACTACAGATGCAAGCAAAACCAACAGAATACAAGAGATGGAAGGGAGAATCTCAGGCATTGAAGATATACTAGGAGAAATAGATTCATCAACCAAAGAAAATATTAAGTTCAACAAATCCCTAACACAAAATATCCAGGAAATATGGGACACCGTCAAAAGGTCAAACTTAAGAATACTAGGTATAGAAGAAGGTGAAAAACCCAACTCAAAGATGCATAAAATATATTCAACAAAATCACAGAAAACTTTTCTAACCTAAAGTATGACATGCCAATGAAAGTACAAGACGCTTACAGAACACCAAATAGAGAGGACCACACACACAAAGAAAAGTCCCCTTGCCACAAAAATTAAAACACAAAACATACAGAAAAAAGAAAGAATATTAAGAGCAGCAAAGGAAAAAAGGCCAAGTAACATATAAAGACAAACCTATCAGAATTATACCTGACTTCTCCATGGAAACGTTGAAGGTCAGAAGGTCCTGGATAGATATTCTACCAACACAAAGAGACCACAGATGCCAGCCCCAACTACTATACCAAGCAAAGCTTTCAATCACTATAGACGGAGAAACCAAGATATTCCACGAAAACAAAACAAGATTTAAACAACACATACCAACTAATCTAGCCCTACAGAAAGTTCTGGAAAGAAAACTCTAACCCAAGGAAGTCAACTACACCCACAAAAGCGTAGGCAATAGATAAGGGGGGAATACACATGTTATACCACCAACAACAACAAATCCAAAACAAACAATAATTAACATTTTAGTGGTCTTAACTTGTTTATAAAAAATACAGGCTAACAGAATGGATACAAAGACATCTGCTGCATATAAGAAACATACCTCAACTTTAATGACAGATGTTTCCTCAGAGTTAAGGGTTGGGAAAAGATTTTTCAATCAAATGGACCCAAGAAACAAGTGGGTGTAGCAATCCTAATATCTAACAAATTAGACTTTAAACTAAAGTTAATCAAAATAGATGAAGAATGTCACTTCTTATTCATAAAAGGAGAAAGTCTCAGTTCTGAACATCTATGCCCAAATACAAAGACACCCACATTCATAAAAGAAACTCAAATAACACATAAAACCTTACATACTTATAGTGATTTCAGCACCCCACACTCAACACTAGCCCAGTCCACCAGACAGAACTTAACAAATAAACAAAGGAACTAACAGAAGTTATGACCAAATTGGGTTTAACAGACATTTATAGAACATTCCATCCAAACAAAAAGAATATACCTTCTTCTCAGTGACTCATGGAACCTTCTTTTAAAATCAAGCACATACTTGGCAATATAGAAAACCTCAATGGATATAAAAAATTGGAATAACCCCCTGTATTGCAGAAACCATACAAACCCATGGAAATAGAACAATGTGCAATTGCACCATTCCTGAGTCAAAAAATTGAAGACTTCCTAAGAATTCAATGAGAATGAGGGATAACTGCCTTGACCTAAAGACAGGAGAGAAGCCCTAGTCCCTACTTCACATGACCTGTCAGATCTATATGACTCCAACTGGATGGCATTCCCCTACATTGGGGTGGGGGGATGGGATGGGAGGGTGGTTAAGGTGCATGTGAGAGGGCAGAGAGGGTAAAAGGGAGGGAGGGAGGGAGGGAGAGGGAACTGGGATCGACATGTAAAATAATAAAATAAATTAAAAAAATGCTTTGACTCCAAAATTTAAGTTCAAGGACAAGTTACTGGGGAAAAGGATTTCTATTTTTGTTTCCACAGAAAATGAAAAGCTGTGGATTCCTTCCAGACTAATGTGGTTTGATCAAGCCAGACTGCCTGAAACAGAGTACCAGGTGAACCTACATTCAAAACGCTGGACAAAGCAGCCTCACAGACTACAGCCAGGATTTCTGCATCTTCTTAGAATCCCCCATGACAGTGCCCCTTACCAGCAGGAAGTAGTTTGGAAAGAACGACACCCAAATTCCCAAATATTGTCTATAAATGTTTGTCTTCATTTAAATGGACTTTGTTATATTAAATATTTAAATGGACTTTGTTATATTAAATAAATAAATAAAGAAATCAGAGAAGCATCACCTTTTACAACAGCCACAAACAATATAAAATATCTTGGAGTAATGCTAACCAAACAAGTGAAAGACCTCTATAATAAGAATTTTGAGTCTCTAATGAAATAAATTAAAAAAGATATCAGAAAATGCAAAGATCTCCCATACTCTTGGATAGGTAGGATCAATATAGTAAAAATGGCAATCTTGCCAAAAGCAATATACAGATTCAATGCAATCCTCATCAAAATCCCAGCACAATTCTTCATGGACCTTGGAAAAACAGTACTCAACTTTAAATGGAAAAACAAAAGTCTCAGGGTAGCCAAAACAACCCTGTACAATAAAGGAACTTCTGGAGGCATCATCTTCCCTGACTTCAAGTTCTGTTATAGAGCTATAGTCCTGAAAACAGCTTGGTATTGGCACAAAAATAGACAGAAAGACCAATGGAATTGAATTGAAAACCCTGGGAATAAGTCACATACCTATAAACACCTGAGTTTTGACAAAGAAGCTAAAACTATACAATGGAAAAAAAGAAAGCATCTTCAACAAATTGTGCTGGCATAACCAAATGCTGACTTGTAGATGACTTCAGATAGATCCATATCTATTGCCATGCACAAAACTTAAGTTCAAAGACTTCAACATAAATCCAGCCATGCTTAACCTTTTAGAAGAGAAACTGGAAGGTACCCTTGAGAGAATTGGTACAGGAGACCACTTCCTGAACATAGCATCAGTAGCACAGACACTGAGATCGGCAATTAATAAATGGGACCTCCTGAAATTGAAAAGCTTCTCTAAGGCAAAGAACACAGTCAACAAGACAAAATGGCAGCACACAAAATGGGAAAAGATCTTTACTAACCCCACATCTGACAAAGGGTTGATTTTCAAAATATACAAAGAACTCAAGAAGCTAGTCACCAAAACACCAAATAATCCAATTAAAAAGTGGGTTACAGAACTAAATAGAGAATTCTCAATAGAGGAATCTAAAATGGTTGAAAGACACTTAAGAAATTGCTCAATATCCTCAGCCATCAGGGAAATGCAAATCCAAACAACTCTGAGATACTATCTTACTCCTGTCAGAATGGCTAAAATCAAAAACACAAATGACAGTTTATGCTGGAGATGATGTGGAGAAAAGGGAACACTCCTCCACTGCTGGTGGGAGTGCAAACTCGAACAGCCACTTTGGAAATCAGTATGGCAGTTCCTGAGGAAAATGGCAATCAGTCTGCAGGTAAATGGATGGAACTAGAAGAAATCATCCTGAGTGAGATAACCCAGTCACAAAAAGATAAACATGGTATTTATTCACTTATATATGACTTTTAGACATAGAACAAAGGATTACCAGCGTACAGTCCACAATGCCAGCAAAGCTAGGAGACAAAGAGGACCCTAAGAGATACATACATGGTCCCTGGTAGAAGGGGAAAGGGACAAGATCTCATAAGCAAATTGGGAGCATGGCTGGGAGGGGAGAGGGAGTTAGAAGGAAGAGAAGGGGAGAGTTGGGCATGGGGGAGCAGGAAGATTGAGTAAAGGAAAGAATAGAGGAGAGCAAGAAAAGAGATACCATAATAGAGGGAGCCATTATAGGCTTAAAGAGAAATCTGGCACTAGGGATATGTCCAGAGATCTACAAGGATGACCCCAACTAACAATGTAAGCAATAGTGGAGAGGCTACTTAAATTCCCCTTTCTGATAATGAGTTTGATAACTACCTTATTTGCCATTCTAGAGCCTTCATCTAGTAATTGATGGAAGCAGAAGCAGACACCCACAGCAAAACACTGTGCCGAACGCTTACATTCCAATTGGAGAGAGAGAGAGAGAGAGAGAGAGAGAGAGAGAGAGAGAGAGAGAGAGAGAGAGGAGTGATGAGCAATGGGCTCAAGACCTGCCTGGAGAAACCCACAGAAACTGCTGACCTGAACAAGGGGGAGCTCATGAACTCCTATCTGACAGCTGGGAAACAAGTATAGGGCCAACCCAGACCCCATGAATGTGGGTGTTAGTTAGAAGGACTAGGCAATCTACAAAGCCTCTGGAAATGGATCAATATTTGTTCCTTGTATATGAACGGACTTTGGATACTCATTCCACATAGAGGTATACTCCCTCAGCCTAGACACATGGGGGAGGGCCTAGGCCCTGCTCCAATTGAAATGACAGACTTTGACTCTTCATGAAGTCTGCTCCCTGAAGAGCAGAAAAATGGATGGGATGGGGTTTGGTGAGGGAACAGGGGAGGATGGGGGGGTGAAGGAACTGGGATCGATATGTAAAACAATATTGTTCCAAATCTAAATTAAAATATTTTTTAAAAAGAAGATGGAGAAAAAGTCCTCCCATAAGATTAAATTATCCTAAATTATTCTATGTTTTATCCCCATGCAAAAAAAAAAAAAGCCATTTAGAAACCATTTAAAATGTTATTGATGAGTCAGGGCTTTGAAAACCAGTCCCAAGCTACTTCATGGTCCTCTTGTTGGCCAAAAGATGATGCCCAGCCTAGCTCTGATTTCAGAGTCATAAATAAGGACAGAGCTTCTAGGGCAGGAAGCTGCTTGGAACTCAGCAAGGAAATCAAGGTCTACACAAATACCCTTGAGAAGTAAAATGCCCTCCTTGGGCATCCACACTTCCCTTTGTCACACTGTCCTTGCCTCACTTCTGTTCTCTGTCCACCCCATGAGCATGACAGAGAGCATGCATTGTGTTGACCATGGCTTTTCCATCCTTGCATGTGGTAGAAATATGTGCCATTTAATTAAATGGGTGGACTGATGGGAAGTCATTCACATGAACCATTATCAATGATGTTTACTTTTAAACTTGTCAACACTTGGCCACCAGCATTAAGAACTTACTAGATAGGCCACATTAAAAATGTGTCTGTGAGTCCAGACACCCCTCAGTGGTTAAGAGTGCTTACTGCTCTTACAGATGAACTAGGTTTAGTCCCAAGCACCCACATGGTGGCTTATAATCTATAACACTACTCCCAGGGGATCTTACTCCCTCTTCCAACTTCTACAGGCACCAGGCATGCATGAGGTACACACACACACACACACACACACACACACACACACACACACACAGGCAAAACACTCACACACATAATAAAAATCAATACGTTAAAATTGCTATCTATCTTCCTATAGTTAGTGGTGGTGGGGAAGATCACAAAGGTTACCACAAAGAGCCATATGACCTTGGCAGGTGGAACTCATGGCTTAGGTTCCCTGTTGTTTTAGAACATAGTAGGTCAAGTTAATGTGTCTGTCTTCCTACTTCTTTTCAAAATGGAGAGGCCAGCTCCAGGCAGAGCACACAGGTCAGCCCTCTACACTCTTTCCATTCTAATTCCTATCCCTTGGACGGGATATGAACATGCAGGTGCTAGGTACTGAGAATGAGTCCTCTGGATTGAGCCATCTCTCCAGCCTCAAGTCCTATGGTTTGAATGTGTTCTCTTGTCACCGAGTTCATAGTGGCATTTGAAGGTAGGGTCTCTGGAGGTGATTAGGCCTTCTATCTGTCTGGGGGGAGTCTTGTGACATGGGTCCTTTCTGGTTTTCTTTATGACCAAGTTACCTGGGAATGTAATTGAGGTTCTCAGTGATGCCCAGATGTGTGCTCCCTACTCTTCACTCTGGCCAGATATGTGAGAGAGAATGAAGGGATCTTTCTGGGACAGGAAGGGGATCATTTTGTACGTCTACTCTGATATCCCCATGTGTTTTTCCTAGAGGATGCTTCAGCAAACACCTTAGGAACTCATCTCCAACTCTGGCCTTTTAATACAGTATGAAGGAAAAGGGGAATCCCTGTCCTCTAGTGGTACTCGAGAAGGATTTATTGGAACAGCCTGTTCTGAGGATGAGTCAGGGGGTTGGAGAAGCAGAAGGAAAAGATGTAGTTTGGTGGAACTCAGTGGCAGAGTACTTGCTGCCATGCATGGAGCCCTGGGTTCCAATCTTGACACTGCAACAAGTAGAAGAAAAAGAATGAGTAAGTAGACAGTAGAAAGCAAAGTATGGGGGATCGGAACAGTGAAGTGGAGAAATGACATCACAGGAATAGAAATGGAGAAATAAAACATGAATGAATTATTGAACAATGGCCTATTTTACATCTTAACTTCCCAATGATCATCCTATTAATTTTATTAACTTTTATGTTTAGTCACTTACAAATACATTTTTCAGATTGCTTTGTGTGTGTGTTTTCCATAAACCTGAGATATTTTTCCAGTATCTACTGTACAAGACAAAAATGTAAGAGGATGACTCAAGGTGAAAGGGACTCAGTGGACAGGGGACAGTGATTGGCTAAGAGGTTGCAGAGGGACTCAGAGACAAACAAACAACCCAGCACAGATGACTGGGTGAAGTCACCTGATTCTTTTAGAAACTCCATTCATATCATGGCTCCTGGAAGAATGTCCCACTCCCAGAGAGCTAGGCAGGTTCTGTATGGCCACTGGCACACTCAGTTGTAGATGATGCAGCCCAGTCCTCCCTTTTCTGTTGCTGAAGCTACAATGACATCCTCATGCCACCAAGAGAACACAGAGCCTGCTGATGGCTTAGACTCAGGCTCACAGGTGTACTGAAGAGACGATTTCTGTTCCCAATGAGTGTCTGAGATAATTCAGAGCAGGAGACTAGTAGAAATGTGTGAGATGACTAAGGTGACAAAGGGCAAGGGCAAAGGCAAGGGCGAGGGCAAAAAGGCAAGGGCATTTTAAAAAATATTACTAGGTCAATTATTCTGTTTTTTAAAGTATTACTAAGAATGTAGCTGGCTCATTAGGGTCATAAGCACTAAATGTTAAATATTTCCTTCATATTGAAATTTCTAAGGAAAAAATGAGACAATAGAAAGAGATAATGCAAGCATTAGGGTGTGAGGCAAGGACAGGGTGCAGACATATGTTGTGTGAGCCTGGGCACATGGCTGTGCTGGGCTGCCTGGGACAGGTGTCCCTGCCGACTAATTGAGTTGACCTTCTGGGTAGGCTTGCCAGATAGAGTCCAATTAAATATTGCAGGATCCACACTAGAAATATCTGTTTGTGTTTTACAGTAACTGAACTCAGACCTTCATTTCTGACAGCAATTAGACAGCTGATCAACTGATTTTTGTAATGGTCCAAGTTAGGGACAACAGAGCCCAGCTGTCAGCTTCGAGGGTAACAATCTTCCCTTTAATTACTGTCTTTCCACATGTGGAGCCACCATCTTCCAATGTTGTGGGAGCAAGTTGTTGAGACAGGACAGATTTGCATAGTTTATTTTTGCTGGGACATTCTTAGACATGATGAGTGGTTTTGACCTGTTTCTCCCCAGCCTCTGGCAATGTTAATTCGAATCCTATCTACAGTTTAGCTACCTTGTAATCTGAAACTTAATTTGTAAATTCGAAGATTCATAGTAATGCCACCTATAGCCCTTAGCAGACTATTACCAACACCCTCAAAACCACTTGCAACAAGCAGCATGAAGTAGCTGCTTGCTTCAAGTCCCCTGTAACAAAAACTCTTCATTTCTGCAGACATTGCCCTTTCCCAATGTTGCTCTGAATAATCTGGTTTTGCCAGGAAGGCATCACCACTTTGACATGGTGGTGGTGTGACTTTCAGCTTGTGCCATGAATGCCAGCAAGCTCCATAGAAAGAGCCAGGGAAGCTAGGCACAGGGCAGCACAGCACAGGAAGGATTCCCAGCACATAGTCACTTCTTTGACACCGGTTCCTTGATGATGCTCTTGAACCTAATTCCTCTGATATGTGGATGTATTATACATGTGTTAGATGTAGTTGGTATTCAGAAAATGTCTAATTCCTCCTTGTACTATTATGTGTGGAATACATTTCCTGTCTCAGAATATCTGGGCTGTATTTCTGCTGAATGCTAGAGGTTCCAGGAAGCTAAAGCTCAGTGTGGCTCTGGAGTCCTGATCCTTACCATGGACAGCTCCCATGTTGGCTCAGCCTAGAATTAACCCTTGAGGCCTGATCCTGAATCTGTCAGGTTGGCTCTTGGACTGAGAATCAAGACTTCTTTTTGAATGATCTCGGGGATAACTTATGGACACTGTGGAAACAGTGCTTGACTGAAGTATCATAGTCAGCTTCACTGACTTTGCAACTAATACACAGAAGGTGCTGTTAGATTTTAGAGAGGGAAATTTCACTGGGTTCTCCACAGCCAATATAGTCATCAAAATATATGCAGGGGAAGCCATGGAATACTCCAGAAGACAGCAAGAAGCATGTGCATGGTGACAGGCATGTAATACACTTGTGTTGTTTATGAAGTGTCATCTAGTCCAGTAGAGGAAGAGCCACACTGAGCTTTAGCTTCCTGGAACCTCTGGCATTCAGCAGAAATACAGCCCAGATAGTCTGAGACAGGAAATGTATTCCACAAGGTTCTAAAAGAGGCACTGTGAAAACACAATGCCAAGGCCACATAGGTAGTCATGGCCACAGACCTGCCAACCACAGTCTGGGGTTCTTTTCAGTGGACTCAGGTCCCTCCTGTAGGTTGAAAATCTGAATCCCCTCCAGAACATGTCCATTGATTGACTTTTGAAGGAAACTTAAAGATTTCTCAATTGCCTTGGCACAACCTCAGTGGTGTTATTTAGCTTCCCCAAACAGGAGTCATCTCAAACCCAGCTGTTTCTCGCTCAGACATGTTGGCTCTGGAAAACTGGCTTCTGAGACTCAGCTGTTCAAGGAGCAGCCCCTAAATGGGAAAGTCAGTTGTGCGGGAGGAAGCACACATTCCATGTACACTTATGAACACCCTGTCTGGTGAATACCTCATCTGGTTCATACCTCTCCACATGTACACTTTTCCCATGCATACACTGCCCTAACACACACACACACACACACACACACACACACACACACACACACACACACGTGCACATCCCACTCTCTGAACACCCCATGCATGCCCTGCTATGTGAACACACTGCTGTACACTTTCCACTCTTGTACACACCCACACCTTTGCAGCAGTGGAGGGCAAGGCAGCTTCACTTTCTGTTGGCTAAAGACAGGTTCTGGCAAATCCAACATCCAGGGAGCCACATGCTTTCCTCCTAGGTAGGAGCTGTTCCCCTGTGGCCACAGATTGTGGCAGAACTGCTTCTTGTGGAGAAGAAAGGGAACACAGGTATGGTGGTTTGAAAGAAAATAGCCCCAAAGGGAGTGGCACTTTTAGAGGTATTGCTTTGTCAGAGTAGGTATGGCCTTGGTGGAGGAAGTCTGTCTCTGTGGGGGTGGGCTTTGAAGTCTCATATATGCTCAAGCCACACCCAGTATCTCAGACCACTTCCTATTGCCTGTGAGTCAAGATGTAAGGACTCTCAGCTCCTTCTCTAGCACCATATCTGCCTGCATGCTGCCATGTCACACCATGATGATAATGAACTAAACCTCTCCTCTGAGAATGTAAGGCACCCCAATTAAATGTTTTTCTTTTGTAAGAGTGCTACAGTTATGGTGTTTCTTCACAGAAATATAAACTCTAAGACAACAGGACTTCAGTGAACCTGGAATCAGTTCTAATGAAAACTCAAGACACTGATGCAATAGTTTGTACTCCTAGGGCTGAGTCTTATTTATTCATATATTTTTATGTGTATGAGTGTTTAGCCTGTGTGTGTGTGTGTGTTTGTGTGTGTAAATGCCCCACATGCTTGTGTGTCTGTACAAGTCAGAAGGGAAGTCAGAACCTGCAGAGATATATGATTGAGGGCCACCATCTGGGTGCTAGGAATTGAACCCAGGTCCTCTGGAAGAAAAAGGAGTTCTCTTTAACTGTTGAGTTATCTCTCCAGCCACTGATTTGAGCACTCTGGGTTCTTATGAGGACAAAAGCCCTAGACCCACCTCCAAATTCAGGATTCTAAAGGGTATGCATGGCTCCCATGTGGCCTGAGAAACCCCAGAGGCCTTTACTTAAGGTCATCATACTGTGTTAAAGGTAACCATAGTTAGATGTCTACAGACACAAAGGAGTGCTCCACGGGGCTTTCAAGTGCTCTGAAAAGCAGGCTCAGGAGACAGTACGTGGGGAGATGCCTAGCTGCCTCTCCTGAGCTCAGGTCAAGGGCAATACATATCCCAGAGGTGCCAGGTCTCTGTGCAGTTAGATCCCAGATTTCTGCCTGGGGCACACATGTGGGCTCTCACTGCCTCCCTTTTAACCTCTCTGTGACTTCTTGGATGTTCATTTAGTTTTATTCACATTGATTAGGCTCCTCTGGAGCATTCCGTTAATAAGATGGTAGAACTGGATGATGTGTATCTTGGGTGAGTGTTTTAGACTCAAATGTTTTACTAATTTTTACTGTAATGTACACACAGTATTTCAGATGTGAATAACCTGCTTGTTCATTTGAAAGACAGGCCTATAAAGAAGTCTCAGCATTTGCCCACTCAGACATATTTAGCATCAGCTCTGAGTTACTGCCATTGGGATTCAGAACCAGTCTTGGAAGTGGCTGAGGGTCCTTCCTACAGAATGCAGTCAGAAGTATTCACTCCAGCAAGATTCACAGGCCAGTTTCCCAAGACCAGAAGCACCTGAAGCTCAAGAGCTCTGACTGATTTTGTGATCTAGAATTTAGTGTTTTTCTGAGACCAATTCTGATCTCTATATCCTATGGCCATTGTCTGTCTGGAGGACTACCTAAAGCCCATGTGACTCCAAAGGGCATGACCACACCTGGCTACACACAGAGTCAAATAGCATTCTGAGACAGCTTTCTGCATGTTACAGACTTTCTGGAGATGCTCTTCAAGAGAAGCTCTCATGTCATAGGAAGACAGTGTAGATTGTAGTCTGTTTGAGGGTGAGAAAGAACCAATGTGGTCAGTCTTCCAATGAAAAAGCAGAGAGATTTGGATCACAGAGCCCAGAGAGCAGGAGTCCTCCACAGAGAGCAGGAGTTCTCCATAGAAGTCAGGAGTTCTCCATAGAGAGCAGGAGTCCTCCACAGAGAGCAGGAGTCTTCCACATCTGCTTCACAGAGAACTATACTGGACATGCAGATTGCAGTGATCACCTCAGGATGTTCTTGAGCCCATCTAGAGGGACACATCCTCCTGCAGGTGACAGTTTTTTCGCCATCTACTGTGCTGGAGGGCATAATTGTGACAGGAAGTGAGAGACAGCAGACAAGGGAAAGTAATTGTGACAGGAGGGGAGAGGTATCTTAGTTATCAACAGTACTCTTTCTTTTTTGAAATAAGTTAGGGGGAAAGAAGCAATATTATATGAACCAGATTCTCAAGGTAAGAAAAGTAGAACTCAAGAATATATTTTTAGACATAAAAATTCAGTTATACAACTGGTAACATTCAAAATTAACTTTTGTACAATTATGAGATACAAAATACAATTACAAAAATGGTTTCTTTTTATTTCTTGAGCATTTCATACATGCACATATGTGTTCAGTCAAACCCACCCCTCCAACACCTTCCCTGCTTATTCTTCCCTTCTAATTTAATGTGTTCTCTGTTTTAAACTCACCACTGAACCCACTTGGTGCTGCCAGTATGCACATGGATGTCCGGCCATCTACTGGAGCAGTGGGCAGCCTGACTCTCCCTTCTCCCAGCAGCCATCAATTGCCAATCTATTAGCCTATGGGGGGCATTCTTACTGAAATGTCCATGGGTGGAACTTCATGAGCCCCTCCCCCATCCATCCCTGGGTATTAGATTTTGACTGGCTTGATCTCCTGCAAGTCTTGTGTAAGAAGTCACAGCTGCTATGAGTTCATGTGTATAATGGCCCTAACATGTATGGCAAATGGTCCCACACCCACACATGAAATAAAACATGAATATTTTGCCATAGACATCCACTACCTCTGGCTCTCACTGTCGTTTGATCTCTTCTTCCATGATGATCTCTGAGTTTGGGGGAGGTGGATGAGGAAGTGTGATATAGATATCCCATTTGTAACAGTCTCCTGTTCTCTGCATGTTGACCAGTTATGGATCTCTTTGTTAATCACTGTCTTCTGAAAAACAAAGTTTCCCTGGAGAGGGCCGAGAGATGCACTATTCTGGTGCAGGAAGTTCATGGGTGATGCAGGTTAGCCTGATGAGGGGAAGCTAGGATCCGCTATTTGCTACAATGGGCTTCACAGACTGGACTTCTGGAGCAAAATTCCTGGGAGCTTCAAGCATTTGTCACTGGCACCTACATTAAACCTAACTGTAGCTCCCAGGAACGACTGTGTGTTGAGCTGTCAGGTGACTTGTAATGTAAGTCACCATTGCAGGGTAAGGAGTTGGTAGAGAGGAAAGCCAGCTGAAGCAGAATTTTTGAAGAGATTGTTAGTATTCTGGCTTCTGTACTGGCCTGGCCTTGTGGTTCTGACAGAATATGTCCTCTGCTGCAGCCACTAAGAGCACTACCTGTGCACATTCACTATGTTTCTGTTTAAAAGGGCCCTGCCCACCTCCCATCTCCTCTCTCTCTCTCTCTCTCTCTCTCTCTCTCTCTCTCTCTCTCTCTCTCTCTCTCTCTCTCTGTTCCTTTCTCTCTCTGCTTTTCTCTCTGTCTTTATGTGCCTCCTGCCCCCATCTCTTTTTCTTTTCTGCTACTGTTCCTGTCCCCAGAGGCTGGTCTCCCATCTTTTTCTCAAGCACCACATTGTTTTTAAATTACAAAAGAGATACTGAGGTGGTTGGGGTTGTGGTTATATTCACTTAACTTATTTGCTCCAAGTGTGTAAGAAATAAGCCAGGTACACCTGCATTCCATAAAGCAGTTGCTCTGTGCTCTCAGGAACATTCTGCAAGGTTAAGGATCTTGATGGTAACAAAGGAATCTGGAAAAGGACATGGCAGTCACTGTGGGTGATGTTTTTTTCTTAGGAATGAAAGCAAAGACAGAAAGGAGTAAATACTTGGGGAAAGCCATCTTTGGTGAAGCAAACAAAATGTGAATAAAAATCATCAAAATAACATGACAGCACACTAACAGACAAATAACTGCCATACATCCAGAGAAGGCACATTACCAGATAAAAAAAAGAAGAGATGCCAGCCTGGCAGTGCAGTACTTTGGGAGGCTGAGGCAGGAGGCTCACTAGTCCAAGATCAACATTGGCTACAGAGTTCTAGGTTAATCCTGGCAACTTAGTAAGATCACACCTCCAAAGTTAAAAACAACAGCAGCATCAACAACAACAAAGCAAAAAGATACCTGAGGATGCCATTTAGTGGTAGTGTTTGCCTAACATGTGAGAGGCTTAACTTTTAGTACCGAAAAAACATACAAGAAAAAGAAAGGATCCATTTAATAATCTAGTAGAAAACTAGGTAAGGGAATCCTTCACCCATCTACACACCCCTCTGTCTATCCATATCTATCCATTCATCAATGTGTCTATCTACCACCACAAATATACCCATCCAATCATCTATATACCCATCCATCCATTCTCTCATTCATCTATCCATTCTCCCGCTTATTTATCCATTCACACATAATATGTTCTTTCTCCCTCCCATTCATTCACCTATTCTCCAGTCATCCATTCTCCTATACATCCATCTACCTGTCCATGCATACATTCACGCATCCAACCATCTATCCATCCATCATTTTTCCATCCATTCAAAGTCATTTTTCCATCCATCAATCCATCCATCCATCCATCCACCCACCATCACCCAGTTGAATCTCTACCAGGTGACTTCTCTGATCTAGCATCACCTGATCCTGGAGCACAGTCTTCCCAGGCAGTCTCCTGCATTAACAGAGTAGGCATTCCATGAAAGAATGGGAAATGTGTGAGGAAAGGAACGCCTAAATAAACCAATCTGAAAGTAACTTTATGATGACAGACACTGAGAAAAACAATAAATAATGATGTGCAGAGTGACAGGGATGTAGAACTTAGGGTTGAGAGAATGAGTGAGGGGGGAGGGAGGAGTGCTGTAGATTCCAAGTGGTAACCAGTGAGGCTGGTTTGTAATAAATGGGAATATTAGGAGGGCAAGTGACTGCATGTGCCAGGTATGTAGCAGGAGTAATCCGCCTGTTCCAAATGGAAAAGGAAGCCCAAGAAAGGAACTTGACTATTGTAAGACTGACTGAGGAGCAATGGAAAGGTACTCATTTCCCCAGCTTTGTGAGCAATAAACAGCAATGCCTATGATCTTTCCCACATTTTCTTTTGAATTCAGTGATGACACAGCTTTCAGAACAGCAGCCATTCACACTATGTTGTGCAGATTCATGTGCTCTTCTAGGAGGAGAGCCTGGGAGTATCATGCCATCAGAAGTTCCCCTTGTATTATACTCAAGAACTTCCATTCTGAGGAAATATTGATGTATCTGCTAATGGGATGCACCAAGATTCGGCTCTCAGGACATTTGCTGCGATGTTGTTTATAATAATTGGAATTAGAAACAACCTGAGGATTATATTATACTCATTCTGAACACCCATATTCATAAAGCAGAATATCACACCCCTATAAAAATGATTTTTGAGGAAGGATCTCTCGTAAAACAGGAAGCATCAATACTTTTAAAGATGGAAACCAATTTACGAAACAATATGTTAAAAAGCAGACCTAATGAGAATTAAAATCTCAACCCGAAATTGCAGCAACACTTTATAACATTCCAGGAGGGGAATGAAAGGGAAGGATAAACACTGGAGGCTAAGTATGAACACCAAATGGTCCCATATCATGTATGGCAAATAGAACAGCTTTTGTCTAGAGTGTATGACAGCCAGTTGAGGACTTTAGGTATCTGGCCAGTGATCACCTGAGTCATTAATCATTGCCTGCCCATCCAAGAAGGAACCCATCAAAGCAAGGTAAATACACTTCTTTACCAATCATGCTGGATCTGTGCTACCAGTAAGTTATCTCAGCATCCCCAGGGACCAGCTGCATTAGGGCTACCCGGAAGCCTTTATTTTTCCTATGCCTTAACCTTCCAGCAACTGTTCCTTAACTGTCTGCAGGCTTGGCTCAGTGCAGTGATGATGAAGAATCCCCCAGTTACAGGAGGTGCTGGACAAAGAGCCTTTGCTTGTGCACATTGGCATTGCTTTACATTTTTCCTTTGCATCAACAGAGGTGCTCTGTGCCCTACTGTATACAACCAGACACTGCAGAGATGGCCTCTGCTTTGCTGGGTACCCCATGTCAAAGCCACTATGCCCCACTGTTAGGGTTGATGAATGACAGATGAGTCCACACTGTGCTGGATTCTCTGCTTTTGGGTTGAGGCTGTCTTGGGCAGTTTGCCCATAGTCTGATGCCTGACCCTGGGCTTGGTTCCCATTTGCCTGGTCACAGAGGAATTTCTGGACCTTCTCTTGCTGATACTGACTTTTGTGTAATGGTTTTTGCTGAGTTGGGGATTGAATCACTTTCTTGGGAAGACGGTCTGAGTTGAGATAGGTAGGTGACCCGTGTCTGCCTATATGGTTCTTGCAGATCATGATTTGTGGTCCTCATCAGCTGTAATCCTAACTGGCCATAGTTCTTACTGACTGTGGTCCTCACTGGCTATCATCTGTGGGAATACCACTAGCCATAGGTCTTAATGCAAGTGACTGAGACTGTCTGTCTAAGTGAGTGAGAGCACAGCATGATTCAGAGAGAGTCTCTCCTCTAGGGTGTGGACTGTCATGTTTGCAGCTTCAAGCATCTGGGTCAGATTGACCAGAGTTCTGTAGGCCATCATTTTGTTTTGTTTCCAGCTCTCTCAGGTTAGGTCTGAGTCTTCTCCTCCAGTAGAAAGATCCTGACTCTGTGGGTGTGGTGGTCCTTATTCCTAACAGTCTTTCTGAATGCTGGAACCATCACCAGGACTTCCCATGTTCGTTCTGAGGAATGCTGGAGTCTAGGATGCTGTCCACTAGAGTGATGTCTCTACAGTAAAAGGAAACACGACTTCTCAGGCCTACACTACAGCAGCTTTTCCAAAAATTTAAAAATTAGCTTTAAATAATGATGACAATGACAATGAAAGTAAAATGGCCCAGTGAGGTGCTTGCCACTGAGCAAAATGACCTGAGTTTTATTTTTGGAATCTACAAATAAGGAAGAGAGAACTGACTTCTGCAAGTTGTCTTTTGATTTCTGCACATGCACTATGGCATGTACATTTTCCTTGGTCCAGACAAATCTAGACACTTCACAGTGTGGATGTAAGGCAGGATGTCCTGGCTATTTCCGCAGGCACCAGGCAGGTGGGGACAGTAGGCGTAGCCCTGTGTAAAGAATGTTGATTGGGCTGGCATGACCAAAGTTTACAGCTTCCTCCTCCCACAGCTGACAAACAGACATGAAACAAAGTCAGCCCCAAATGTAGGACAAAGTCTCCTCAAAGTCAAACCCAAAAATTTTCCAGTAAAAATCAATTAGACTCCAATTCAGATGAAACCATAGGAGGCCTACAGTGCAGACAGGATACAGCTTCTACCCAAGTGCAGAGTGTAAAGAGGCCAGAACAACAACAGTGGTGCTTTCATCTCCTTTTGTCAATAAAATTAAACTTGAAATAGGAGATCTGACTCAAAAACAAAATTAGAATGGAAATCAACTTTCTGCTTGAGTTACAGAACTCAGAAGGATGCTTTGAAAGAGTCCCCAAGGGGAAAGAAAGTGAGGTAGGGAAGGAAGAAGGATGAGGAAGAGGAAGTATGTACAGAGGGAAGGAACAGGAAGAAGGAAAGGACAGAGAAGAGGGAAAAGAAGAGAAAGGAGAGGAGGAGTGGGGAAGGAAGGGTAGAGAGGAGAGGGGGTGGGAAGTGAATTCAGAGTCCTACAAGGGCTGTAGGCAGTCCTATTACAGGCTGATGTCCAATTCAGCCCCTATTGGCAAGGACACTGTGGATTCTGCTAGCAGAAGGGACACAGGAAAAAGATGATCTCTGGTTCTGAAATAAAAACAGACTAATGGAAAGTCTCCCGAGGGAGTGTGCTGACTTCAAAGTAGAGGGCAGGTCTTTGTGACTTGTCATGTGAGCATCTTCTGTCTCATCTGTCTTCCCATCCACTTAGCTGCTCCTCAGAGTGAGCACACACTACCCACTGATGTCACATGTGTAGATAGAAGATGTCTTACAGCTCACAACTCATAACAGCAGCAAACATCCTCTCAGCAGTACCATGGATCTCATAGAACTTCCCGTGGGTCTCCTTACCTCTCACGATCACAGATGGTCCTTGTAGACCTTGTCCTTCTGAGGAACTAAAGTTAGGAAGTCCTTGATTGGCAGACCATGGCTTGAAAATAAAGATGGTTAGCCTCCAAGATGGCTGGCTTCCTCACCTTCCTGACCTCAGACAAAGACATGGCCTCTGAAAATAAAGGCCAAGTAGGCTTTTCTCTCCTATCAGCAGGACCTCCTGCCAGTGAACTGTTTTGACAAGGTCAGAGCCATACCAGGATGTGTTTACCCCAACTTGTCAGCTGACCAATCCTAAACTGGGAAAGACTCCTCACAAACCCTTAAAACCCCAGCCCTTCCAGGCAAGACCAGGCTTTGGTTTCACAGGTCCTATCTGTGCTTTATGGAGGGTCTTTCCCTCTGTGTGTCTTCTTTCTCTGTGTGTGTTTCTACACCCCTAATAAAAAACATTCCTTCAACTGCTGATTCCATCTGCTGTGTTCAAACATTTCTCTGCTGCTATCTGAGGAGCTCAAGAGTTTTTCTTACTTGTGAGTTCTTAGACCAATAGAGAACCCTGGATGGCAATAGTTCTCTCAGGCTGGGGTAATCAGGATCCTCCTTTCAAGGCAACACGGTCCATCTGTTTTACAATCAGGTTTACTGGAGCACAGGTGGGATAGATGAGGTCAGGAAGAGAGTCAGAGTCAGCAGTGTCCCCAGGTTCCCAGTTCCAGGTTCACAGCTGCTCAGGAAACTGACATGAGTGTTTAGCAGGCATCTCCAGCTCCGGGTACCCACACATCAATTCTGAGTTCTTAGCTAACCAAGGCTACCCTTCCCATCTCCCCATCTTTTCTACATGATACTTCTACCCAGGAAAGTCTCTCAGCTCTGAGAATCTCTAATGATCTTTTGCAAGGTCACAAACACGGGTCCTCCTGAACCCTCCCTTAGCTCACCTACTGATGGTTGGGAAATCGGGAGGTTCTGCCTGGACACACTTAGACCTCAAACTTATTTCAATAGCCTCATTTTCCCTGACTTCTCCTGGCTCTAGGCCAGTGTCCTATGTCTTCTTTGGGTCCTGGTGCTGCTTTCTTTGGAGTAATATCCACACAGTTTAGGCCCCTCTGTTTCTTACAGCCCTCCAAGGGAGACCTACCTAAGAGCAGCCTGGCTCCTTGTGCCCCAAGCCATGTGCTGAGCTCTAGGGTGCTATCCCTTATCCAAAGGCAACATGCTCTTGAGATGGGCTGGTCTCTAAGGAGACCTTCTGTCCCAAAAAGAGGTTCTTTCCCTCATCACACATAGCCTATCTTATTGCCCATATCCTGCCTTTTTTCAATGTCTTTACCACCAATGGCCACAATCTATACATTTCAATTTGCTTGTTATCTGCCTCTCTCCATCAAGACAGGCTCTTTCAATCACAGCTGTGGTTTCCTTACTGTGTTCTCAGTGTGTGAAGGATATCTGGGCATGTAGGAGCTTATAAGAATCAACAACTGACAGACTTAGCAGCTCCAGCACTCACGCATGGCCCTCATGGTACCTTCTGAGTGCAAATGTCTGCATAGGACATTGGCATCTGAGCATCTGCTGTCTGCACCCTGCAGTCACAGAGACTGGGCCTGGGAGAGTCTCCAGGGCCCAGCACGTGGACTAGCTGCATGTACTTGGACATGGGCGTATCAGAGGTCTGTCATCAATTCTTATAAATGTCACTTTGTGCCTGGGCTTTTCTTGTGCTTTTGCTTTTTTTCAACTCAGTGTTGTTTTTCCCAGAACAGCATGGGGAATTCAGAGGGCTCCATCTCCATTTGATTTTGCTTCCCACATGCCTAGCTGCTGATGAAGTCTGACATTGTCTTTATAGAGTGAGTTGTTAATAGAGGCGAGACTGGCTTCACAGTGATTCTTCCTGACCCAAGGGACAGCTAGAAGTGCCCTTGCTGAGAGAGCTCTCAGCACACATGGGAAGTGCACGGGACCAGCCTGTTCATGTAGGCGCCTAAATTGCGGGGTAGGGAGAGGTGTGACTGGCCTGGTTAGCTCATGGGGACCCTGTTAGTACAGGACACAGCCTTTGGTGATGCAAGCACTGTCAGCTATAGTACAGGACATTGTGCTGAACACCCAGGACAACAGCAGATAGTCCCTAAGTAAGGGCTGTTTCATGCAAATGAGAGGGCTGGGGGAAAAAAAAGAACAAATTGTAGGAATTGGGACTAGAAATAGGTCCTCCAACCCCCAGAGTTGCGCTGCATCTGAGGGTTCCCTTCCTGGAAAGATTTGTTCAAGGCATTATTGCCTAGTTCTAACCTGGCAGCTAAGCCTGACTCTCTGGAGCTATCTGGGGGTTTAAGCCTTCCACAGGCCAGCTGGCTGTGTCCCAGATCCCTTCAAAAGGACCCCCCACTCCTGCTCTGGGACCTCACTCATGGGGAAAATAGGACAATGGCTATACAGGGGTCAATCCCTGAAATGGTTGTGCCCCAGAGTAGGTGAAATTGCTTTAGCTCTGTGATTAAAGTTCATGTGAAGCCAACTCTCCTGTCACCCAGCATACTTGGAATTTTTCATGACTAACTAATGATTTCCAAGAATGAAATAAACTCTACACACATTTCCCTGGAAAATGTATCATTTCTGGAAAATAATTAAAATGAGCCAGACAAAGTCTTTTCTAGGAGAGCATGAATATAGAAACAGGTCATCTGTAACTGTGGGGAGTGGTGTTAGAGATGACAGGTCCTCATGCTTGTCTGCTGTTAAGCTGACTTGAACAAGGGGGAGCTAAAGGACTCCAGTCTGATAGCTGGGAAACCAGCATAGGACTGACCCAGAACCCCTGAATGTGTGTGTTAGTTAGGAGTAGGCAGTCTATGGGGTCTCTGGTAGTGGATTAGTATTTATTCCTTGTATAGGAATGGACTTTGGGAGCCAATCCTGCATAGAGATACTTTCTCAGCCTAGATACACGGGGGAAGGGCCTGGGCCCTGCTCCAAATGATATGACAGACTTTAAAGACTCCCCATGGAAGGCATCCCCCTCCCAGGGGAGCAGAAAGGGGATTGGATGGGGGTTGGGGGGAGGGGCAGGGGAGAAAGGGAGGGTTTGGGAACTGGGATTGACTTGTAAAACAAGCTTGTTTCGAATTTAAATTTTAAAAAATGCACTATTAGTGCATTCCCTGTTGCCCCAGTTCCCTCAGCTGCAGGTTATGAAGCCTGGATCTGGTCCATGCTACCTTTCAACAGGACTGACTCCACCAAAATACAGGCAACAAAATCCAGCCTCTCCTTCTATCCAAACCTCTCTTTCTAGCCAACCTGAGCAGAATCCTGTAAGCAGTTACATCCTGCAAAAACAATTGCATCGCGATGTGTCAGGATGAGACATGGAGACAAGAGGAAAGAGCCACTGTGTCTGACAGATCTATAACACCTGTGAAGACACATGCCAAGAAGTGGCTCAAGGCAGCCTGGCAGACTCCATTTCAGTCTGCACAGTCTGCCCTGGCCTCCTCTGGGTGAGGAGGAGACAGGGTCTGGAGGGAAAGACACGGCCCAGAGGTACTTCCTAAGCCTGCTCTGTAGGCAGCCATCCAGACGGCCTGTCTTTCTTCCTGTGTCAGTGTGGAGTAGAAAACTAAATGTAGTGCACTGAATATTTTATTGCAGTCTCCTGAGGATTTGGGGGCTTGTGGCTTGACTTTTAATCAACTCTTTTAATCGATTATTAATTGCCTAAATAGGATACAGCACAACTATCCCAGCTGCCTCCTGCTGCCAGAACACTGGGGGCTCATGGCTGAAACCGCAGATACTTGTTGCCTATGGCCCTGGACAATGGACCTTCAAGGTGGGTGTACCCATTTAATTCATGAACAGGGCTTCTCCTCACTTGAAGAGAAGTTAACAACTGTCAACAACAGTTTTCTGTTTTGCAAGAACATAGGAATTAGGAGAGGAACATGGAGTACTGGCTTTGATAAAGGAAGATTTTTGTAAGCACTTGCAAAGTAAAACATCACAGGGCCAATAAGATTGCTCTGTGGGTAATGGTGCTTGACACCAAGCCTTATGACCTCAGCTTGATCTTTGGAACCACACAAAGAAAAAGAGAGTAGACTCCTGGGGATTGTCCTCTGATGTCCACATGGGCACTATGGCATTCAGGCAAACATGAACATGTATAAATAATACAGTAAATAAGTAAATAGATGTAATTTTCTAAAAAGTAAAAGAAAGACATCACATGCAAGAACAAAGGGCTGTGGTATTGCTGCCCCTTCTCCTAAATCTTGTAGGAATCAGCCTCACCTTATAACCTCATTGAATCCCAATGATCTCATATAATCCTGGTTTCAGGGATGGGGAGGTATCTCACTAGTTAAGAGCCCATATTGCTCCTCCAAGTTCAGTTCTCAGCACCTATGTTAGTAGCTCATAGCTGCCTTTAACTCCAGTTTCAGATAACACAATATTTCTGGACTCTTCTGACATCTGCACTCACCTATACATGCACACACCACACACACACACACACACACACACACACACACACACACACACACACACAGAGAGAGAGAGAGAGAGAGAGAGAGAGAGAGAGAGAGAATTAAAAAAAAACCTCATCTCCAGTGGTAGTAAATGTCTTAGCCCGTCAATAGGACGTAGTTCAGTCTCTGGTAGTGGGGACACAGGTAGCAAGTATAGAGGTTTGTGGATCACTGGTCCTCCTTAGCCAAAGCTTCACCCTAGGTCCTGGACATTCAACAGTCACTCAAGAATCCAGCTTTTATTGGAATTTTATGGATGCCATATTGAAGAGGGACCATGGCTGGCCTTAACTGTTCCTTCAGTGTCACCACCTGCATATTAATCTCTTCTGTGTGCTCTTGATAGAGTTGTTACTTATTGATACACAGCTAACATGTTTATGACTATTATCAGTGGAGAGGATGGCAATATAGTTTCTGCTGACCCTTTGCTTACTCACTGGGTATGTTGTTTCTGAGTGCTGAGTCAAACTACCAAACTCTCCTGCCTTCTAACAGTTCTTAGTTTCTCTCTTGAAATTTATAGGTCACTAAATACATTGCTGTCATACAAGGGCTATTTTCTTTCGAGTGGTGTCTACTTTTTGTGTCCACCTATTTTGACAGTGTCTGTGTCCCGGGCTCTGGACCACACCTGTGTCTATGCGTTCTTAGCCAGAGACTGAGCAGGACCAGCCACACCCTAGATTCTCTCTGTAATGCGGGGCAGGAGGCACCACTGAAAATATTCTTAGATTAATACAGCATTGCCACACTTAAAACTTTGAGGATAGTGTGGCGACAAGCTAGCACTCTGTGACTTCCCTTGTGTTTTGTAAGGTTTAGAGGCCCCAGGGTACTGACCATTAGCAGGGTCTGTGTGATCTGACATTAAGAACATAGGTAGCAGTTTGAAAGTCCCCACTTGTCAGTAATGGTTTTCTTCACTGTGCTTACATGCAACATCGTAAACTGCTGTTGGTGGCTGTCAGCAGCTCTTGAACTTCGGCTGAGCTGTCCATGGGGTAAGTCCTATTCACAGGTTTTGTTAATGAGTATCTCTGTGAATCCTCTTCAGCATAGCCAGCAGCTTCTAGAAAACTATTGACAGCGTTGACACTAGGGCTCCTTAAGACAAGAAGAAATGAGAAAGCCACCAAAGCAGAGCAGTCCTGTTTGCATAGCTACTGATGGGGGAGTCTCCCAGGCCAATTTTGGGCATGAGCATGTGGTTTCAGGGACTCCTCCCCAAGAAAGTGGAGATGTAGTGGGTAGACAGGAGCATCTGGCATGATGCATCAGACAGTCACTGCTTTGAGCATAGACTGTGCTGTATGTGGGACCTTTGCTGTGGAAGAAGATGCTGGTCCCTTTTTGCACAGATCTGTCCTCATCCATCATCTGACCCACTTGACAGACATGGGATATTTGCATCATAACAGAGCTGGTCTCCAGGACAGGAAGGAGTCTTCATCTTAGCAAGCTTTCCTGTTTACAGTTTTCTTCTTTGTTGAGTTAAGTGACATAGGGCACTTAACTCTGCATCTGTGGGTAAAATTCATGGCTGGAAAACCACGAGTGTAGTATAGAGAGGAGGAACATAGTTAAAGGATAAATTAGAGGACTGCCTGGAACCTAGCTGGCATGAGCCATCCTGGTGCTAGGGTCCCTGTCAATTTAGTGTGCATCAGGCATTGAGTGGAAGGTGGCATGGGTCATGAAGTGCAGGCTGAGGTTCCTCACTAATGTTTGGAATTCCCAGGTGTGATCTTTGCCTTGCATGGATGAAATGCAGACACACTTACGACTAAAGCACACGTTGGCGGGAAAGAACTGCCTGTTTCTACACAGCCTGTGAGTGGTACAGAGCATATGCTGTGATGAAGGAGTCAGATGTTCCTAGTGTGAGCTTGGATGCAGACAGTAAGGCAGTTAAAGACATGGACTGACTGAGACATTGGGAATTAGAAGGTGTTTGGCCAACACCAGAGAGCTGAGAAAGGAGTAAAAAGAAAGGAAAGATGGAAAATTACTTTCAAAATGCATTGATATTGACAGTGAGCATGAGTGGTGAGAATAAAAAGGAGTTGCTTTTAATGAACAAGGCCTAGGGATGGCCTGGAGAGATGGCTCAATGGTTAAGGGCAAGTCCTGCTCTTGCAAGGGACCCAAGTTTGTTTCCCAGCATCCATGGTATCTACTATCCATGATTCTAGCTCCAGGGGATCCAATGCCCTTTTCTGGCCTCTGTGAGCACTACACTCATATGAACACATACACACACACACAGTGGGGGGGGGGCAAGGGGTGGTTCCAATCAGAGTCTTAGTAAATAGAATTGATGAGTAGATTGTTGCCAGATTCAGGTTGTTGAACATCTGAAAGTCAGTCAAGTGAACTCACCACAGCAATAGATAAAGGTGAGATTACACAATGATAATATTAACCAATGAAAAAGGAAAGAACGCCCCCAGTAGAGCTGAAGGCATCTCAGCAAAGAAGCAAGCTGGAAACAGAAAACTAAAATCAGGCATCTGAACTAAACATAAACATAAAGTTGGAGTGAAAGGTATTATGAGTTCTTCCTAAGGGTACGTATGCTTAGCATCAATAGGGTTTTCTAGCCTGTACCTTTGGTGCACAGTGTTTATTTGGCAAAAGGTTCTTGGCAAAGGGAGATGACATTGCCAAAAATGGTACAGCTAAGGTCTGACTCCAATGTTCTGAACTAGTTATATTATGATCAGTGTCTCTAATTGTCTCTATCCCTATAGAATGTGTCAACCTCATTTTACAAACAAGGAGACTAAGCCTGGAAGAGTAAAAGTAACACATGAGGTTACAAGCTAGAAAGTATCAAAAGCAAACACAAACCACTAACTTATCAAACCACTAACTTATAGTAACTTAGGTCTTTCTCTTTTTCTCCTGTGTGTGTTTGAGGGGAGGATGAGAGAGACAGAGAAGGAGGGAGGGAGAGATGGAGGGAAAGACAGGAGAAAGACAGACAAAAGACAGAGAGAGAGGAAGAGGGAGGGAGAGATGGAGGTGGAGGTAGGAGAGAGAGAGAGAGAGAGAGAGAGAGAGAGAGAGAGAGAGAGAGAGAGAGAGGGGATGGTCAAAGACTTTTGGGCACACTGTGCATGCATAAAGAGACCAGATGATAACTTGCAGGACTAGCCTCTCTCCTTCCACCACATAGGTTACAGACACTAAACTCAGGTCCTCAGGCTTGGCAGCCAGTACCTTACCCATTTTGCCATCTCGCTGGTTCTACTCAGAGGAACTAAGGAATAACCATAGAGATAATGAACTCGTGAGCCTCACTATGGCTCTTACACATCTGTCCTGCTGATCTATAGCTCCTATTTGGGTTTCAGAGGATGTTCTAGCTAGCCTGTTCCTAGAAACTGACTGGTCTATCTCCAATTTCACATAAGCAGAGGAACTTGGATATCCCAAACAACTTTGGACAGGAGAAGGATGATGTTGGAAATAGATCTCTCTCTCTCTCTGCACAGAACAAAGCAGATGGTACAGAAATAGACCCAGGCATATGTGAAGAGAAGATTTCAATAAAGCTGCGAAAACAATTCAGTAAGTAATTGGTTGTCTTCCAAGACACGGTGTATTGGGACAGTTGGCATAAACATGTAAAAATGGGAAAAAAGAGTTCCATCTATACCTAATTCCAAAATGGGTCAGGGCCTAAAATAAAGAAGATAGACTCTAAAACTTGTGTAACTTCATGCAGGAAAAAAACCCTTCATCACTAAAAAGTAAAATCTGTCATAGAACACATAGATAAATTGAACTTTATTAAAATAAAGAAACTTCTGTTCTCCAAAAGATCATTATCAGAATTGAGAGACAAGCAGCAGACAAGAAGGCAACACTAGCAAGGCATCCCATTGGGGAAAACGTACAGAACACGTGCACACGTTTCCCTCCCTCCACAACTCAATAAGAAGACAACCCGACCAAAAATGAGCAAGATATTTGTAAACTGCTCAATAGAGAAGCTACATGGAGAGTAAACAGCACATTAAAAGTAGCTCCCGTTCCAGCCACTGGGGAGAAGCAAACTGAGCCACTGTGAGGCCAAGTTCCTCTGTCAGAATGGGCATGCTGCAATCAAAGTGGAAAGTACCTTAGGGACGGGCAGTTGGGGTTTGTAAGTTCCTAAGGGAGTGTATCAATGCGGGATGCTATTGGTCCAGTGGGCTCAAGGAAGTTTCATGCCCACCTGAATCAAGCCTTATATAGAAGGAGATCTCTTCTGCTACAGAAGGGGAAACTGAACGAAGCACACTTGAATCTTTGTGTTGTGTTCATGGCAAGAGATTTTTGCATGCAACCATCAGGACAGGTGGTGGAGCACAATGGGGCTGGGCACATGAACCCAGTGTTTCTACATAACTGGTTTAAGAACTGCCATCCTGGGCCTGGCCTTTAACTCACTGTGGAGGGCAGGTGGCTCTCTCAAAGCACAAGGGCATCCAGGGGCTTTTGCCCACTGTGGGGCACTCTCATGGCCCAAGTGTGATTCTTAGTGTTTTATTTAGGATAAAGAATGAGAGATTCTAGAATAGACGCCAAGACATGAAACCTTGCTGCCTGAGTCCCATGCCCAGCCTGCAGAGAGCTACCCAAACCACCTACCTTCCCACTCTCCACTGTCAGGTGCCCGGCTCATCTGGGCTGTCTTGGGTTCTAATGGGCTTCCTGGAACTATGCTTCCTGCTGCAGCATCCCTGTGTACTCCCAGAGCTCTGCTCTTTTAGGGGTTTTACAAGATAAAATGCAGCTTTTCTTCCATCCCTTCTTTCTCCCTGGCACTGCATCCTTTTCCAGACACTGAGAGCTGTGCTAATCAGGAGCTTTTGACTCAGAAAGCTGCTGTTCTGTGGATCACCTGCTTCCAGCACTCACTGTCTTCGAGATCCTAATTAGCATAAGACCATTTTGCAGTCCAGTAAAGATAATCAAAGCCATGTCTATTTAATCCAAGAGCACTTTCTCTTTCTCAGTCAACCATAATTTGATCAGATTTCTGAGAGGGTTTTTTTTTTTTTTTTGAGTCCATACTTGTGGAAATGTGAAATAACGAAGCAGTTAAAATTCATGATCTACACTTTTGTGTCATTATTATTGCATTAGCATGAAATTACACTTCTAGTTAGTCATAATTACACTCGTAATTATTCAATTTATCACCATAGGTCCTCCTGGAAATTTTATTGGAGGATTTATTAACATTAATAAATTGTTTTTCTTCATCTCCCTGTTATGAATTCTTCTCATGTGTGATATGATGTATTGCCCATAAAATTATCACCAACCCTAAGCTTTAGGGGCTTCGAGGTCCACCCAGCATGCAACTCTATGGCCAGTGTCATTATGAAATTGCTGGTGCCATGGCTCTCTCAGAGTGGGTGGGACTCTCCTCTTCCTGGCTGTCCCCACCTGGCCCATGGTTTCTGCTGCTTATAGGTTGGCTTCAAATCCACCTGGACTCCCACTGGCCAGCCACTTCCATCCCCATATACACTGTTCTAGCTTCATTTCAGTTGCTGTGAAGGAATGAAAGCCACTTAAGGGAGAAGAAGAGTTGTTCATTTGCCTTAAAAGTCCACAGGACAGCCCATTATTGTGAGGAAGACAAGGGAGGGACTCTAGGTGCCCTCACAAGATCAGAACAAGCAAGCTAAGCTTGCTTGTGCTTAGCTCCACATCTCCACTCTCATACAGTGCAGGAATCCCTACCTAAGGTGTCATGGTGAACTTTGGTTTTGAATTTTACTACATTTGTAATACTGAGAACCAAGCAGTCAGGCACACCTATGAAGGAGTTTCCCAAGAGAATAATTTAAGATGGGAAGGCTCAATCTAACTCTGGGCCACACCTTTTGGTGGTGGTAGCCTACATAAAAAGGCATGTAAAAGGGAAGCCTTCTTGCCTTCACTCTCACCAGCAAGCTCATCTATCCGTCTGTCGAGGCATTCTATCACTGGTGTTGGAACATACTCATTTAGATTCCAATATAGACTGAAGACTGGCAGTCCTCTAGGACCTCTCTGGGATTCTAGCACCAGACTTGATGCTAGACCTCTAGTCTCATGGACTGAACAACTACTGGATTCTTGGATTATTGACTGTGTGACAGCCCTTCCTACATTGTCTCAACCACAGCTGGAAAGCTACTCTAATAAATTCCATATTCTATCAGTTCCCTTCCTTGACTAATGCTCCAGGAGATCCTGGTTGGGGATGTGTGTTCCTTCCTTAGTTCATTATTTCATAATTCATTTTTCTTATAACTAGAGCCACAGTGCAGTTATTTACATAGCTTCAAGATGAGACAAATAAAATAATGAATATCCATTAGACAAAAATACATAATGAACATCACCTCCAGGCTCTGCTCAGCTTTGACTTAGGGAGCTCATCATATGATCTCATGTAGAACAAATCTGCATTAACACAATAGTGAGTTTGGAAGGTCCTGACCCAGCAATGAAGGAGACCCCTGGAAAAAGTCTTAAGTGGGGGTCTTATTCGGGCCATGCACATCAGGTTTGGGGTAGTTTCAGTTTCCTGTATATCACAATGGGAATATACTGAGAAGATTGGCCTCCAGGCTTCTAACACACTTGACACTGCTGTGCCCAGGTATAGGGAGGGCCATGGCTGTAGCTGAGATTGGGAAGTTTTCAGGGAAGATAAGTATCAAGCAGGTTCCCAAGGCTGGCCCCCTGTCACAGGCAAAAGGTAGGTATGTCATAGGTTAAGGCAGGAGTTAGGAGGCAGTTGGTCTGTGTACTTGTCCTCCAGACCTCTGGAGCTCACCTGGGTGTTTATAGCACACAGATCCCACATGGAACTCATGGATGTGAGCTTGTCTAGAATGCCATGTCCCCTCTGGTCTGGATGCTGACCAGAGCAAGAACAGTGTCTTAGTTAGGGTTTCTACTGCTGTGAAGAGACACCATGACCACAGCAACTCTTATAAAGGAGTGGCTTGCTTACAGTTCAGAGGTCCAGTCCATTATCAGTCATGGTGGGACATGTTGGCATGCAGGCAGACATGGTGCTGGAGAAGTAGCTAAGAGTCATACATCTTGCAGGTAACAGAAAACGGTCTAAGACTCTGGGTGGTGTCTTGCACATATATGATTCCTCAAAGTCCACCCCCACGGTGATATACTTCCTCCAACAAGACTATTGTAAGAGAATAATAAAAACCCAGAAGCAGATATTGAGGTTCAAGCTGAAAATCAGAAAAGTGAAGTAGCCAACCAGTAGCTCTTACTTCTACCAAGGCTGAATTGGAGATCCTGTCTTCCCTGTGACTGGCAACTGAATCTCTTCCTGTCCTCATTGTGGCTGGAGAATAATTGCCAGGGGCTGGAGACTGAATGCCTAAGACTGACTTTGCTTTTTCCTTATATACCTCTCTAATTCTGGGATTAAATGTGTGATATCTGTTATTCTTTTAGACTGATTCACTCTTTTGTAGCCCATCTGCCTCTATCTTCTGAGGCCTGGGATTAAAGGTGTGTGACACCACTGCCCAGCTTCTGTAGCTAACTAGTGTGGCTAGCTTTGCATTCTGATCTCCAGTGGCTTTATTAGTTCATAAGCCATATATCACCACACACCATATCTACTACAAGGCCATTTCCCCCTAATAGTGCCACTCCCTATGAAATTTGGGGGCAATTACATTCAAACTGCTACAAGCAGGAAATACTTGAAAAGAACACGTCTGTTTTAATCACAGTTGATTACATGGTTCACAGCAGAGTGTTGTGAAGTTGTTGAGGACTAGGTTGGGGAACTCCTGCTAGCTCAACTCACATTGTTGACAGTGGGTCAATCACAGCCTTGCCCCTCTGTTTAAAGACATGCTATTTAATACTTACTATTATTCTTTCTATATAAGAGCACTCCTGCCTACTCCGGAGCCTCATCCCATGTGTAGTGCAATACGAGAGATTGTGCACACTGATGCCTGTCCTATGCAGGGAGCCCAGACCCAGCCAAAGCAACTCACTTCCCTTATCTTGTCTAAGGACAGTAATTCTCACAGGCTTGGAGTTAATGGTCATATGTTCTTTGATATGTATGAAAATGGAAAATAGACAAAGGGCCAGAGTAGGGACAGAGCCCATAAAGCAGAGCTGACCAGGTACTAAGCTGGTCATGACACAAGGGCCCCTAAGACTACAGATAGAGAAGGTGGGGACACCAAGCAGGGTTCGCTGAGACAAGGCTTCACAAGCTCACTGGTCTTGAGGCTAGCTAGCATTGCTTGCTGATACCCTCATAAGTAATGGGGTCCCCCAACAGCTGGTGTGCTGGGAAGATAGTCAGGTTTGTGGAAGGTTGCAACTGCTAGAGCCTGCCTTGTCAGAGCAGGGAAGGTTCCACAGCAGCACTTGAAGGACCCTATTATCCTGATGTGGTGTCAGCTCTTCAAGGAGTACTTGTTATTAGGCTGTAGAAACTTCCAACCTGGGAAACTAAGGACTCTCGCAGACCACCCATCCTTATCCATCACCCTGTTTATCACCCAGTGGGAGCAGGAAAGCTCATTAATGTTACTCACCTTGTTTCTTAGTGGTCAAAATATCCAGTCCCCTCCAAGCTCACAACTTTCCTCATGACAAAGACATGGCAAGGGCTCTGCTCATGAAATGGCTTACCCAGGGCTCTGCCTCTCAAAAGCTGTATCAGTACCTCCCGCTGCCTACTGAAGCCACCTAACCCTAAAGATGTATGACCAGCTGCTTCTATGCCCAGGTATGTGATATGTTGCTCCTTTTCCCAGATATGTGACCAACAGCTGCCTTGCTCAGGTGTGTAACCAAATACTCTTTCTCCCAGCTGTATGGCAGCTGCCTTCCTCTCCCAGCTGTATGACAGCTGCCCTTCTCTCCCAGCTGTATAACCAGCTGTCCTCCTCTCCCAGCTGTATGACCAGCTGTCCTCCTCACCAAAGCCGTATGACCATCTGCCTACCTCGCCCAGGTGTGAGACTAGTTGCTGTTTCTCTCCAGCTGCATGCTGGTACAAAGATATTGTGGGACTAAGAAGTGCATTGTTGACATCTCCTGTGGAGACATTGTACTTTAAAAACATAGTTTTTTATTCATTTCAAATATTCAGGGTCTGCTTAGAACATAAAAATTAAGGGAAATAAACTCATCTGCGTTACAAAAAGCTGGCTACACCATATTCATTATGCTATTAATTTAATACTTTGATTTACAGTTATCTATAAAATGTGAATTGCTTTAAAATTCATCTTAAATTGAAAATGCATCTAAACTGTGGGTATATTATCTCAGGCCAAGGTGGAACTAGGAGCTTTTCTGAACATCCAGGGATACACAGTAACAGAGGGTTTGGCCCAGTAATGTGAGCACAGACCCACTAATTCCTCTTGTCCCTTCAGCCTCATCACTCTGCCCTCAATAAAGAATTTAAAGGGCCCAAATGCTTTGCACATGGCCCTGGAGAGACGAGTAGCATTCATTACTTTTGACTTAATTTTTTCCTAAATATGGAATGTGAGGTGTAGATCACTCTTAAATTATACTCTCACATGATAAACCCGCAGCTCAGAAATATGCAGAGATATAATTGAATCCAGATGAACACGGTAGCGTGGGAGCAATGACCAGTGTGCAGCTATTTTGGGACCAACGTAAAACTGGCTAAAATGGAGAACTCTATTTCACATAGAGGGCCTCAGAGCCCATTACCATCTTTGTAAAAAAAATGGTCTGATTTGAGGACATTGTTGGTAACAATTAAAATCTAGGCATAAATGTGTCTGTCAATGCTTAGGCTGCCAAGGCATCCTATGTCCTTTGTGTTGCTCCACTCAAGGTGTAGTATAACAGTAGAACTTCTCAGGAGTGTGGGTACCCATAGACACTGGGAAGTTGCTGATAGTTATCACAAGAAGCTTTGAGGACCATTGGGAAGGGGCTTGTGGCCTCTGGAATGTGAGTCTAGGTCAGGCCATGTAGTAGTTGCTTTTCTTACTGCTGTGACAAAATGCAGCCTAAAGGAAGAGTTTGTTTTGATAGTTTAAGGGTACAGTCTATCATGGTGGATGGTTATGGAAGCAGGAGCTTGAGGTAGAGGGTCACACTGTCTGGAAGCAGAGATGGGTACTCGTTTCCGTCTAGTCTAGGGCTCCAGAGCCCTATTCATGGTGTTTACTCTCACATCAGTTAATGTAGTCTAGAAATGCAGACATGCCCAGAGCTTTGACTTTTAGCTGATTCTAGATCCTGTCAAGTTAAAAATGAATTTTAATCATCAAAGGTCAGGAATAGGAGACCATCCAGAAGGAAACCTGTTCTTCTGTCCCTAACCTAATTCAACTGTGGCATGCCTTAGACAGAAATTGGCACAGTACCCATAACCCCCAATGTTTAAAGCAATTCTCTTTAATTGATCCATTTTGACAAAATAACAGCAACAACAAAACAAAATACTGAATTTAGGTTGTCTGATAGTATCTGAATTCCTCCTATAACTCCTGGATTCCTTTGAGGAGAGATGGTATACTGTTTGTGATAATAATCACAGGACATTTCTCTGCAAAACATGAATGGGGCCAGTAGGAAAGGCTGTTTTACAGGCTGAGCACAAGGGCAACCTGTGGAAGTTAATTAGGCTCACCTCTAAGACATGGAGCTAATCAGTGTCTCTTGCCAGCTTGTCTACACCAGGCAGAGCTGTGGAGCCTAAAACCTTGTGTCTCAGGATGACCACTTGCAAAATGACCCTGCACATAGTCTTTGGCTCACTCTAGGCATCAAATCAGAGATCAGCCTGTGCTTGCATCTTCCCAGGGCTGGCTGACAGGTCTGTTCCCTTGGCTGTCAGTAGAAGCCACACTGGGCCCTGGGCCTCTTTCTAGGCAGACTAGGCAGCATGCTCCATTTGGTGCCATCTATTAGGAGGTCTTGGAGGGTGGAGAGCAACAGTAGGGAGAGATAGACAGACCTCCTGGGGCTGTTCTTTCTCTCTACTCAGGACAAGCTCAAAACAATGCTGCCATCTCAGCTGCTTCCACAAAAGCTCGGTCAAAGCTTTACCCCACCCCCCCACACACACACAGATGAGAATGTCATCTTCTGAAAGGAATGGAATTCAACATTCCTCATTCATAGCACATGGAGGAGCTGCTGTCTTTGGACCGGCATTATTCTCTGCCTATTTGTCTTCAAGAAGAAAAGGGAACTTGACTTGTGATTTTAAGGAGCACACCCATGTGCATCAGTTTTCTCCAAAGAAAAGAGACCCAAGATGGTACCCTGTTTAGATATACAAGTACAGGAAGACTGCCTCAATTTATTTTCCAAATGTATTAAATGCCCTGGCAGGAGGATAAGGAGGAAGGGTTTAATTCAAGACACAGTTTGAGGGCACAGTCCATCATGACAGGGAAATCACAGTGAGAGGAGTTTGGGGGTGGCTGGTTGGTCACAGTACAGCTGTAGTTATGAAGCACAGAGAGATGGGTGCTTTTGCTCAGCTCACTTTCTCTTATTCAGATAGTTTAAGATCCCAGCGTAGGGGATGGTGATGCTCATAGTGATGAAGATAAACCCCCACAAGCATACCAAGGAGCCCGCTTTCCAGGTAAGTTTAATGAGCACAACTCTATCCCATGTCAATCTGACAACCAAACACAATACTTTAAATCACAATCTTCCACACCTTATGTCCAAAGCCTCATGTCCATCTCATAATGCAAAATGCAGCCCAACTTCAAAAATGAAATGAAAATAAAACCTTCTCCATAGCCTTATAATTCTAACAGTTTAACAGTCCAAAAATCCTTGTCTTATCTGATAATCAAGGCAGTCTTTCAACTATGAGCTGCTATAAAACAAACAAACAAGTAACACACTTCCAACATATAATGAAACAGAGAAAAGGGAAGCATTCTATTTGAAAAGGGAAGCATTGAGGTATAGCAAGAAATTATCTGACTAAAGTAAGAATAAAACCCAGCATGGCAAATATCAAACCCTATAGATCCATGTTCAGCATCTTGAACTCACAATATAATCATCTGGAGACCAGGAGCATGGATGGCCTGCTCTCTCTAGCTCTACTGCCTGTAGCACACAGGACCCCTCTTTGGGGTTAATGTACAACATTCCTGCAGTTTTCCTCAGTGGACATCCCATGGTCCTGCCATCTCCAACATTCTGCAGGGCCAATCACAATTTAGGTTTCACCTTCACAGCTTCACACAATGACCTCCCAGGATCTCCTTCCAGGGACTTGGACTTTGACACTCACTGCCTTGCTTTAATGACTCTCTGGGATCACCCCATAAAATTCTATGACTGCTTCAATTTTGCATCTTTTTTTGTGTACAAAACCAGAATGATGGACAATGTTAAGTTATGCCAGCTTAAGGTTCAGGCTGCCTTTTTGGACAAAAGTTGCCTTAGTTTCTGCATCTTGATCCTGGAAAACTACTTCCTTGAGCAAATAACTTTGAGAAACATGTAATACCTTCAGTTTAGATTTCTTTTCTTCCTTTCTTCCTTTCTTCCTTCCTTTCTTTCTTTTTTCTGTGATGGTTTCTCTGTGTAACTGCCCTGGCTGTTCTGGAACTCTCTTTGTAGACCAGGCTGGGCTTAAACCCACAGAGATCTGCCCACCTATGCTTCCCCAGAGCTGGGATTAAAGGCATGCGCTACCATGCCTTGCTAGATTTTTCTTTCAAATAAATTTAAATTATCATAGCTTTAGCCTCTGATGGATAGGATTTATAATCAAGGTGCCTTCAGATTGTTCAGGGATGCTCGAGGATTCTCTTCAGTATATTCTGTTGATCCAGTGGCAGCCCAGATAAAAGAGGCCAGAGAAAGGAGCTTTGATTTTACCTGCTTGTCTTTGCTCTTGCTGGCATGTCCATCTACCTTACCCTGTTGATGCTGCAGTCCTTTGCTGATATCAGAACTCAGCCTTTAAGGCCTTCCAGCACTAACTGGAAACTAGTGGTTCTCCATGAATCCTCTCAGGCCTCCAGCAGTCTTTTCTAGGTGACAGGCTGGATCTCCCAATTCTTCCTTTTGTGAGTACCAATGTTCTCTCTGTGTAACTTTTTTTTTTTTTTTTTACATATATAGGAGCTCGTAGTTAAGCCTTGAGTCTCCAATAAAACACTAACTTTGGACATTTAAAAGCCCAGATTGGGACTGCTGAGACATTAATCCTTATGAACTGAGTGCAGCTACATGGTCCTCAATGTCTCTGATACAAAAACAGCTATTACAGACCATATCCTGTAAGCCAGTCTAATAAATTCCCTTTTAACATATATTCATTCTATCAGTTCTATTCCTCTAGAGAACTCTGACTAATACAGATATGTGTTATGAGCATGAACCCCTGACATTGTGAGGCTAATGTGTTCCCAGACATGCAAGGTGGGTGGCTAGGTACAGACTCTGTGGGAGGTTGTAAAAGAGGAATATCTCCTGAAAGCCATCACACAGAAACTTCCATCAGTACAACATGTACCCAGAAAAATATTGACTCCAATATCTGGGGCAGTCTCTGACCTAGTCCAGTGAGCAAAGAATCCATCGTAGCTGAAACCTGAAGGCCTAGGAAATCTAGGAGAGGGCCTTACTGGTGGGCTCTCTTTTTAGTTATCTGATATGTTTTTATAGTTTCCTTGGGGATTGGAGGTCTCTCTAAGCCAATCTCTAAGTGTCATCTCTAAATGTCAATCCTTCTACATTATAGTGCTTCTCCAAGGAGTGGAGGAAGATAAAACCAGACTCCGAGTGTGGACAGGAATTGGACATCACCAGGGTGAGGACAAAATTGTGTGTTGTTTCTTCTGGGCTCAGGGAAGAGCGGTCATACAACTAGAATGAAACAGTCCTGGGAATGGAAACAAGGAATCAGAGACATGAATCCTGCAGCTGTGAAGTTCTAGATGCTGCTAGCACTGTGGGAACCTCTAGATAGGAAGCTCAGCCCAGCCCTGCTAGCCAGGCCCTGGGGGTATGTGCCAAACATATAAGGAGGCGAAGTGCATGAAGTGGGATCTCTTCATTCAGATGGTGAAAGCTATCTGTCAGGGCTGGTAGACAGGAGGGGAATCCAGTCATAGCCCAGGGCTCCAGGTTTGCAAGTCTGGTTGTAGCCAATGATGCCTGTCCTAGAGTCCTTTAGCTGATGTGTGAGTTTGAAAGAAGGTCCCGAGAGAAGAGAAAGAGTGGCCTGCCAGGAGTACCCAGGCCACAGGGAATAGAAGCTTTCAGGACTTCCTAATATCTTCCATTTTCCTCTTTCAGGCTTTTCTGGAGTAGGGGCTAGAAAGGCTTGTGAATCCTTCATATATGTTTTTCTGAGTGCAGGGTCAAACTGAGTACCCATTGTGTATGTATATATTTAATGTTTCCACAATAACCATGTATGAGCCCACCCACAACTCAGAAGGTGGGTGATTCATCACAGGGTTCCAGAACTGGGCTAGGAGTCTTGGGTCCAAGAACAAGAGGCCTACTATGTGGATTTGGTTCATAGAAACACAGGTCCTGAAGGAAGCCCTGGTTCCTGTGATTTATGGACAGGAGCTGCTCAGCTAATGGGCCAGTATTCCAGGCTCTGTTACTGGGGCAAGAAATTGCTGGCTCCTCTGGTGAGACATGAGGTGCATGTAACCATGGATATCTAGGATATTGGGTCTGTACCCTAGAGAGTCATGATTTCTCCTGGGGGCATCTGTAACTCCATAGCCACTAATGCTACTTCCCCAGAGAGTGCATGCATGGGGTTTACTGTGTCAGGGCTGCAGGGGTGTTACTTTTACCAAGCTGAAAAATGGGCCTCTCACCCAATTTCCCTCTCTTTAAAATGAAATTCAGTGTTGCATTCTGTATGGTTCACAGGACCTCCTACCTTATACCTGGCTATTTGGTGTCATTATGTTGGGTCTCTGCTATGTTAGAAACATTCCATTCCCTGTGTGTCCCTCTGGCTCAAATCCACGGTTTTTCCTGAGACTGACTCAACTTTGAGTTGAGACAGACAGTTCCTTTGGGTCTGTCTAGTGCATGCAGGTTTAAAAGAGGCCAGCTCTGAGATGCCTTACCTTAAATGCCTAGCCTGTAGGATATGGATCATTGCACATCTGTAATTAGCCCCTCCACTTCCACCTGTAGTGGTTTGTCAGGACACCCAAGTTGACTGAGACAATATTGGTATAGCATCTGCCTTAGCCACAGAGGGCTCCCTTTATGGTAGGGTCCCACACCACCACACTCTTGAAAACTCATCTACTCTTTTGAAAAATTGCAGTGCTTAGAGCACTTCCCTCTAGAGAAGTCTTGGGTGTGCTAACCTCCTAGTGTCACCCACTTATGATGTTTTTGAACCAAGCTGTGGTCCTTTCTATAGCCAATGCATGTTCAGAAGACGGGCTCATTTTCTCCATGGTACAGAGATGAAAAGTCGAGAGCATGCAGTGTGTGAGGAAGCTGTGACTACCCCTGCTCAGTTGGGGAAGGAAGGACATGGAGTCCAGAGTTACATGAGAGGGAAGACCAGATGCAAAGCCCCAAAGACTGGAGTTACACAGGAAGGGAGAGACAAGGGCAGAAGGAGTACCACATTGACAACCTCAGCCACCTTAGCATCCTCATGTAAACCTTGAGTCCATGCGGAAGCTCACAAACACCTCAGCGTGCAACAAGGACTGGGAAGTGGTGGGAGTCCAGCTGGGTTTTGGGTAGGACCTGGAGTGATGTCATATGGGCTGCACAATGCTGCAGCCATAGTAGGCCTGATGGGGAAGGCTGGGAGCTGACTGCCCTGAAGTCATGCACCCCTGGGCATCCTGGAGAGTGGCTGATGGCTCCCCAGGTCAGCAGCCCCTAGGGTAAATCATGGCTTTGTCCAGGCTTCTTCCTTCTCCATCTGTGCCAGCTTCTATTTGCTCACTTTGGTGTTGCTGTATGGTTGATATTGACACAGCTTTTGGTAATTCAGATGGTAGACAAGTTTCTGATTCCACATTCCATGGCATTACTGCCTTCTGATGCATTAAATGAAAGCATTTGCAGAGTGGTGGCCTGGAGTGACTATTCAAACCCTGGAAAATTCTAGTGAATATTTTAAAAAAACGTGCTTCATTTGACTCTAATGAGGTTAACAGGGAAACCTAGCAACACTTACTCAAATAGCAGATCTGAATATTTATTTTGCTTCCAGGACTTATATGTTGGGCAGCTCATAGGGTGTACACATGAAGTGCCTGGAAGGGTCACTTCTACATTCCTTTAACTGAACCACATGACAGAAAACTCCTGATGAGCAAAGAGGCTATTTGGTTTCATGGTTTGAGAGCATTATGTGTCACATATGGTGTGGTTTAAGAAGTTCCTTCATGATGGACACAAGTGCTGGAGGCTTGTCTACATGGTGGTATAGAGGCTTGGTGTGTGGCAGAGAGAGCTAGGTCAAAAACAGGTAAATTTGACCTTCAAAGTCCTTTCCCTAGTGACCTACTTTTGTCATCCAGGCACCACTTTTTAAAGGCTGCATAGCCTTTCAAACAGTGTCACCAGCTGGAAGACCAACTGTTCCAGCAAGGGAGTCTATGGGAGACATTACAGATACAAACTGTGGCAGTCCCATACAGAGGAATATTTGTTTCACTTGTATAAATGATGGGCCCTTAGATCAGCCCCATGCCTGTGGTAGCACATACTAAGAACCAGGGTGCTTACATATCCATCATGTGGTGAAAATGGGTCCCCAAATTGCCTCCCCCCATGATGGCCTGCTGGCCTCTGGATCACCGGGGCTTCCTCCTCAATAGTGAGTGGAATTGGCTAACTGATTGTTCCTCTCAGATTCTCTCTAACTGATTTCTCCTGGGATGGGAAAATGGGAAACTATAAATTGGCCAGGAACTCCAGGAATAGGCTGTATGAAAGCTTCACCCCATGTCTCCTGGCTTCTTCTGTGGAGCTGTCATTGGTACAGGTATTCTGAGATGCCATCTCTGTCCCCCATTGATTATCCCCTCTGTGTTCACTTATGTGTGCATTGCAAGTATTGCAGGTCAGAGCCACATTAAATATGCTAAGCACAGCATTATGGATTCCCAGGGCTGTAACTCACCACCTCTCCCGAACATCTCCCCATAAACCTAGCCCCAGTAAGATGAAAATTCAAAATCTAAGGTGTGCCTCGTCCTGAATGCATTGTATGCTATACCATCTTTCTTGGTAGAGGTTTCTTTCTAACTCACCTTTTTCATGGTGAGGTATCTTTAATCAGTCTTTATGTCTGGGTAGGTATAGACCTAGTAGGTCTGCAACTAAGGGGCGAAGTGGATTAACAAACTTCCTTATGAGAAGCAGTGTAGGGCAGATGCTTGGAGGGACTTATGGGGAGATAGGCAGTCGAAGCTGGAGTATGGAGTATGCTGGGAATGAAGATCCAGGATTTGCCCTAGATACCTGGTCTTCTAGTGCTACTAGAGGCTGAAGGTTAGCCTGGAAAGTCAGGCTCATGTGCTATCCAGAGTGGGAAGCTTGAAGAGGTGGGTGGAGTCTACTGAAAGGTCTTTAGGCCCCTGCAGAGCACCATGGGGCCCTTCTTGCTTTTGGCTTCTTTCTCTCTGGCTTATAACATAAAAGGATTTCCTGTTACCTTGCAATCATGCACAGTCTGAAAACAACATGGCAGATTGACCATAAACTAGAACCTCCCACACTGTGAGCCAAAAGGACCTTTCCTCTTTTTAAGTTAACTATTTGAGACATTTTGATATTGGGATGGGAAGCTGATTAACATATTTCCCTCTTTGGTGATGGGGCTGCTTCAGACTGTCCCAGAATCACAGTCTTATTTCACAGCTATTTGCCCCATCAGTGCCCACAACCCCTACTGATCTCTTAGTACCCAGCAGTGGGAAGGCAGAGATGTCTGCATGGGTCTTGGAACTCAATGAGGCTCGCACAGGTCAGCACCCACTGATGGAGTAGCTTGCCTCCATTTCCTGGCCTCAGTCTGTTTGGGACAACATTGACAGTCACTCTGTCTCACTGGAGGCTTGAGGAGTTACCCAGAGCCGAGAGATTTAACAGCCTTACAGCTTGACATTCTGGGGGCTTCCTGGATCCTGGTGATCAGGAAACCCTGGAATGAAACACAATGCTGTGTTGTATGTGTGCTTCACTGGTAACAGTCTGTGCCAAGTAGTAATGCTTAATGAGAAATGCTGTGTACAGTCACTGTACCTCTCTGGAATACAGAACGTGTCAGACAGCTTGCTGTAATATCAAGCCATTCCACTTGGGTTCATATTAATAAATGATAAGCAACCCTTGTACTTGAAGAAAAATGGGAATCTAATGGCCTCCGATGAGGTGACTACAGCACACACATCTGCACAGCGCATTGAGGCTGAAGCTGATTTTGCATTTTGTAAATTGGATGATGGGAGAAGCTGAGAGGCCCACAGCCACACTCTTTGCTTTCTGCCTGCCTTTGTTTTATTTGTTCAAATGACTATGAAGCTTTGTTGGTACCGAGGGAAGTGAACCCAGCTTTCCAGTGTGTGACTACAGGTTTGTCGAACTGTTACAGGGAGGAGGTCTCGAACCTTGCACTGTTGGTGTTGAGTCGGGTCTCTGCTGGTTTGAAGATCTGAATTCTTCATACCACTTGCCTTTGTGCTTGGACATCGTTATTGTGGGTTTCAAGGTGAGAAGAGTTCATTAGTTATTCTCAGGGATGCCCTCACATGAGATCATTTCTGTGGTAAAGGTAGAAAACCAGAAGCAAGACTGCCAAGCTGTGGTGAGTGCTGTATGAGCTGCCTGGGTAGGATCTGATTGCTGAGGATATGGCTCTTCCCCCCAAGACCTGTCTTCATGCATCATGCACTGCCAGCTTCCCATGGCTCTGCACAGGCTCCATTCCCAGCAGTTTTCATGGATACAGTTACTCCTTGCAGCCACCATTCTCTGAGGCTGCTTTTGAAACACATGTCTGTTTCCTTCTTAGCTGATTCTCGCTGTCCTCCATGTAACCCTCTGTGTCTGGATAATGAACTGGAAGGATTGAGCATCTGGCTGGCCTGGGATGAAATTGTTCCATTCCTATGTACATCAGGCTAGTTAATTTGTGACCCTCATCTGGGAGGCTCCTAGGAGACCCATGGGCTTTATGCCCATATTCAGGGTCTCTGAGATTTTCTGACTCATGGGTAACTCTTAACATCTCTGTAGGATTGAGAGACATTTTCCAGCAGACTTCTGTCCATGCTCAGGCTGTTGGTGAAGAAGATAAGGCAGAGCCTAAACAGGCCATCACTTAATAAAACACCCATTTTCTCAACTCTTAGAAACAGGTTGAAAGCGTGAGGTTGGAAACATGGTACAAAGACTATCCACTGGAGCAGGTATTCTGTCCATGTCCTGTGAGTTCAAATTGCTATTTGTCCAAGTTCAGACCCCACTCATACTGGCTTCCTGGAAGCTAGGAGTGAACAGTGGCCTAACCTGGAAACTCCTGGAGAAGGAGGTGGGAACTTCTTAATGGCTTTGATAGCCTTGGCTTTTGCCAAACCACAATAGGTAACGAGTTCCCAGAGAGACAGAGTCCCCTGGAAGCTAGGTGCTCAATAGAAAGAGACTTTTGACTTAAATCCTGCCCACATTTGGTTTGACATGACTTTAAAGACACCGTGTTCTCTTACATTAGGAAATTGGAAGATGAGACACCCCTTCCTGATGAGCCAATCAGGAGGTAGAGTCTTGGTCCTGGCCAGAGGGCATTGTGTTTCTTCCCAGTCCATTGGTCAGTGGCTAAGATGGAATATAAGTAAGGCTGTGACAGGCCACTGTGTGTTCACAGCTGGAAAGTTAGACAGCTGAGGTTGCTGGTGAAAAACTTTGAGAGCCTGATAAAAAGTGGAAGCTTGTGTGTCCCATGAGATCAGAGCAAAGAAAGCCATTCAGAGGTCTGTGACCTGTTGAGGCTCTGAACTTGAGGGCAAAAAAAAATGGCATTAGACACCCAAGTCCCAGATCCTTCTCTTTGCTGCACCTCTGCTGTGTCATGTGGTCTGTAGTGCTAGAGATGAGGCTTGAGGACCTGGGCACCAGTGATCATGTGGTGAGTCTCTTAAGCTGAACATTTTTCTCCTTAGTTCACAGTTCACATGGTAGCCATGTCTCCTCAACAAGGAAGTGTCACTCATCAGCTTATAGGGTTCTTCTCCTAGGGACTGAGCCTAAACTGTTATCTAGCTTTGGTTTATTTCCTGACTCCCACGCAGGAAGCCCCTGCTCTGATACCCAGTCAAGCTTTCCCACTTAGATGACAAGTACACTTAGATATAGGTTCCAGAAATGAGAGGTGCTAGGATGATGCATTTGGTGTCTTGGTTCTTATTGAATAAAGTCAACATTCACATAATTGCATTTATCCATCTGGTATCAGAAGGTGCTGCCTGGGAGTCCAAGGGGTGATCTTTGTTGTCAGCTCCTACATTCCAAGAAAGGGGTGTGTGGAGGCACACATGTGAGCTCCTCCAGCCCTCAGGTGGCAAATAGTATGGGAAGGCTGGCACTCTGTGTGTTCCCATGAACCTTTCCTGGTAAGGTAAAGAAGGCTCAATGGCTGATCCCTTCAGGGTAATCTCAGTACCACACAGCTCTGTGGGCAAAACCCAGCTGTGCTGCCTTTCTAACCAGGGCACCCCAGTGTGCTCAGAGCTTATGTAGAGAGGAACATGGGTATGCCTCATAATTAGATGCTCACAGTGAACCTGAGGTGGGGGGCAAGTGCAGGTGAAGCTGGGGGAATTCGAGGGTCTTTAGGAAGGAGGTAAGAGACCTTGACAAGGAGGTTGCAGTGAGTGACTGGAAATACAGCTCTGAGCAGAAGCAGTTACCTAAGACTGTGTCCACTGCTTTTTATTTATAAAATATATAATTGCATGTGTTTAAGTTTTATACAATTCATTAAAGCGAAGGTGGTAAGTGCTTTCCGATAATTAAAACACAGACAAGCCCATTCTCGGATTTGAGGCCATGAATAAAAGTGACACTTCGCCAATTGCACCTTGCTGGGTCACCGTTTAGCTGCAGCCGCGAACACCTCTCAGGTAATTGATTGCGGCTTGCTGTGGAAAAACAAATGCAGTAAGACTGATTTTATTGCTACTTATTATGCTTCGCTTTAGCATGGAAATTGAGGCTGCAAATGAAACAGGTTAAACCATGGGCGGTGGAAACATGTAGTATTTAAAATAATTTTTAGATGCATTTGTGTCTAGGAGATTCCTGATGGCTACCATTTGGAATAGGATCTATTCCCCAAGGTAGTTTTGGTTCTAGGAACTGTCCACAGTGCTGGTGCTGAACTTATTATAGGGCTGGTCTCTTTGCCTTCTGTCTGCCACCCAATTCTGGGGCCCAACCAACCCTGGTTCCCTCAGGGGAAATCCCATTCTCTCATGTGGTCCCTTCTCATTCTCATTGGACACTCTCATCTTCTGGTGAGAATGAGTAGAAAGTCAGACTGTGATTCTGCTAGGTGCTAGCTGTTGGTCTTGAGCTTAAGATGGTGCCTTGGTCATCCTGTTGAGAATGGGCTATAGTTAGAAGCAGGAAGCAGGATGCTCAGCTAAGGCTGAGTCCATAGTGCAGATTCAAAGTGAGTAAAACATTAATTTCAGTGCAGGAAGAGGTGATGGTGGCTTTACTGGAACAGTAGGAAGAATATACTAAGACACTAGGAGGCTAGAGATGGCACAATGATTAAGAGTACATGCTGCTCTTGTAGAGGACACAAGTTCAGTTCTCATCATATACACCTTACAATTGCCTGTAGCTTCATGTCCAGGGGATCTGATGCCCTTTACAGCCTTTGTAATCACCTGCATTCTTGTGTTCACTCCCTAGACATATTTATAAATATACAGGAGGTATGTTTCTATGGAAGATATAAATGGGGCTAGCTGGTGGATAAAATGGGGGCTGATATAAAGAGAGCCCCAAAGACACTCCAAATTGTCCCTTTAAGAGTCTGAAAGCTCAAGGGTCCCAGAAGCAAAATCAGTAAAATAGATGGAGGAGCTTTGTGACAGGAAACAGGGATTGATATTTTGTTTTAGCTCTTGAACTTGAAGATGCCTCTGAGCTCCCCTAGCAGAGATGTCAAAAACACATCAGAGACCACTGTGACAGAAGCAAGTGGGCATGTGAAATGGGCTCAGCATGTCACAGGAAGCTATTGAAGCTGTGACATGGGTAGTGGCTACATGGCATGGGCAGGGAAAAACACATGCATGAAATTTAAAAAATCTAAACATTTTATAAAAGGTTTTATGTGCCCTTTACAATTATTTTATGCATGTGTGTATTTTACCCACATATGTGTATTGCATCACACACATATGTGTAAAGAGAGAGGAAGAGGGTGTTAGATCCCTTGGAACTAGAGTTACAGATGATTGTGAGCCACTCTGTGGATGTTATGAGTCTAACCCAGGTTCTCTGCAAGAGCAATAAGTGCTTCTAACCACTGAACAATCCTGCCATCCCATCTACATGTCCTTTAAAAGTACAGACTTTTATATTTCTTAAAACAAAACACAATTCCTGGATTTTAATGGGGGCTGTGCTAAATATACATATTTGAGTGGTAGTTTTTGTGCATATTTTGCTAGATTTACACTTGTTTCTCACTTTCTCAAGGTCTTAGTGAAGTATAATGCCCCATGTTTAGAGTCTCAAGATCACAGATATTTTGGGAAACAGTTGAGTGTGATACATTAGCCCTGGATTCAGAAACTTGGCTATAATTTGTTAGATCAGTTTCAAAAATGTTTTAACCTGTCCCTCTTCATATTTTTTCTGTTTAAAATAATTGTGTAATATGATAACAAGACAGTTTGATTTCTTCCTTTCTCTTCCATGTATGTCTGATTTGTTTTCTTTTCTTATTGCACAAGCTAAGACTTTCAGTATGATATTGAAAAGGAATGATGAGAAGAGTTCTTCAGCTTATTCTTGATCTAACTGAAAAATACCAAGTTTCTTGCCATTAAAAATGAAGGTAGTTGTGGAATTTTCTGAGATATTCATTTTTCTAAACAGTTTACCAGGAGTTTTTTATAAGAAAGGGATATTGTTTCTTTGCAAAAAGAAAAATTCTTTTAAAAATTAATTAAAAGTTGTCAGTTCTTTGAGAATTTAATACTATTTTAAGCATACTCATTCTCTTCCAACTCTTCCCAGAGATCATTGTGGAAGAGGGGACAGAAAGAATGCAAAATGCCATTTCTTGCATTCATGCAGTCATAGCAGTTGTCTTTTTCAGTGTAAAATACATCATGTGATTTCTAAATATTGAACGAATCTTTCCTGCCTTGCATAAATCCCCACTTGAACATGGTTCATGTGTTTTCTGAAGTTTATTGCCTAAGATTTAGATATCTTGGGGATTTCCACTATTTCTGATATTTATTTTCTTTTAACTCCATGATCTGAGAGTATATAGTGTATGATTTCTACTTATTTAAGTTGTTCAGGTGTGTTTATGGTTTGTTTTGGTGACTATTCCTGGCAAGATAAGTATGTATGTTTTCCTGCCTTGCTGCACCTTATAGATATCAATTATATTCAGTTGATCATTGTGCCTGAGTTCAACTTTGTCTTTGCCAACTTTCTGCCTGCTGCATCAGCCACAGATGATGGAGGGACCCTGAACTCTATCTATAACTTGTCAGTTCATCTGTTTCTCTGTGTAGTTTTTTCCTACATAGTTTGATTGTCAAAACGTAGGTATATACCTATTGAACATTACTATAAAATTTTGAATTTTGTTCATTGATTTTTTTGAGACAATAACATTGCATTTTACAATCTGGCCTTGAATTCATGATCCCCAACCCTCACTAAAGTGGTGGGATTACAGGCGTATGATACCACATTCCACATAGCAAGGGAAGAGATACCTTAATGTAGGGAGCTGTTATGAGCTTAACAAGAAACGTGGCACTAAGAAAATTACCAGGATTTCAAGATTCTATTGTTCCCCCCACACACATGGAGTAGTATTCCATTGTGTAAATGTACCACATGTTCTTTATCCAATCTTCAGTTGAGGGGAATCTAGTTGCTTCCAGGTTCTTGCTATTACAAATAATGCTGCTATGAACATAGTTGAACAGATGTCCTTGTTGTATGCATGTGCATCTTTTGGGTATATGCCTAAGAGTGGAATTGCCGGGTCCTGTGGTAGAGTGATTCCCATTTTCCTGAGGAACCACCATACTGATCTCCAAAATGGCTGTACAAGTTTGCACTCCCACCAGGAGTAGAGGAGTGTGTTCCCCTTTCTCCACATCCTCTCCAGCATAAGCTGTCATTGATGTTTCTAATTTTAGCCATTCTTACAGGAGTAAGATGGTATCTAAGACTTGTTTTGATTTGCATTTTCCTGATGGCTAAGGATGTTGAGCACTTTCTTAAGTATCTTTCAACCATTTTGCATTCCTTTACTGAGAATTCTTTATTTAGTTCTGTGCCCCACTTTTTAATAGGGTTATTTGTTGTTTTAGTGACTAGTTTCTTGAGTTTTTTGTATATTTTGGAGATCTGCCCTCTGTCAGATGTGGGGCTTGAGTGAGGTAACCCAGTCACAAAAAGAGGAACATGGTATGTACTCACTCACATATGAATTTTAGACATAAAGCAAAGGACCACCATCTTACAATTCACACTGCCAGAAAAACTAGGATACAAGGAGGAATCTAAGGGATTCATACAAGGAAAGTAACAAGATCTTCAGAGCATATTGAGAGCTGGTGGGCAGGGAGCGGAGAGTGGAGAGGGAGTTAAGAGATAGAAGGGGAGGAGAGGAGATTGTATGGAACTAGGAAGACTGAGTCAGGGGACGAATAGATGGAGCAAAGAAGAGATACCATAATAGAGGGAGTCTTTATAGGTTTAAAGGGAAAACTTACTCTAGAGAAATATTCAGAGACCTACAAGGATGACCCCCAACTAACAATCTGAGCAACAGTGGAGAGGCTACCTTAAATGTCCTTCTCTGATAATGAGATTGATGACTACCTTATCTGCCATCATAGAGCCCTCATCTAGTAGCTGATGGAAACAGAAGCAGACACCCACAGCTAAGCACTGAGCCAAACTCCTGGATAAGAAAATGGGTCAAGACCAGGCTACAGAAACCCGCAGAGACAACTGACCTGAACAAGGGGGACTTCATGGACCCCCAGACTGATCACTGGGGTACCAGCATTGTACTGACTCAGACTCCCTGAGCATGGGTCTCAGTTATAAGGCCTGGGCAGTCTAAGGGACCTCTGACAGTGGAACCAGGATGTATCCCTGGTGCACAAAAGGACTTTGGGAGCACATTCCCCATGGAGGGATACTCCCTTAGCCTAGAGGCAGGAGGGAGGGCCTAGACCCTACTCCAAATGACTTGACAAATTTTGATGATCCCTCCTGGGAGGCCTCACTCTCCCTGTGGAGTGGGAGGGGAATGAGCTGGGAGGGATGTTTGGGGGGCATGGGAGGGAGAGGGAACTGGGATCAATATGTAAAATAAGAAAAAAATAATAAATATCTATTAAAAAAAAAGAAAAGAAAATTTCCAGGAATCTACAAGGACAAACCCAACTAAGAATCTAAGCAATATTGGCAAGGCTATCTTAAATGTCCTTCCCCTATAATGAGACTGATGACTACTTTAAATGTCATCATAGAGCCTTCGTCCAGTAGCTGAAGGAAGCAGAAACAGAGATTCACAGCTAAGCACTGACATGATATCCTGGAATCCAGTAGTAGAGAGGGAGGAATGATGAGCAAAGTGGTCAAGACTATGCTAGAGAAACCCACAGAAACAGCTGACCTGAACAAGGGGGAGCTCATGAACTCCAGTCTGACAGCATAGGATCAAACCAGGCTCCCTGAACGTGGGTGAGGACTCTGGCAGTGGAATCAGTATTTATCCCTACTGCACCAGTGGGCTTTGGTATCCCATTCCCTATGGAGGGATACTCTCTCGGCCTGGATACATGGGGAAGGCCTAGGTCTTGCCCCCATTGATGTGACAGACTTTGATGATCCCTTATGGGAGGCCTCACCCTCATTGAGGAGTGGATAGCGGGTGGGATGGGGAGATGGTCTGGAGAATGGCAGGATGGGAGGAAGAGAGAACTGGGATTGGTATATAAAATAAGATTGTTTTTGATTTAAATAAAAATTAGCTTAAAAATAACTGATCTTTTATCATTATATTTCTCTCCCTCATTCCTGGCAACGTTCTTTCCTTTGGCTTTTTCTCAGTATGAGACGGGACTATTCCTGCATTGCTTTGATAATGTCAACATAGTGTATTTCCTTCTATCTTTTAAAAGATTTATCTCATGTACATTGTTTTGCCTATATGAAGGTGTTGGATCCCCTGGAACTGGAGTTACAGACAGTTGTGAGCTGCCAGGTGGCTGCTGAGAATCAAACCTGGGTCCTCTGGAAGAGTAGTCAGTACTCTTAACCATTGAGCCATCTCTCTAACCCCTTCTTCTATCTTTTAATCTATATAACTTGATGTTTAAAGTAGATTCATATTTTTAATATATAATTACATGTTAATTCTTGATCTACTCAAACAACCTTATCTTTTAATTAATTAGAATGAAGATTACCAGCTTTCATGTCAATTATTGGATTAGTGCCATATAGGTTAGTGTTTCCTATCTGTTCACTTGTCATTTCTCTTTCCATTCCTTTTATGTCTTTTGCTGTTTTATCATTTTATACAATGCCATTTTTAATCTCTTAATATATGCACATATTATCAGACAAAGGGCACATAATTGGATAGTTTAACATTTAATACTATTGAAATATTTTATTTTTAATTATATGTATGTTTGTGTAATGTGAGTGTAATGGTGCAGTGACCAGAGAGGGTATTAAGTTCTCTAGAACAGGAATTATAGGAAGTTGTGAGTCTCATGATGTGGACACTGGGCATTGAACACAAGTCATTTATGAAAGCATCAAGAGCTCTTGAACAATCTCCCCATCACATTGTACTAACCGTTTGAAGGTGATTTTCTTGGACATTGCATTCTTGGCTAAATTTATTTTCTTTCATAATTGAACTACATATTTCTACTTTCTGATCTGTCTGGATTCTGTTGAGAATCCCTGTATTAATCTCACTGAGACCCCTTTATCTATGACATATCACCCCTCCTTGATGGCTTTAAGGTCTCTCCCCATCTTGATCTGGGTGCTTTCATTGTGGCATGTCTCTGTGTGTGTCTTTTCCTTCACACTACTTAGAGCTTATGCAGCTTCTTTAGTGTTTAGGTTGATACTTGTAAGTTTTCAATGACCATTTATTTTAACAAATTTATTTGTTTATTTTTTCCCCATCTCCTTTCTTCTAGGAATTCCTGTCCCTAAATATTGGTCCTATTAATGACAATGCATCCCTCTGACAGCTTCTCATTGCCTACATTCCTTATTATCATATCATTTTTCTCTTGCTCATGTCCCTGGAGATTCACCTTTAAACTGTTGAGTATCTTTCAGGACTGTGGATAAGTCTGTGGTACATTTTCTTAACTGATGATGTGTGATATGGGTTATCCTAGCCCCTTGGCATGTGGTCCTGGGTTGTGCAGGAAAACAGGCTGAATAAGCCTTGAGTAGCAGCCAGTAAGCAGCATTCCTTCATGGACTCTGCTTCTGTTTCTGTCTCTAGGTTCCTGCCTTGAGTTCCTGCTCTCACTTCCCTTCCTGCTGTATTACAAGCTGTAAGAAGGAATAGAGCCTTCCATCTCCAACATGCTTTGGTCATCGTGCTTATCATAGCAAAGGAGACAACCTCCTCACTACACTTTGGATTTATTTTTCCTTTGTCTTACTTTTTGTGATATAGGTCTATTTTCTCATGAAACCTCTTCCATGCAGTGTGAGGTTTCATGTGTCACTTCATAGTGACAATGGCTCTCCCTGGACTGTCTGATGGCCTCTGCTCTAAGTCTGTGCTAAGCTGTCTTTGCTTTTATTATGACCCACAGCAATGAGAGGTCAGGGATGGCACTAGCAAATTTTCTCCTTGATATGATCAAATACTTGACCAAGGAAACTTAAGGAAGGATAGACAGGTTTGAGTTCCCTGTTTGAGGGTACAGACCATCATGGAAGGAGAGTTATGGTTGCAGGAGCTTGAGACAGCAGGGCATTTTCACCTGTAGTCAGAAAGCACACACACACACACACACACACACACAGAGAGAGAGAGAGAGAGAGAGAGAGAGAGAGAGAGAGATGTTGGTGCCCAGCTCTCTCTCTCTCTCTCTTTTTTTTTTTTTTTTTCATTTTTTTCTTCTACTTTCTATTCTTATTTCACTAGGACTCCCAGCTCATGGGATGGATCCAGGCACAGTTAAGTGTGGGTCTTGTTGCCTCAGTGAACCCCTCCTGGAAAAACTGTTGCAGGCATGTATGTGTGTCTTCTGGTTCTAAATTGCACCATGCTGACAATCACAGGGATGATGAACTGCCATGCCCTGGTTAATAAATTATTTCACTATTTGATATTTCAGTAAGACATAGTGTTTAAGGAGTCTTTAAGACTCGTGCTGACCCAAGGAAGATTCCTCCTCCCCCCCCCCCCCGTTTCCTCTTGTCCCTGTTTTATGAAACGTGTTTAGGACATGGGTTTAGTAGAGTGGTAGGACTTTTCATTACTTAGTACTAAATCCCTCCTTATTCCCAAGAGTACCTTAGACTCCAACCCTTTGCTTCAAATGGAGTTAACCTCTTTGGGGAGAGCTTTGGAAGGTCATACTCTCATGGACTAATTTTCTTCATGGGATATCTCCAGTTTTCCCATTATTTTGGTCATCTGGTATGGATCTTCAACTCTGTGATCTCATTCGGAAGCCTCTACATCCTCAGCACTCTCTGTGGGTTAGCGCCTCTGCCCTCAGGGGGCAGTGGGGGAGCGAGGATGAGGAGAGCCTCAATTCTTGGCCATACTCTCTGATGATGTAGTTGATAAAACTTGGAGTGAGTGGGACTGAGAAATTTGTGGAGCCTGCAACTGTCCTTTGCTGTGCGCTATATGTGACCTCAGGGGTTAAATGCCCATCTTGGTGGTCACAGATACCAGAAATGGCACATATATCGTACTGATGGGGGAGGACAAGGTGGGTGGTCTCTCAAGCATCACAGATTTTTACTTCTCTTATAGATACTTGGTGCTATGGAGACTGGATAAATGTGTCTTCTTTTGCTTAATTCTTTTAGGACAATTTCCAGAAACCTTAATTGGTTGTTTAAAAAAAATTTCCTCTGGTGGTGCTCATTTGGCTGGGGAATGGATCCTTGGGGCTCCTCATGCTGCATTTTAGAGGCCCCCAATTGCCTTTTAACACTCTGCTTACTGTTGGTAAGCCAAGCATTCCTGAAGGGATGGACTAGAGATAGTTAAAGGATCCAGAGCAGGGAATCTCCTGAGAATGAAAGGTAATCCAGGAGAGGGCTCCAGGATGCCAGAAGCCTAGCTTGGCTTGTTTTGATTGCCTGAGGCATAGCTGGTGGGAAATTTGAGGGCTGAGATGCATATGCCTGAAGCTTCAGGGCACGATAAATAGAGTGGTATTGAGGCTCGATGGAGGACAGCCAGACCTGTCATCCTGAGCCCTGCAAGCAAAAATACCAACAAGCTTCCAGGGCCTGGCACTGATGTCAGTGCTGACACAGTAAGAGCCAGAAAATCTTCACTGAAAGCCAAAGGAACTGTGCGGCATTCTTCAGGGATGGCAATGTCAGGCTCCAGAGTGAGAGCCACAGAAACAGAAAAGAGGGAAAGGAAATAGAAGGATGGAGGAAGGGGCAGGTAGTCTGACCAATCTGATGCTGGGTTCTATCCTCTGGGCCATGTGGTGGCCACCAACAGCAGCAGTCAGGTGGTCTTAGCAGTTATTGGACACCCGTGGGCCACCTGCTATGGATATCTGTTTTCTACAATGTAGAAAAAAGTCTGATGTCATAACTTTGTTTGGCCATGCCCCTCTCCTATTGGCTTTGAGGACCTCCAGAAGAGATAGGCTGTGTCTTGCCTGGCTCCATAGATTCAGAAATCAAACCTCAGGTGGGAGTATCACTGAGGAGCCTAGCTGAAGTGTGGATCATGATGCAGCCTTGTCACTTGTCACTGGGCTCTTATCACTGGGCAGTTGATGGATGAGGGGGCTAGCAGTGCAAGAATGCCAACAAGAACAGATTCTGCTTCTCCACAGCAGCAAATATACATGCAACAGCATTCACACCCTTCTGGAAGACCTGGTAATGGAGAATAGACACTGAAGGAGTGAATGAGTGGATACTGAGGACCAAGTTATTGGGAATGGAGTCTTCTGGGGACCAGCACAAGCATCTGGGACCTATGAGAAGCAAGTTGCCCGAGTGTCTTCTCATTTGCCAATGAGAGTTCATGCTTATGCTTTGCATCCATCATGAGTCATATTCTCAGGAACAGGGAGGACAGCCATGCTGGCAAATGTGGTGCCAACACATTTGGATTAGTGACCTGGAGGCTCTACACAAAGCTCCTTGATTATGGCACATGGATCTTTCCTTATGTTGGGAGGGCTGTCTTTTACACTCTAAGTGTTTACAACATCCCCTGGCCTATGCTTGCTAGATGCCAGCTGAAACCCTTCCTAAACACAACAGTTACCACAACTGTAAGAATCTCCAGCTGTTGTCTAATGACTTCTGGGGGTGCAGTTGCTGCCCCCTGAGGCCAAGTGATGACTAAGGGGTATTTGATGGTGTGGGCTACACTGCACTGTGCCCAATACCTGCTTCAGGTCATGTGAATCAAATTATATCATTTCTTGAGACAGGATTTCTCTTTGTAGTCCTGGTTGTCCTGGAATTCACTCTGTAGGCCAGACTGGCTTCAAACTCAGAGATCCACCTGCCTCTGACTCCCGAATGCTGAGATTAAAGGTGTGAGTCACCACCACAGATCAAATGGTTCAATGAGTCAATAAATAGGGAAATGAATGACCATGGAAGATGAAGTTGGTCTCCCCAAATCTCATGTGCAACCCCAGTGTAGTAGTGGGCAGAGTTGGGGACATGGGAAGGTGATTGCTCATGAATGGTCTGACCTCAAAATGGCTTGTTTCTTAATAGGCTCTCCTGTTGATTATTTTTTGGGCACAAACTAAAGTCATCCGGGAAGAAAAAACTTCAACTGAGACAATGACTCTGTCAGAACAGACCTGTGGCAAGTATGTGGAGGTGTTCTCTCAATCAGTGATGAGTGTGGGAGGTGCCAGTCTAACATGGTTGTTGTCACCCTTAGTAAGGTGGTCCTGGGTTGTATAACAAAACAAAATGAACACATGAGTTAGGAATGGAAAGCCACCAGGGAGTGTTCCTCTACTGGCTCCTGGACTACGGGTAGTGGCTTCCTCTCATGACAGCATACAACCTGGAAGATAAAATAAACCCTTTCCTTCCCGAGTTGATTTTACTCGGTGTGTTTTATCACAGTGACAGAGAGACTAATTAGAACAGCTTTGAGGCTGGACTTTGCTATAACCTCTGTCTATGTATCTGTCTGTCTTTCCTCCTCTTCTTTCTTTCTCCTCCTCCTCCTTTTTCTTCTCCTCCTCATCCTTTCTGTCTGCTGTGGGACTATCAGCTTTGCTCCCTACTACAAATATCCGCCTTGCCACAGGCCTAAATGCAGCCAGGAAATTATGAACTTAAGCTAGGAATGAAAGTGAAGTTTGCATCATTTAGGTTGATTTTCTCAGGCATTTTATTACAGCACCAAAAAGTTGGATAACATTAGGAATGGTTAAACAGCTCAATTGGTTTCCAGGGTTACTTAATTCTGGGTGAAAACTAGTCATAGTTCATCAGCAGGGGTTATAATAAAGGTCCTGTATGAAGCATTGTTGATGATGTGGTAAGGTCTATGCCAGAGAGGGCATCTGCTGTGGTGATGTATGCATATGGTGATAAGATTACATAGAATCCTTGAAAATACCCTTGAGGGATAGGAAGAACATTACTTTCATTACACTGAGAGGTTAAGTAATGTGTCCAAACACACACAGCCTACAGGGGATTGTGGTCAAAAAATTCTAGATCAGACAAGGTCACTTACCCCTTACCATAGATGGGAGGAAGTGTTTATTTTAGTTTATAGTTCCAGGGTTCAGTTCAGCTCTCCAGGAGAGTCACTGCATCAGGAGCCTGAGACAGCTAGTTACATCACATTCACAGTCAAGAGTCAAAAGAATGGATGCAAGCATAGTTACTTCTCAACTGGCTCTCTCTGCTCAACAGCCAAGAGCTCCAAACCAGGCAATAGTGGCAACCACTGTCAGGGCTGGCACTGTCCATTTGAAGTAAGATAATCAAAGCAACCCCACCACATACTCACAATCCAGACTGCTCTAGATGATTTCTTGTTGAAACTCTCCCAGGTGATAATAGGTTGTGTCAAGTTGACAATTGGAACGAATCACCACAGACCAAGAAATTAAGGGCCATGCCAGCTCTTAACTGTGGTTGCTTTTCTGCTTATTCTTCATGAAGTGTCTTCATCCTCTTGGCTGCCCTTGTGCCAGGTGTTATTTGAGTGCTGTGGATGATGACAGTGGTGATCACTGAGTTCACACCTATCTCAGATAGCAGTGACAATTCAGTGTGAGTCAACCCCTTTGCAGAGGTGCATGTTTACCCAAATGATCCACATCCATGCAACAAAGACATGTGTTCAACTATGTTCATAGCAGCATTATTTGTAATAGCAAGGACCGGGAAGCAACCTAGATGCCTCTCAACTGAAGAATGGGTAAAGAAGATGTGGCACATCTACACAATGGAATACTACTTTGTGGAAAAAAACAATGGAATCTTGAAATTCGCAGGCAAGTGGATGGAACTTGAAGAAACCATCCTGAATGAGGTAACTCAGTCACAAAAAAAAAAGAGGAACACGGTATGTACTTGCTCATATATGGATTTTAGACCTAGAACAAAGGATCACCAGCCTTTAATTCACAACACCAGAAGAACTAGGATACATAGTGGATTCTAAGAGATTCATATAAGGTCCCTAACTGAAGGGGGAAGGGACAAGTCCCCAAGAGCACATGGGGAGTGGGGGGGGCAGTGAGTGGAGAGGGAACTAGGAGAAAGAGAAGGGGAGAAGAGGAAGGCACATGGAACTAGTAAGATTGAGTCAGGGGAGAAATAGAAGACAGAAAAGAGAAAGAGAGAGGGAGAAAAAGAGTGATTGCTATATATATATATATGTGTGTGTGTGTGTGTGTGTGTGTGTGTGTGTGTGTGTATGTGTGTGTGTGTGTGTGTGTATGTGTGTAGAGAGAGAGAGAGAAAGAACATAAAAGAGGAAGTCATTATAGGATTGAAGAGAAAACTGAACCTAAAAAATTGTTCAGATACCTACAAGACTGACTCCAAATAACAATTTGAGCAACCGTGGAAAGGCTACTATAAATGCCCTTCCCTGATAATGAGATCAATGACTAACTTATCCACCATCATGGAGCCCTCATCTACTACCTGTTGGAAACAGAAGCAAACACCCACAACTAAACACTGGTCCAAACTAGAATCCAGATGCGGAGAGGGAGGACAAGACCACACTGCAGAAACACATAGAGAAAGCGGACCTGAACAAGAAGGAGCTAACGGCCCCCAGACTGATGGCTGGGAATCCAGCATGGGACTGACTCAGACCCCCTGAACACCAATCTCAGCTAGAAGGCACGTTTAACCTTAAAGGTCTTCCTGGAGATCACAGTTTGTCTTAACACTAAGGAAATTAGACAATGACATATATTAAGACATACTACAGTAAGTGGGGCTTTTTTTTTTTTTTTTTCCTTTTCCTTTTTTTTTTTTTTTTTTTTGCATTAAAATGGTAAAACTTAACTGTCCTACTGAAAAGGTGTCTTGAGTTTCCCCACCTTTTTAGGAAACTAAGAACAAGAGTAATTAGGCTTAGAATAAAGGAACTGAGCAGAAGGAGACATATTATTCCCCAACAAAGGAGCCATCTCCCCCCCCCCCACCAGTCTGCAGCTCACTTCTGAGCTCCAGGGCCTAACAAGCAGTAGCTGGCACCCAGCCTGGAAAAGCTGAGTTTCTTTCAAATGGCCATGAGCAGAAAAGCATTTAAGATGCTGCTGTAGTCTAGTAATTTATTAATGATATCACGTAGCAGGTGTTGGCATCATTTTGGCCCTGGTGCTTCTTTAACGAAGAGCTTGTTTCCTTCCAAAGTTTATAAGCTTAAAATAAAAACTAGAGAGGAAATTATTCCTGGGAAGAAGCAGATCTGCTTTCCCAAACAAGTGAATGCTCTAGAAATAAAAGTCTAATGGGCAAGGCGACCACCTATGCACCTCCAGAATAGCCATCTCAGGACCAGACTCTGCACAGAGATGGCTCATTGCACATGGTGGAACTTTTACCTACCATAGGCTCAAAAACCCTGTGGTTGGACAGGTTGCCATGGACCCAGAGATGGTGGGATCTGAACTTGATTGGGAGAGTAAATGAGTCATTACATGATGATAGTGGACAAGAGGGCTGGAGAGAAGAGAGAAAATTCCATAGACCCTCTTGTGCACCTTGTACAGATTCCAAAGATGTGGGAAGCAAAAAAGTGAATGAGCAGGAGAGGCTTTGCCAGGACATATAGTGTCTGCTAGAAGTAGGGGAAAGCACACCATATGCTTACCATGCAGCAAGCTTGTTCTCCAACAGCTTATGAATAGATTAAATTCTCACAATATCTTATGAAATCCCATTATGCTACCAAAGAGGAATGATCATGGAGGATCCATGAAACTATCTTAAGGTCTGTTGCCTGGAAGTAGTAAGGCCTGGGCTAGAACCCAAAAGTCTGACTTTAGAGTATTTTGTCTATGGAAAAACTTAGAGACAGGAGTGACCCTAACCAACAATCTCTGACAGTGCTAAGCAGTGGGTACACTGGGACAGTGCTGACTCCTTTGGCAGCCTGGGATAGTATGTCAGAGTGAGGTGAGGAATATGGTTAGACAGAATAATAATGAGAAATGGAGATGAATGCCTGGGTGGGTGGATGAATAGAAGAAGGGATATATAGGCATATAAATGGATGAATGGATGGATGGATGGATGGATGAGGCTTGGATGAATAAATGAAAGGTGATTCAATGAAAGCCAACTAAGAGGATGAATTGTACCTTGCTCAACTATCTACATAATGGATGCAGCAGGAATTATGCACATACCCTCTGTTTCTCTCCCACAATTTCCCCAGCATTTAGGGTAGCTCTAACCCAGGCCATGTGGCATATGTATAAACTATGCAAGCAGCAGAACTTGTGCTCCTGTTTCTCTCTCTTAAAATCTCAGTTCTTACAGCAATGATGGGTGGAAAAGAATGTCCTCTACATATAAGTATTATGTTTATTATGCCTTGTGTTAGTACATATTACTTTCTTAGTGTAGTCTTATTTTTAATAAATAACTGGCTTTGTATGAGCCATCTAGCATAAAAGCAACAATGGAAAGTTTGAGACATATGTGTTGTTTTTAATGAAAAAAATATCAAGCATGGTTTTAAATGAAATTTGCATCTAAAGGTTCTTGCTGTGTTGGTCTGAGTCCATGAGACTACAAGTTTCTAGTGATGCTGGAAATTTCCCCCTCAGGCTGGGATGACCAATATTGATCATCAATTTGACAGAATCCAGAATCACTTATCCTTGGACATGCCTGTGAGGGATTATCTTAATTAGGCTAATCAAATTGAGAAGACCCAACTGTAAAGTGGGTGCTACCACTCCCTGGAACTTTGTCCTAGGCTCAACAGGAGAAAGTGAACTGAGGACCACCATCTATATCTTCCCTTTTTCCTATAGATACAGTGTGACCAGCTGCCTCTGGTGCCTCTTGGTTTGCATCCCCTGCTGTGATGGACAATATACTTGAACTGCAAGCAAAAATAAGCCCTTTCTCCTTGATGCTGCTTTTGTCAGGGTATTTTATCACAATGACGAGATAAATAACTAATACAGCACCATAGAGGGGAGTGAGGAAAGGGAGAAAGGGGCTACTTGAGTACTTGGAGTCATGTTGGGGCCAAGTCTTTGCAGATTAGGTGACACAAGCAAGAAAAAGAGCAGGGATGGGTTGGAGTGATGTAACAGTGGGATTCCAGATACCATACAGGAGTCATTATCTATACTTCTAAGTGTAGCTCCAAGCTTGAGAATATCCAGTGGGACAGGCCCTTTGGGAAAGTGATGGCCCCAGAGGGTGACCAGGACATAGACAGGTGCTCAGAGGAAGTCTGGGGAAGAGGAGGCTCTTCTCCTGTTTTAGGGTTTGAGGATTGGACTAAAGCTCAACAAAGAACTCTGCCAGGGGAGGAAGCAAGGGATCAGGTATTCTGAGTGGACACCAGACCCTCACAGATCCCTAATAGCAACCCCACACTGACACAAGATAGTCCTTCCCTTGGGAGTAGTCACACTGCAATGGCCTGAAGACAACCCCTCTGCTTTCCTCCTGTGGCTGAACTCAGCCATGCCCACAGCTTGATCAAATAACTGGCTTCTTTCTTGAGTAGGCCTCTAGAGGAGACTAGTGCTCAGTCCTCCCTCCCCAGCATTTATTTGTTCAGCAGCCCCATTCTTGGCTCCCGAGGAGCCATCATCTCTGGCTCTGAGGCCTCTCTGGTTTTCGAGGTAACAGACAATTTTGGTTGCCAGGCAACTGCTGATTTTTCATAACCAACAAGCCTGATAACCCCAATGATAAATTTATCAGGGAGCTACGTAGCATTCTACGTCACCAAATGTTGCTAGAGGCCCCAAAGAGTTGCTTTGTGAGGAACCCAGGAACCCTGAGTTAGGTAGTACCCAGAGACAAACTCAAGAAAAGGCCCTGGTGAAGGTGGCAGGTACACACATCAGAACCAATGTCTGCCAGTTGGGTCCCTTGTCAGATGCGAGTGGCTTGCCATATGAAGTAGTCTTATACTGACATGCGGGGGGATTCCTGTACTCAGATGACTTCAATTCTATATGGGGTCCCAGTTAGGTTGGCCACTTCTTTCCTGGCCCCCTCATCTGGACAGGAAGAAATGTCACCCAGACACTAATGGTTAGTCTCCTAAAGGTATGTGAGCACAACTGCAATGCCCTGGGAAACATGCCCTTAACACTTTGCCCTGCCCTCATGCACACTGACAGTTCTATAGGAACTGGCCTGGCTTCAGAGCATCTCACCAACACTGGTGTCTGAGTCAGTGATTAGCTGGGAAACTTCAGAAGGCTGTCATGCTTAGTCACTCTGCTATGTAGCTTGCACTCTGCATTTTGCTCTCAAGGATTAATGTCAATGGCCTTGTGGCTGTGGTACCTATTGTCCCTAGTAGAATACTTGAAACATCAGGGCCTCCAGCTTCCTTGGAACAAGTGCCATTCCACAACCCAGGACCTGTGGATTCCAGGAGAAACACCACTCTCTGATCATCCAGCCTGCCTTTCCTGCCTCACACTGTGTAGGAGGGTTTTGCAATGACAGTACCCTTTATCTATTTGTAACCATTATGAACCCATCAGCAGTGCCTTTCCCTCTGGAGATTCTGTTACCTGCTTTTGGTGAAGGAGGAGAGAAGATGGGAAGGTGGGAAATTAGAGATCTTTCAGGTCACCACAAATGGCTGGTTTAGGTTAAACATCAATTTTTAAAAAGATCTCTGTGTTCTAACACTTACCAGGATGTCTGACTTTGCATAGTTAGTTCAGTGGGGACCTGGGTATTTCCACATAAAGATGGGTAGGCCAGTCTGCAAAGAGGTGAGGTCCTCACACCTCACACACTGTGGGCTATGACCTCCTATTAATAGCGATAAGGCACAATGATAGAGGTAGGAAGGCCAGCGGTGGGAAAGGCAAGACAGTTCATGTATGCATGCTGTGTGACTGGGCTGAGGAACAACCTCAGGTTTCCACAGGGGACCCAAAAGCCTCTGTTAGAGCTTGTCTTTGAGACAAATGAAGGAAAGTTGACATCAAAAATGAGCAGATTTGTTTCAGTGATGCTGTGATACATGATATGAAGTGGCTCAAAGATAAATTGGAAAAACCCAGTCCTCTCTGGGTACCTTGGTGTCCTGAGCTGCAGCAACACATCACACAGGTTGAGAAGCTTAAAGTGACAGACACTGTCTCATAGGCTGAAGCCTGGGAATCCAAGGTCAAATGTGATCCTCCTCAGGCCCCTCCTCAACCTGCAAATGCTGCCTTCTCTTTGTGTCCCCACATGGTTGTCCTTCTGTGTGTATCATATAGGGACACAGTCATATTGGATTAAGTTAGCCTCAAAGAACTCATTTTAGTTACCTTATCCTCATTAAGTCTTTATCGCCAAATATAGTCCTTTTCTGAGGTCATGGAGGCAGGTTTTCAACATGTGAACTTGGGCAGGACAAAGTTTAGCCTATGACACTGAGTCTTAGGCACCATTTTGTGTTGTAGCTATTAGGATGATCTCATCGGCCATGAGGAGGGACCACAGCACCTTGGTCCCTCTTGTCCAGTAGGCTTCCTTCCATGCAGTCTTGAAGGACATGGCAGGATTGCCAGTGTCAGAAATCTGCACTTTCAATCCGAACTCTGTAATCCTAGGATCCTAGTCCATGTCAGGATCCTCCATTCTGGGCATTCTCCACATACATTCCTCTGTTTCTCTTGCTTTTTATTCCTCATTCTCCCCTGATTCCTGGAGTTCAATGTCAAGTAACCTAATCTCCTTGCCTCTCTTCCTTCTACACATATACCTGGCAAAGCCTTGTTCTCCACATGCACAAACTATTTTTATGTGCCCTATGGATGACTACTGGCCTCCATGTTCACTTATGGTGATGAGGAGTCTCTATGTCTTCCCTTGTTGAGAGGGAGTCACTGTGTCCCCTGATGGTGAGGAGAGATTGTTGTGTCCCTCAGGAAGATGAGTAGTCTATATCCCTCATGGTGAAGAGGGTCCCCATGTCCCTTACAATAATGGGAGGATGCTCATGTCCCTCATGATACTGGATGTACATTCCAGGACAAACCTTGGAGCCACTGGATCCCCACACAACATGGATTGGGGTTACTGGTGCTGATCCAAGATAACCCACCCTACAAATATGCACGGAAGTGCATGCAAGCATCCTTTCTGTTTGTAGCATTCTGGATTTATCTCAGGATCTTTAAGGATCATTATGGGTCTGAGAGGAACTGAGAGTTGCCCAGGTGGACTTCAGGATACACAGACTTTCAGATGAACAGTAGATGTGACTGTAGCAAGGTAAGCCATGGGTCTATAGTTTAACCCTTATTAAACAAGGCCTCCGGGGCCTTATCATCCATCTTTCCTTAGATACTCAAGAAGGCTGGGGAGAATACTGTCACTTTTATTGCAGAAAGATATCAGAGGTTTAAGTGATATATCAGATGTGGACAGTGACAAAAACTGGGTTCTCATTAAGTGAAAGTGATTAGGACAAATAAAAGAGGTAGAGGGTGTGGGTGTTGCCCTCATGTCCCAGGTTGGCTCAGCAGGAGCCTGCCTGGTAGAAATGGAACTGTGGATGGAAGGTGCTCTCCTTCAGATTGAATGGAGCTGATCTTCTGCCTTGTCTGTGGGTTCTACCTCCAGGGAGCTGCAGGCTGCCTTCCCATGGGATGACACTGTTTGATCACATTTTCTCTCAGTGACAACTCACAGAGGCTTGTAAAACCACAGTACAGGATGATTTGTTATCTTGGAGTGTCCCCAATCCCCATCTTCTATGCATTTGGTGGAACCTGGTTGCATGGAAACCCAGAGCCAGGTTCTTCAGCTCCTTGTAATGGCGACAACATCTATAGCTTCTAGAAAGAACCATGCAGTTGGCAGAAAAGGCAGCTCCAGAGACACCTGAGGCAGCTGCCCAGTGCTAAAGGCCTTGGAGTACAAGAAAAAGGAAGCTCACAGAACACAGCCCCTGGGTGTTCTAATTCAGATGCACTACTCTTACCCACAGAGGTTATTGCTGAGTTTCTGGGAGGCTGGGCACTCTGGTATCTGAAGCTCAGAGGAAAGAAGGTTAAACCAGCAACATGTTTCATTCCAGGCAATTGGTTAGTTATGAAGGCAGGTGATGAGGGAGGGCCTCTCCCAGCTGTGCACTGCTGTCAAATGAAACAGGATATGATGGTAGCAAAGGAAGGCCTAAACAACAAGTCTCCCAGGCAACACAGCCCAAGTTACCTTTTAATTTCTTTTTGTGTTTAAGTTTGAAGCAAAGCAAGTTTGTGTTCCCTGCTCCTCAGGGACATGGATGCTGCTCTCACAGACTTCTGGAGGTGATGACATGCAGCTGATGGGGTCTGGCATGTGAGAAGTTGTCCTGAGATGCAGTGAGAAAGCTTGGAGCAAACAGACCAAGAACCTAGATGCCTTCATAGGCCTCTCATTCACACATACCAAATGTAGGAAAAGGTCCCTGTAACCTGAGATGGCACAATGTGGGAAACACTCTGCATCAGAGTCAGGGGAATTGATAAGTTTACAACACCCTAGGGATACCCCTAGGGTGCCCAGGCCATCCAGGTGTGATTGCTGCCAGCAGCTCCCAGACTTACATACTGTTTTCTGCATAACAAGCCCTCTGCTGTCTACCCAGGTCCAGGGAAGGTATCCACTTCCAGAGATCAGGTTTAGGCAGGTGGGGGCCACCTCTCTCTGGAGTGAGCCTTCTTAGCTCATAGCCAGTCCTTTGGTGGGTGAGGTGTTCACTGTGCCTTTAAGGACTTGGCTTACAGTTTGGGGTAAAAGTTCAGCGTCTTGCCTTTGTGTCCCAGGTAAGCACGTCTTATACATACGCTATTTGTAGTTTGGTTCTGCAGTGGGTAAAACAGAAGGAGGCACAGGGTTAAACCTTAGGAAGTTACTTACATGCTTTTTCTGTGCCATAAGAACACTACTAAGCCTGCTGTATGGTTCATTAGCATGAACTGATGTGACAAAGCCAAGTCTTTTGAACTTCCAGGCCTATCTGGGAGCAGCTGAGTTGCTAAAGGGCTTCAGACAACATTAGCACCAGGCACCCAGAGAGCAGTATGCAACAGTTTGCTGTTTGCATTCTGAAGATTGTTTGTTATATATTTTGAGGAACTATTAATATAAAATACAGCTGATCAAAAGCAGAACTATAAAAAGAGAACTGACTATTTAACACCAACTCAAGCCAGAGTCTATGTTCCAGAAAAGTAAAAATTTAGACATCATAAAATATCCAAACACACAGAACAGCTGTAAAAACCAGTTGGAAAAGCACATGTAAATGAAAGTGTACTCAAAGCCCTTGGCAGGAAAGAGAAAATCTACCACAGAGGGAGTGAATAATCACATCTTAAAAATCATTCTACATTCGTGATCAAGTATGCGAACATTACAAGAAGTGCACAGACACAGATAGCTCCAGACCTTATCAGTCACCAAGGATGGATCATACAAGTTTATTTGCACCAGGCCATACAGAAAGCATCATTATGTCTAACAAGATAAGCAATGAATTTCATAATACCACAGACTTTTGCCATCTGGGTGGGTAACACTTCACAGTGCCACCTCCTATGCCCAGTGTAAGAGAGCATCATTATGGCCCATTTTTTAGTGTTTTTATCTCATTAGGGTACCACAGAAAAGCAGGAGGCACAAGGCCCTCCTTCCCTACCTGGCAGCTGGCATCTGCTTGGCCTAGGTGCTATCAGTTCATCCTGGGCTTGAAAAGTCACAGTTTACTCTGCTACATGACTGAGTCCCAGGATCAGGAAAGGAGGAAATGTCCAGCCCCAGGATGTGAGTTAGGTCTGGCTCTGTGGGAGTGGGCAATGCTAGAAGACACTGAGAAGACTGTACCTGCATGAAGAGCTCCGACAACGAGTAATTCCGTGGGCAAAGAATTGCAATTAGGAATATAAAAACAAATGTCTTGTGCCAAGTCAACACTCCACCTTTTTCTTTTCTCTTTTTCCCTAGGCTGACACCTAGTTATAAAATAAACTGCTTCTCTTTTGGTGCTCTGTGTTTCTGGTATTCTTATTATGAAGTGAGGATCTCTGCTTCTCACATTGGTCAGAGAAGTGTGGTGCCTGTGGTTATGGTTTGTAGATAGAGCATCAAGCATTTCTGCATGTGAGCCTCTGAAACAGGTTATCCTAGTTACCTTTAACTGTCAACACAGCTTTCAGTCTTCTTAGAGGAAAAAGCTACAAGTGAAGAATTGCCTGGATTAGATTGGCCTGTGCATAGTTATCTTGACTGTTAATTGATATAGGGCACAGTCTACTGTGGGTGGCAACATTCCCTAGTCAGGTGATCTCAGACTGTATAAGAAAGCCAGCTGAGCTGAGCCAGTGAGTGAGCCAGCAAGCAGTGCTCCTCCATGGTTTTTGCTTCGGTCTCTTGCTTGAGTTCCTGACACGGTTTCCCTCAGTGAACTAGAAGTGTAAGCCAAGTAAACTTTGGTCAGAATGTTTATTGCAGCAACAGAAAGCAGACTAGAATACATGTGAAATATGATCTCTGGCCAAGGGTGTATATAAATGAATATTCATTTGCGACTTTGAAATAAGAGAAAATTCAACGGAGAATAATGAAATTTGAGGAAGTAATGAAAATTCAGGAGAAGAATGGTGGGAATACAATGAGCGGAGAAGCAACAGTTAATCGCAGTTCGCTGTACAGTGCATACCAAAATTTAAGACCGGAGTGCTTAAGAACTCTGGCTAGAAAGCAAACTGAAGCAGGACTGCAGGAAGGGAGGAGGTGCTGATTTGCATATTCAGATGCTGCACAGTTGTAAACAAAGTCTGGCAAAATGGAAAAACTTGACAAATGGGTGCTATTTCCAAAGCCAGAAATTATCAAATGGATTCTAAGACTTAATGTCTCCCCCCAAACATGCCATCTTCCTTCCAGGACCAAGGCCTGACACGAAGAGGCAGTGTGGTGAATCAGGAATTAATCCCTTCTGTGACAGAGGGAACATTTGGGGGGGGGTGTGGCATTTGGGTGGCTAGAGAGGAGGGTAACCTCCAGGCAGAGACATCGTCACCTCCCTCAGTTATATAGCAGTGCTCCTAGGCTGTGAAGACTCCTTCCACACAGACTACAAACAGGATGGACACAGTTTGCAGGTCTCTCTGTGCCCAGATTCTCTCTGGAGAAACTTTATGTTTGGATTCATGATGCCACATTTCTCCCCAGACACACACTGGATAGATTGTACACAAACTCCTGTTAATGACCTGTTGTGTGAACACCTGGGGTGGCCACCATCCCCCCCCCATCTGAAGAACAAGGAATGGTCAGAAGGTCTTGTTCAGCAGTGTCTCTGAGCCATCCAGCCACATACTGCCCAGTCCCATCCTGTGTTTTGCTTCACTGCCCATGCTCATGAGTAGGTTCAGGTTCAGACAACTCGCGGTTCAAGGCTTTTGGACTTTTCTCTCCATTTTCTCCTAGTCTCATCGCTCCTAAGAAGGCCAAACTGCAATTCACTCAGCCATGAAATAGAGCCACAGATCTGCTGTGACTGTCCCACTTGTGTGCACCGAATCATACCTGATCTGTTTTCCTGGCTGCTTGGCTACTGGCCTGTGCATGACGTCTCCCTCCTTGCTTATTTGAAGGTGCACACCTCCATGTACTGTCTCTAGCCCAGCTCCTCTGGGAGGGCTGAGTAAGGGAAGCTGCATCTAAGTGATAAATGAGAGACCCCCTTCCCTCGTTTGTCTCTGCTCTGTGTTTTGTTTAATGATAAAGGAAATTTGCTAACACTGGGTTGAGCAGGAACAGTAGACTGATCACATGGGCCTACCTTTCCCGACCATGTGTATCTCCCACTGCTGCGGCTGCTGCTGCTGCTGCTGCTGCTGCTGCTGCTGCTGCTGCCTCATCAGGAAGAGAACTGTGGAATGTGCCTGGGTGCTGCACCAGGGAAATGAGAGAGGCTATTTGTGAAGGAGCAACAGCGGGGAGATATTTCCAGCCTGCTGAGCCTCACGACTCCCCTGGAATAAGCCTGAGAGCTTCCGACAACTTCTTCGGCATCCATGGGAATGAGAATACTCTCGCTTCTTCTCATCACCCAAACATTCTCATTTGTCCTCCTGCCAGGACTCAGCATCCTGACAGATCTCCTGTAGTCACAGGAGTGCTTTTGTTTCTATTTCAAAGTGGTAGCTTCTAGACTCTTCTGGAAGAATTATTCAGACGGCCTGAGAGAAGAATAATTGAAAGACTCCAGCCAGATGGGCAGTGTTTGAGAGTTAGGATGCCTAATGGCTTTTGCTTTTGCTTTGCAGTGCTGCCTATGCTTGCTCTAGAGGCATGTACATAGAAGCCACAAGTCATAAAGATGGATTCCTGTCCTGGTTTCCAAGGTGAGTAGGATATACCTTCATTGTTACTACCATGTAAAAGGTGAATAAACACGGGTGTCTTAAACTGGCTAATGGAAATTCTTGCTTAGTATGAAGTGAATGTCTCTCATCTGTAGATAATCTCTGCTCACTATAAACCAACAGGCAAAGGTTTTGTTCACATGTTCTGCTCCCCTGCCCCTTATTCTAAGGCAGGTTTTCCCCCCAGAAGTCAGTGGAGGATATAACTCTCACTCTGAGCTCTGAAACTCCTCATCCTGGATAGGGGCACTGAGTCCTTGGGCCTGGAACATGTCTCCTTCTGGTCCTCTGGCCACTGGGTCCTTCTATCTGCTTCAGAGAACTTAGGTGACCAGTTCTCAAGTGACAGAGAACCAGGGTGACCTAAGACTGGTCCTGTTGGTGCTTGAGGGCACCCACTGCTCTTTTCCAGTGTTCCCTTGGGACCACACTCACCAGAAAGCTTGGCTTGGCATGGCTACCAAGGGCCAGTATCTGGATTGGATTTCCTTGAGATTGGATTTGATGATGCCTAAAAGCTATTGGAAATCCTCCTGATGCCAAGAGCAACAAGGGGAGGGGGATGATTTTTCAATGCTTGCAACAGGAATACACACCGGCTTCATAGATAGGGTAGATAGCTGAACTCCCAAGTCACCCTTAGGCCTGGTTCTCTTTGAGCCCCTTTCCAGTGTGCTTGCTAAATGGCTGGCTGGATATTCCCTTCGTCTGTAAAACTGAGACACAATATTTGGCCCAGTAAGACTGTAGGAATCTGCTTGGAGTGGTTGCATTATTGCATATAGTAGCAAAATCCTCAAGAAACACAGAGTGCTGTAGCTGTGGACACCAAAGAGGTGATGGTGCTGTGTCTAGCAGAGAGGCAATGTGGCTCATCACAGGGACCTAATCCTGATATGCAGATAATCCCAGTTTTAATGCTCATCCCAGGGGAATCAGGTGGCTGTGGCCACACTACCTCACTAACAAGTTTGTTACGGGAGATTCTTGGCCCAGCCTGGTCCCACTGCCCTTCTCAGCCCCAATTAAACATATTGATTATAAAGCTGTTGGCAGGTGGCTAGGGCTTCTTATTGGCTAGCTGTCTTAATTATTAACCCATTTCTATCAATCTAAGTATTTCCACATGGTCTTGCCTTACTGGAGAAGGGTCCAGACCTGTTACTCTTTTGGCAGCCTACACTTCCCAGAATTCTCCTCATCTGGTAGCTCCGCCTGTCCTTCCTGCCTGGCCACTAGCCAAAAAGTGTTTTATTCATTAACCAATAAAAGAAACATAAATACAGAAGGAAACCCCCATCACAGGTTCTCATTACCTAGGGTCTTCATCATTCAGGACATAGAGCCTGATAATGATTCCAGCTGCTCGAGTTCTGACCTCAGCAGACAGATGTGGCCTTCCCTATCCTTAGCAATTTGTGGCATATGTGACACCCATGTAAAGTGTGGCAGAGTGGGTCATGGCTCATACTGGAACCATGTCAGGAAGATTCAGGGTGGTTGCCTGTGGTGGCTAATTTTGGCTACTAGCTTGACACACCTGGAAAGAGGAAGCTTCCACTTAAGAATTTCCTCCATCAGATTGGTCCATGTGCTTGTCTATCGGGACATTTTCTTGATTGCCAATTGATACGGGAATGCCCAACCTATGTGAACAGTGCTGCCCACAGGTGGGTGGGTCTAGGCTATACAAGAAAGGGAGTTGAATGTGAGCTAGAAGCAAGCCAGTATGCAAAATTCTTACATGTTTTCTACCTCTGTTCCTGCCCTGCATTCTCTCTGGTGAGAGACTGTTACTTGAAAACATTCCATGGGCAGGATCTCAAAATGAATAAAAAAAGAGAAAGTGAGATGAGGACCAGCATTCATTACCTTTCTTCCCCAAAGCAGTTTTGGTTAGTGTGTTATCATGACAACAGAAAACAAACTAGAACACTGCTGCTCCCACCCCTGCTGGTGTACCATCCTCTGTGTTTGCTTCAAGGCTATATCAAGAGGGTTTATGACACTGGTCAAGGCAGCTCTCAAGCCCTATGCTTTGGTTTCTTTTGTGTCTTTTCTAGAACATATGTTTTTGGCACCTTTGTCAAATATCAGGTGACTATAGATGTACGGTTTACTTCTGGAACCTCTATTCTATTTCATTGGTCTGTGTGTCCGTTTTGTATTAGTACCATGTTGTTTTTGTTACCAAAGCTCTGTAGTAAAATTTAAAATAAGATGCTTTGGCAAATGAAAATTATTACAAACCAATATGGAAATAATTATGGAAGTTCATCAAAAAAAAAAAAAAAAAAAAAAAAAACCTGAAAACAGGACTTCAGGATGGTCCAGCAGCTCACTCCTGGGTGTACATTCAAAGAAAGCTGAGTTGACATACCAGAGACATACCATAGCACATCCACATTTATCTGAGGGATGGTCACACTTATAGAATCAGCCTGGAAGGTGGTCACTAATGGATGACTAAGATGACTATGCAGCATTCACACATGGTGGGTATTCATCCATCTGTAAAGAGAATGGAGTCATTTGCAGGCAATAGGTGTAGCTAGAGATGATCACAGTAGACAAAATATGCTAAACTCAGAAAGACAGATGTTTTATTTCATCTGTGGACTCTAGATTATACACACTCACACAAAGAGATATACATATTGACACACAAAGATAGATGCACACAGAGAGACACATACCATAGACACATATGCTCAAGTATTCTGATATGACCAGAAAGTATGTGTAAGATTTATCTAGGAAGAGGAAGGGTCTAATGTGTGGATTGGGACATAAAAGAAGAGAAAGTACCTAGGGAATGTTGCCACTCAATGGTAGTGTGGGTCTGTATCCAATGAACATAGTTTAGATAACCCATCACACCCAAGGGTTTGGCTCTTAAGTGATTCTCCAGACTGCCAAGCTGAAAATCATTATCAACTAATACAAATATGAAGAAAACCAGGCTAGTTGGTACTCAGGATGTGGTTGGTACTCAGGATGTGGAGATAATGGTTGGCTATAAGCCCAAGGTTATCTTGGTCTATACAGTCAGTTACAAACCAGCAAGGACTTCATAGTAATGGGAGAGAAAGGGAGGATGGGAGGAAGAAAGGGAGGGAGGAAGAAGAGAAGAAAGAGGAGAGGAGGAGCAGAAAGAAGAGGAGGAGAGGCAACTTGCTATCACCTATAAGCCCACAAGGCAGAGCCATCCTTTCTATCCATATTACCTACAGGATACACACTTTCTAATTCTACTTTCGGTGGCTGTGGCCACACTACCTCACTAACAGGTTCTCATTACCTAGGGTCTTCATCATTCAGGACACAGAACCTGATAATGATGCCAGCTGCAAGAGTTCTGGCATCAGCAGACAGGCATAGCCTTGACTGTCCTTAGCAATTTGTGACATGTGTGACACTCCTGTAAAGTGTGGGAGACTGTGTCACAGCTTACACTGGAACCATGTCAGGGAGACTCAGGGTGGTTTCCTGTGGAGGTTAATCTTGGCTACAAGTCTGACACATCTAGGAAGAGGGAGCTTCAACTTCAGAGTTGCCTCCATCAGATTGGTGTGTAATTCTGATGGTCAAACTTCATTGACAACTTGATTAAATATGGAATCACCGAGGAGACACACCTCTAACGGGTGTTAGCAGAGAGGATTGGCTGTGGTTGGAATGTGGTCAGTACCATCTCGTGGGCTGGATCTCAAACTGAATCAAAAATAGAAAGTGGGATGCGTATCAGAATTTAACTTTCTGCCTTCTGACTGCAGATTCAGTGTGGTCCACGGTTGCAGATGTTTGCTGCCATTCTCTCCCCACCATGATGGACTCTACTCTCAAATCATGAAACCAAAAAGACCCTACTTTCAAGTGTTGTTGCCAAGTATTTGGTGACAATAAGACAGTGAGTAATATATACCTGTCTCCCTGGGCACAGTTCCTTCTTTAGAAACCTCAATCTAGAGAAGTGTGGGTCTCACCTGTCACCTTGTACATGTGACATGCACAGGCTTGTTTTGTGTGGGACACACTCTAACACACGAAGAGCTCCATCCATATTTGACACCAGACCTCTAGAAGGAGATAGCATTTAATGCACCAAATGGGGAGGGAAGCTCGCTTTTCTGCCAGGTTAAAAAAGAATAATGACTTGAAAGAAACCATTTTCTCAGATCAGAGCTGAGGATAGGAAAGGAAAGGCCCATCTATTCCTCTAGTCAAACGCTCTGGCCTCCCTTTGATGCCCTGGGAGTCAGCACATGAGAAACCAGCCTCTGATGCTCCCAGGCCACCTGTCCCTTTGCACTGCTAGGCTCCTGTGTGCTCTTCTTATCTTCACAGCCAGCTGCAGCATCATCCAGCAGAGGGGTCCCCTGGGCAGAGCTCTGATCCCTCAGAGAAGACATCTGTGACCCATGTGTGCCTGCTTTTTTGAATGACAGCGAAGAGCTCACAGATGGTCACCATGTTTGTTTTTCTTCCACTCAATGAAAAGACAAGTCCCCAACCCCCAGGTGCCTGTGATTCTCTGTGTACAAAGCAGTACAGAGGTTCACAGGGCTACTAAGATTCAATACTGTAGCAAATGTGCCCAGAAGTGGAAGCCAGTTGCGGAGGTGTGCTCTGACCTGCTTGCAGCCCTGGGCTAATAGAAGGCACACAGCAGGGGCATGCGGGCGATGGAGGTAATAAACTGACCATTCAACCATGCTGGAAGTCACCCATTTCCTTCTTCAGGTGGGGCAGTCTTCTGTAAACAGGGAGGAGAGAGGTCCCTTTACTAATCTGGCCACAGAACCAACATGAGAGTCAGCTGGTGGATCTTGAAGGCTTTTACTGTAGGTGGGGGCCAGGGGAAACCCCTGGACACTAAGGCTGGCATGGTGTCTTCTTGGCTCTGAGACTTCTAAGCATGAAGCATGATGGCTACCCTTTCTCTCAGATGGACAGTAGGACCAAACAGGAAAGTGAACTTAAATATGCCACATAGCTTGCACCAGGAGATATCTGTACTGGTGGAGGAGTTTAGATGCTTCCCTGCCTCAACCTCTCCTCAGGGTTTCTTTCCACTGAGATCCCTCTGGGGTAGCAGAGGGTCCCACAACTAATGTTTGCTTCTTTCTTCACTTATCCCATGTGATTGTGTTCTTCTAAGACTGAGTCCTTGATGCATAAATGTGTGCTGAGAAACATGGGGAAGTCCTGGGCTGCGGGAGAGTCCAGTGTCAGGGCCTATTCAGTGCTCAGTGAGCAGCCCCTCACTTTGCCTGTGGCCTCTAGTTAAGGAGGGCATGGATGAGACCCATCCCTCCCCATGCACACCATGACACCAATCCTGCTCTGTGCACACCATGCACATATGATACCCATCCCTCCCTGTATACACCATGTCACCCAGCCCTCCCCATGATACCAGCCTTTAGAGCCTGATGCCCTTCACCTAACAAGAATCCATGGTCTGATCTATTGTCTCTAGAATCCAGCTGGTGATGGTTTCTCTGTGATCCAGACCCACCAGGGTGTGTGTGGGCTCAGCCTCTATAGAGTCTCCTCACAGTTGTCTCCACCCCTGTGCCTCAGTTGGGGATTGCCTAGCTATTTCCCACTGGCTAGAGTGCTTACCTCTAGCCTGAAGCCCTCAGGCAAGATAGTGGGCTTGTGACAGTGGCATCCAAAAGATGAACCTCCTGCATGTCTGGAGTTCTTCTATAGGCCTCTCCACTATGTCTTTCTGAGACTGGGCTATCTACTTTGCATCAAAGTTATCTGTTTATACCTGAGCAGAGGCACCTCTGTAGACAGCCCTTCCTGCATGGCTACACCCCACCTTCTCATCCTCTGTGTGTCTTTTCTTAATGTTTTGTATCTTTTTGCTGAAAAATTCTTCTTTTTCTTAATGGCATATTCTCAAATACATTTTATTTGCTAGCGTTTTAACTATCACTGGTGTCCCTTATTTGATTCCCCCTGAGCCCGATGTGGCCTGTGAGTGCCCCCTCCTGGCTGCTTCTGTGTTCCCTGGCTGTGTCCCTTCAGTCATGGTGAAACCATTCATTCTGCTCAGAGTTATCTGTTCCTCCCTGGTCCTATCTTTGGACCAGCTAGTTCTCTCAGAAGCCCTTGATGCTTTGTGTAAGAGCCATGCCATCACCAAGACCTCTGGCCAGGAGTGAATGAACATCTGGCTTTTGTTTCCTTTTTTATTACTATATAGGGTTACTTACATAGGGCCATTTTCATGCGTGCGTATGATGTATCTGTGCACCCCTTCCCCATATTTCCACCACAATACTTCTTACGCCTCATTGCCCTGTTAGTTCTTTATTCGCCAGGGTACTTACAGTGGGTACATGTAGAAATAATCTCTTTAAGAAGCTCACGTCCAGTTAAAACCAACGCCTCCAAATTCTCCTCAGTACATTCTACTCCAGAGACAATCTCCTCCCAGCTGTGTCTCTGCCCAGCATGTTTGCTCATTTGCCCTGTTTGGCAATCACCAGAATTGTTTCATATTTATAATCAAACACCACAGTCAGCACAAATATACAGGCAAAAAAATCTAAACATCAACATTTATTGTCAGTTTTTAATGTCCTCAGACTATATCCTTCTAATTTTGCATAATTAGAAAGCTGTTTTCATAATTCATGTGAATTCATTATCTTCTCTTATCTTTGTGTCATCTGCTATATACAAACACAACTCTCTCTAGCCCTCCCTTTCCTGCCTCCCTCCCCACCTAACTTTCTTCCTTCCCTCTCTTTTCAGCTTTAGATATCATTGACTTACTGTATTCAGTTCATTATTCTTCCTGAATATTGATAGATTTCAGATTCAAACTTTTCTTGCCAATACAAGTATGCATATGGTACATGTATAATGTATATGGTGGTGTTTGTACTTGTGAGCAGTGTGACCAGTAGTATGTGTGCACATGTGAGTGGTATGGATGGTGGTGTGTATGCATGTGCTTGCTCACATGTATATGTGTGCACATGTGTGTGAACACAAACTATTCCCTTTTACTAAGTCCTGCCACTCCTTAGAGAGTCACAGCCATTTTAGCAGCATAAACAATGTAATCATGGTTGTGTTTTCATTGTAGATAAATTCCTCTGAACAAGTTTTGGGTAGAAAGGTGAGTGTTTATGTAGGGTTTCCACTCCCTTGCCTCTCACAAGGTCCTGTCATGGCAGTGTGTACCACATGAAGTGATGTCTTGTGAGAGCGGCCTGGAGACAGTGAGTCAGTGATGTCTTGTGAGAGTGAGTCTTTGCCCTGTGCTTACAATGAGAAAAGATGAAGGAGGGATGGAAGAATAGAGAAAGGGGGTACAGGAAGGACATGAAAGAGAAGAGAGAAGGAGGGAGGGAAGGAAAGAGGGAGAGAGGGAGGGAAGGAGGGAGGGAGGAAGGTTTGGGAGATGCTGGTCTGACAAGAAACCATAGTAGCTGGCCTAGGGCTCTGAGATATAGACCTTCCTGGCTATGAAGCCATTGGGGAGGCTTTGGTAGCTGCAGGGCTTTGCAGTCCCCCACCTTCCTTTGCCACTCTTCACAGCCCTTCAGAGAGCTTCTAGCCCCTAGTATTCCTTACTCTCCCCAAGCATAGCTCTGTGGCTCCACAGCATCTGATTTACACCAGAGGAGAAATCCCAACTCCCTTAACACAGGTTATAGCCCTCTTGGTGACCTTTGTCTTGGGTAGAGTCCTGAGGAAGGTCACTGGCCCTTCATCAGCATCAGACACTGACTCCTGGGGAGCTCTGCTGGGGAGCCTGAGGATCCCCTGCAGGAGGCTTGTTTGGAATGTCATCTTAGCCCTGGTCTCCCAGGATGGCCCCCACAGTGTTTCACTCTTTACTGTAATTTACTTTCTGGCCATACATAGATGTAGTTGCTATCTGAGTGCAACATATGGCTGCCCACAACACACAGCTTGTTTTCCACCTCTGTCTTGGTTTCTCTAAATGTTCTAACAGATCTTTAAGCTGAATGGGATTTTGTTCGGGAAGCAGGTTGGACATAGATGGTAAGTGTGCCTCCCTGTGTCCTGAGATTCCCTGCCATGCCTGTTTATTTCTGTAGGGTCTAAAGTCAGGAAGGCAGAGCATATTGGATCCAGGGAGTGATTTAAAAGTGTGTGTCCACACCATGTGTGGAAACGAGGGTGCCAGTAAAGAAAAGCAAACATTAACTCTCCTTGGCTATGCTCTACTGAGTGTATCTTCCCAAAGTTTCCTGGAATAACAGGATACAAGTAAAATGGGCCATTTAGTCTGAGATTGCACACGTGAGGATCCAATGGTTTTGCCCTTTCACAAAAAGAATAAGCTTTGCAGTAATGTCTCCCATTTCTGACCGTCTGGGGAGACAGCGACCATCATTTATTTCAAAACTATTTTGGTCAATTGTGACTTTATTTTCTATTTGGACTGGAGAATGGAGTGTGATATCCAGGTGCAGCAGTTGCCCTTTAACTGCCAGGTAAGTGTTCACTGGGGTCCTGCTGCACCAGCCAAGACAGCTGGCTTGCTTCAAGTGGAAGAATGCCCTAAGTTAACTAGGTCACAGGAGGAAAGTAGCTGTCCCCAGAAGAAAGTCTCAGTAACAAGGCTACAATGCTGAGGACATGATGAACAGGCAAGACTTCCTTCTGGCCATGAGTTCAAAAAGCAAGGACTGGACCAATTTGGGATCTGCCTGCCAAAACTCTCTCCTGCCTTGAGTTAGTATAAATTCTGGTTGAGGAGCAGCCAGTCTCCACAAAGCTCAACAGCTCAATTCTTTCCATAGAGTGGGTCACCACAGTCCCTCATTTCTCCTGAACCTTCTCTGGTCATGTGCCTCTCTCAGCCCCAGCCTCCCAGCATCTCTCCTTCTCCCTTCTGGTTGACTGGTTCCCAGAATGCTTGAAACCAAGTTAGGAATCCCTTGGGGGTTCTCAGTGAGAGCACAGGGAGCCAGCTGCAAACTGTGAACAGGGAAATAAAGTGGCCAATGTTATCGGGGGAAAGAAGTCAGACGCTGCAGCTTGGGGACTGTGCTTCCTGAAGGGTCAGCTCCTCTTGACACCAGCCCCCACTTCCCCATAGCTGCACTGACTTCCAAGAGGATTTATGGATCCAGTCTTGTGTCTTTACAAAGAGTGCATCCCTGGTCTGTGAGCCTTCTCCTTTTGCTGCTTGAAGCCAGGAACAAATGCTGACCGGCTGATCCCGTGAGTATCTTTTCAGGTTGAGTGGTTTTTTTTTTTTTTTTTTTTTTTTTTTCACAGCAGTCCTGGAGGCTATTCTTGGTCTGGAGCTGTTCTCTGTGATCTGCTGCTTTGCCGAGGAGTCAGAGAAAAGGTCAGTTGGTTTACTTCCTGGCTTTGGAGAGAGCAGAGAGCAACCAGGATGAGTCCCCGGAGCCGAAGGGCTATAGGTGCCTCTGATGGTCAATAGACTCTGTCTTGTTTAGCTTTGGTAGTCTGTGGGCTACACTGTAGGGACTCAGAGCTGGACTGCCAGGTCTCTCACCCAAGCTCTTGTCCACATGTCCTCATATCCCCTGTGCTCTGGGGGACTGTCAGGGCTGTGTCCTCCAGGCAGTGACTCCCCAAATCATTGGCTAAGCAACATCCCCAAGTCAAGGCAGTGAAAACAACAGAGGTATGTGAAACTGAACGAAGGGCTACTGATCTATAGTGCAGGGGGCTCAAACTGGGCTCAGAGGTGAAAGGGGAGCACACTTGTAGGGTTCTGAGATTCCCCCATGACATCTGTCCCCTTCTTAGCTTTAGGGGTCAGAATGATAATAGTCCTAGCTCAGCACTGGCCTTGGTCACAGAAGCTCAACCCCAAGACACTCCATACCTGGCTTCCCTGAGTACCACCCCACATCTGGCCAATCTGGGGGCCACCCTGGAGTTTATTATATGCCCAATTGCCCTAGATTCTATCTCATAACTGGCTTCCATGGGGCCCATCCCACACCAGGTCCTGCACCTTGCAATGTGGAAAAGCCACCTAAACCAAGAGTGTCCATCACTCTACTTTCACTAAGGCCAAAGTGACCACTGGCTGAGCTACCATAACTTCTGTAGCCCAGGGGCTCCTCTCAGTCCCTGAAGCCTGTATCCTTGTTGCTTCTTCGGTAACCCTCTTCATCCTTCCTAAAAGGCCCCCACCACAGCTCTTGCTACACCTTTGCCTGTGAGTCATGGTCTTCTGCTTTAATGTTTTCCCTTAAATTGAAATGATGTTGAAGGGGGTCAGGCCTGTGTGTAGCCCTCTTGCTGGTCAGTGGGGCTGGTGAAGTTCTCTAGAGTCAAGGCCCGGGTCTGCTTGGATTTCCTTATTTAGCAGTGTTAAGATGCTGTGCAGGGGTTTCAGGACCCTCATGAGCTTTGTGCTCTCTGACCCAGGTGGCACCTGCATTAACCAGGGACCCTGACCTTCTATTTTTATGTCACAGTCTCTGCCCAATTCGTGTGTCAATTTGCACCCCAAATACCCATGTTGAGGGTGGGTTCTCGCTCTCTCATATCACCTCTGCATCAGTCCAAGGTTCCATAGTCTTGGGAATCCTCCAGCCAGCAAGCAGAGTGAGAGTGACCTGCTCCTCACTCTTCATCATTGGCATGCTACAGGTTATTTGGGTCATAGTCCTAATGACAGTGTGGCAGAGGGATGTGCTCTCCCAGATGGTTCAGCAGCAGTGTGAGAAGAGTATAGCCTGTTGAGGTCATGGGTCACTTCAAGTCTGGGAGTGAAAGATGAGTCATGGAAGGCTGAGCACATATCACTGCAGACTCCCCTTATCCTCAGGGGTCTAGGCCTTTTCTTTGAGGCCTTCTACTGACTGGACTAGACTTGTCCACAGTGTCGAGGGCCATGTGCTTGTCTCAGTGTCTTGAGACTCTGCCTGAGATTCAAGCTGTAGTACCAAACAGCTTGCTGCTGTCTACCCAGAGCTGGCAGCGTCTCACCTCAAGGGTCTCATGCACTGATTCCTTGACTTTCACTTCCTAAAACATTTTCAGTTCCCCACATGTACATGCAGACACATACATGCATGCAAGTATATCAGTCATTTTTTCTCATTGCTCTGACAGACATGAAGAAAGTGCCTTAAGGGAAAGATGTGGTAGCTGGGGCTTTCTTCTTTGCATCTTGGAAAAAGGAGAGAAAGGTGAATGCTAGGACTAAATTTCTTCACTTTTCATTTTTCAGTTTCGGACCACAGTGCATGAAATGCTGCTGCCCGCATTCAGGGAGCAGCTCTTTCTCCTCTCTGTTAATCTCGATGGAAACACCCTCACAGACACAGGTGTGTCTGAGTAATGTCCTAAACATCTCTTAATCCTGTCAAGTGGACAGTCAGGATTAACCTTTATTATTTATTCTTTTCAGGAAGCACTGAATATTGGATTCAGGGCTGCACAAATGCTCTACCACTGAACCAACGTATGAATTTTGGACATATACCTCCACAGGCAATGCTGTGGACTTACATTCTTGTGGACACACACTGGTTTCTCTGAAGAATGCTGAAGTGCTCAAGGTTCTTGGCTAAAAGTAAATAAGTCAGGGAAAGGGCAGGTGGGCCAGGAAGAGGTCACATCAGACAGGGCTGAAAACTCATAATTGGATTTGCCAATGTGGGTGCCCTTGGTGACTTTGACAAGTCCAATTTCTGTAGCAATGACAGCCTCAGCCTGACAGTGTGAATGAGGAACAAACAGGATTAGAGGTCAGTGAGTGCAGACCCAATCCTGTAGTCTTATATGGGGGACAGGTAAGCAGATGGGTGAGGCATATGTGAACATTATGTGGGTGACCTTATCCAGACAGAGGCTCAGGGAAGGATCTGGTTACTGAGCCCAAAAATGGACTGAGCAGGGAATTTGGTCATCAAACTAGAGAGCTGAGGCCTGTTAACTGTATCTGGGTCATGTCCCATTGTCTTCTCTTCTCTAACCCCTACTTGGGATGCAGCAAGAGTGAACTTGGGCAACCTTGTGAGAGCAGAGAGAGAATGTCTTCCAGTGGCTCAACCATCTTTGCAGTCTGCCCACGCCTGGGCAGGTATGAACGGCAGTGTGTCATGATCCAGGAGCCCTATTAAGGTATTCCAGTTATCCTGGCCTGTACTCTCAGTCACTCGGCCAATGTCCTGCTTGGGATGCAGATTTGATCCTCTCGGCTGCTGGAGAGGGTAGAATAGGGAGAAGAAAGAGCAGAACTTCTTGATGGTGTAACTAAAACACCAAAGTGTCATCTGGTTTAGCAGACTCGTAGTATATCTGGTGGAACCACTCATAGAAAACCACCCCCTGGGTGCAGGACTGGGGCAGAGTAGGTCTCTGTGGATTGTATTTATGATAAAGGATAGCAGGGGCTGGAGGCTGTGGAAGCAGAAGATGTGTGCAGGCCAGCTAGAACCATGCATTGGTGATACCTTGGGGTCAAGCAGAAATTTCTGAGCATCAAGAAACAGTTTTATGGTTGTATTTTTATCCATAACGATTCACTCTTTGGTCAGTCCTGTTTGGAACAAGGGCTGCCACTCCAGGGCCCTGTAAGCAGACCTCTCTGAGTCTGGTGCATACCGCCCACAGAATGAATGCTGCCTATGGATGCACACTGCCTATGGGTTTCGTAATGGTAATGGGAGAATCCATGCAAGTCTCTTTACTAAGGGATGAAATGGAAATTATACACTCACGAATACAGAGTTGACTCCACTGCCTCTGTCTAGAAGGAAGGATAGGGCAAGCTCCAAACCAAGTTATTGAGCTGGGGTGTCAGGAAGCCTTCCACATCCAAGAGAGTGCAGGACCCCTATCCAGTCACATACCCAGAGCAGACCATGCCCATAGTGCTAGTTATCCTAATACTAATGGTTAACTGGACCAAGGTCACACAACACAGTTTGTGCTGTGCAAGATGCTTTGAGTAATTACCATGGTGCAAAAGGCTGGGGGAAGACCACAAGGTTTCTTGCCCAGTGAATTCTTGCTTTCTACAAACCCCAAGATTCCAGGTGGCTACATAGTCAGTCACTAAGGAACTCTATGGTTCACCCAACAGTAAAGACTATAAAGGGAATTGTAGTTGAGTTAAATGAATGCGGGACACTTTCCAGGGAAAACAGATTGAGAAGAAGGTTGCAAGGCTGGGGTCAATAAGTCCTGAAGCCTCTGGATGGAGTTGGGAGGCAGTGCCTGTTATGACCCTGGCTGCAGAGAGCCTGAGGGAGGAGTAATAAGGCTGGCCGAGCACAGTCGAGCTAAAGCTCTAAAGTACCCAGGCAGTGAGCATTAAACAAACTCATAAACTCCCAAACCAGGAGCCGTGCTGGGCTTCCAGTGTGCTCAAACAAGCCCCAGACAGAAATCTGAAAAGATAGAAAACCTTTTAAGGAGCTTCCTAAGGGACTAGGCAGGACCCCCAGCTCTCAGCAAACACACGACAGCTTCATTTTCTTCTTTTCCTGACATTGTGGTTTTTGTAAGAAAACATCTGGTAGCCTTTCCCCCACTGAGCTTATCTTTTTAGCTCACTTTGAAATGGAAAATTGATTTTTAAATAATTTGTTAAACAGCTAAAGAATAGAGACATGTCCTTTTCCTAATGTAGTTGCAGTTGGCTCCTACTGGCAGCAGCCCCTGGGGCCCATCTCTTTAACCCTTAGCTGACAGTTAACACGTGTGTCTCAGCCTTTTGCTCAGGAGTCTTTTATGAGAAAACAAGGGACAGACACTGAGGCTGTATAGGTTTCCCTGTACAGGCTTTGTCCCTGGCAGCAATGAGTCACTTTGGTCCCCAAACATGCTCTATCTTAAGTGGGAAGCAGGGGACCTACCAGCCTCTGGGTGGGTGGGTGGGGGAAGAGGAAGCCTGGGGCACACTGGCACCATGAGCTCAATGGCCCTTGTAATGGGGGGCTTGGGTGGGTAGCTCCTGCTTGTTCAACTCAATGGTTGTCATTTTCCCACAGGAAAGCCTGGAGCCATTGCATATGAGGTTGCTCTGTCTGTGGCAGGGATGAGTGCCTGACCTCAGACCCCCAGAGGGATGATACACACTAAGCAAGTATGGATAATTCTTGCAGATCCCAGGATATCTCCCTGGGAGGACCCTGACAACTGGCAGAGAATACTCCAGGAAGGCCTGATTACTTTTGGGTATGGAAAGCCTTGAGGAAAGCCTCAAGTTCGGGGACTGTCACCATAGATGGACAGGTTCTCTATTTTACCCTTCACATACACTGTCGAGATGTCTCCAAATCATGCAGAGCCCAGTGGTTCCTAAGGCAAGCATGTGTGGACACTGTGATGAAAGAAGGCATTGGGGATCTGTGGGTATCCCTCTAAACCTGTCACTGTGACTCAGAGTGAGTGAGAACACAACAGAAAGATCTAAGACATTTGACCTTCCTGCCTATAGTACTCTCTTCTACAGGACTGGCAGGTTAGCAGAGGGTGTGTAAGAGGAAGCAGCCACAGGCTGGAGGCCCTAGGTGCAGAAGAGACAGACTTGCAAAAGTAACTCAGTATCCTGAGTGGGTGTGTCAGCACAGTGGGCATAGATACCCTAATGTAAAGCTGAAGATTGCAGTTTAATTCATGGTCATTCACCAACACCGGTGTGTCACAGTGACTCACTCACGTATGTATGGTGGAAACTGAAGATATCAACAGTGAGGGACACAGATAAAAGGGACTCAGTTGGTTCCACTTTCCTTTAAAACACAAACACATTTCCTCCAAAATGAAGTGTGTGTGTGTGTGTGTGTGTGTGTGTGTGTGTGTATGTATGTATATGTGTGTGTATATATATATATATATGTATATATATATATATATTTTTTTTTTTTTTTTAAAGGATATGGATGTGTGTGAAAAGATGATGTCTCTGCCAGGGACCGTACCTGGCAAATGGGCCAGCCACAGATACAGAAAGCATACATGCTGTGCATAGAGCAAGCAAAATTAATGCAGTGTGACAGAGATCACATGCCGGGTCCACCAGGCTGGGGAATGAGGACTGACTGGGAAACAGTAGGAGGGGCATTCCATCTTTGAGGAGGCAGATGTGTTTTAGATTTCCATCTAATTGGTGTCACCTGGGAAAATACTTTGATAAAACTCACACTATTGTCCAAAAAAAAAAAACACTAAGCATTTTCTTCCCTATTATTTATACCTTGATAAATTTCACATAGTTGTATGCATTGTGACCAGTTGAGTTTATTCTATCAAGGAGCTGTGGTTCGGCACTGATAAAATCAAAACACCACAACAGGCTGTCAGAAAAAGCAGCGAAGGGCAATCATCCGATTCTCTCTTGATAGGGGCAGGGAAGTGTGCTGATGAAGCCAGCATCAACTCATGACTTTTAAAATCCAGAGCCCAGGAATAAAAGAGAGCTTCATTACCCTGATGAAGAACAGCCACAGAAGAGTTCTCCCCTGGAAAGACTCAGTGGCGAAATACAGATTTGTCTGAGGTCTGCACAGGAATGGGAGTGTGGGCCACTTGGATCCCGAGGTGGCCAGGGTGAAATAGGTGCTGGGTTGAGATTGGGAAGGAAGAAACGCATTTGCAATTAGTCATAGGTGACAGGAGTGTGAGTGTGGGAAAAGCCCAATCCACTCACAAACTATTGCCTTTCATAAGTGACTTTAACAAGGTCACTGGAGTCAGGGTGAATTCACACACATCAATCTCGACTGTCTGAGACGGCGACAAATGGGGAGAGAATTATAAAATATCACCAGAACAGCGTCCAAACACTGGATTCTAGGGAAGAAAATCAAAGGTGAGGAAGACCTCTACAATCCAGCTACCCAATTCTCTTGAGGAAATTGAAGAAACCCAGTAAACATGGGTGGAAATGACCTTCATGAGTGGGAACATTTGATTTGCAGCATCAGTGAGAACATTCCTAGTATCCCCAAGGAATGGGCAAGTTGATTCTGAGTTCCACACATTTCAAAAAGGCACACAGATGGCAGGCCTATAAGAACGAAGTGGAGGAGACACCAGTAGCTATCAAAGTTAGCCCTGTGTTACCTTAAATCAACTTAAGGTAGAAACAACTTGTTATCTTGGGACAGGCTAAATTTTCTTTGAAAAAATACAACAGTGCCATGTGTAGGGGATCTAAAACAGTGGTTCTCAACTCGTGGGTTGTATCCCCTTTGGGGATTAGATATGCTGCATATCAGATATTTACATTATAATTCATAACAGAAGCAAAATTATAGTTATGAAGTAGCAACAAAAATAACTTAATGGTTGGGGGTCACCACAGCATAAGGAACAGCATAAAGGGTCATAGCATTAGGAAATTTGAGAACTACTGGTCTAAAACAAGAGAAACCATGTTAGTATTTTGTCTCTTTTTTTTTTTTTTTTTTTTTTTTTTTTTTTTATTCAGAACTGAGGACCGAACCTAGGGCCTTGTGCTTGCTAGGCAAGCTCTCTACCACTGAGCTAAATCCCCAACCCCTGAAACCATGTTAGTATTAAGGATATCATTGAGAGACTCCAAACTCAACCAACAGGGTGGGTAGCTAAATCCTCAGTGCCTTTACCTAGTGCACAGCTGAACTCTAAAAGTTTCCAGATTTCTACACATCTGTAAGAAGCTGGTAAATGGACCATTAGGACCAGACAATCAGTTCAGTATATCCTCTTCCTCAGAAGAGAATCTCCAAGTGGCCAGCATGCCCTACTCTACTCACATTTTCCACCACTGGGTAACACAGATTCAGATGGAAATCACAATGTGTCCCACAGACTAATCACTGGGGTGGCTGAAAACCAATAAAGTCATTAAAAAAAAAAAAAAAAAGTTGGCCCAGAACCTTGACACTGCTGGAGAGCAACTTGCTCCAAGCTATTCAGCACATTCCTAGTTTTTCAAACCAAAAAGTAAACATACATCCCCAAAACAGCCTGCACATGTGCATCTGCAGCCCTGTATCATCCACAGGTCCAGCGGGCCACAAGCCTCTACTTGGGAAGCCTCCATGCAACTCCTGGTCCCGTCCATCAGGGCTAGCATGGATGCTGTCTTCCACTGCAGATCTGTGTATGGATGAATCACATAAACATAATGGTGAGAGAGCGGAGCCAGATATCAGAGAGTACATAAATCATCGGGAACAAAGACAGATTAAACTAATCTAGGGATTTAGAAGTCAGTTGTATTCCCTGAGAGAGGAGGAGCTGATTGGAAATCGTGAGAATGAGGTTTCCGAGAGCCACAATTTTTCATTTTCTGATTTGAGAGCTGGCTTCTCTGTTTGGGGAAATTCAGAGCTTCTGTTTAGGATAGCCACACTCTCACCAATTCTGCTGGATCCAGAGCAGCATGGCATTTGTGCTTAAAGGCACACTGACACCAACCTTGCTATTCACCATCCTCAGGGTTTGTTTTGGTCTCTTGTCATCAGTGTGATAAAAACCTGACAAGCAACTTAAAAAAGGTAGGTTTATTTAGCTCACAGTTTGAGGGTACAGTCCGTCATGGCTAGGAAGTCACAGCAGGCACCATAAGCTCAGGTCACTTTCTACTTCTTATTCGGTCCATGATTCCCATCCATTGAATGGTGCTCTCTGACCTAATGGTGTCTTCTCACCTAATTTAGTCTAGTCTAGATAATCCTTCACAGACATGCCCAGGTGGACCCGAGGCTTTCTTAGAAGCCTCAATGAAGGACAAAGGGAACTCTAGCTTTATGTCCTTGTACAGGAGTGAGCTTGGCCAGTCAGCCTAGGGACAAGGCCAATGTCTTAAAGCAGTGAAGGTTGCAGTTTCTGTGGATCTGACTCTTCCCTCTGGCCTATGGTTATCAGCTCTAAGGCAGCTGGGTGTGAGGTATCCTGTGATCTCTTTGTCAACTTGTCTGACACAGTACTCTGCTAACCTTGGCCATCTGCCATGTCCCCTGCGAATAGTATATAAGACTCTATACTTCTTTTTAATTTTTTAAAAATTATTCCTCTCTCATATATTACATCTGGGTCAGAGTTTCCACTCTCTCCACTCCTCTCTGTCCCCTCTCACCTACCCCCATCTCCATTATCCTTCAGAAAAGAGCAGACCTCCCAGGGATATCATCTGAACATAGCATAACAAGTTACCATAAGACTAGGTACAAATTCCCATATCAAAGTTGGATAAGGTAACCCAGTAGGAGGAAAAGGGTCCTAAGAGCAGGTGAAAGAATCAGAGACAATCTACACTCCTACTGTTAGTAGTCCCACAAGAACACCAAGCTACATATATAAATAGGACCCATACAGGCTCTCTGGTTGTTGCTGCAGTCTCTGGGAGACCTCATGAGCTCTGCTTAGTTGATTCTGTAGAACTGTGTTCTTGTGCTGTCCTTGGCCTCTCTGGAAATGCTATACTTCTTAATAAACTTGTTTGACAGAAGACAAAGTTGGTACAAGACCTCACTACCACAGTTTTTTTTTTCTTCTATTCTCTATCTTTTTCATTCTCTGGCACTTTTCCATCAGGACCTTGTCACTAAAAAATGACCTGCTGGTCCAGGTCATGCAGAGGTTTGTTTGTATGGGGATTCTAGATCCTGTGAAGCTGACGATACTAGTTATCTCAGTTGTCATCTGTGTCACCCTCCTACACAGTCTCAGACTGGCCATGGCACCTGCTTTTCCCATGAAATATTCATAGACAAAAGTGAGGGATTTTCAAGGGCACATGCCATTTCCCTTCCTGCTTGGAAGAACATGGTTTTGCCCGCTGGTGTCTCTCTACCTCCATATGAGAATACACACTTGGGTACTTTATGGGGTGACACATACCAGGCATCTCAGGAGAGCTGTCTATTCAATGTAGTAACAGTAAGCTCATCATAAATGTCTTTACTATTGTAAATGTGTGCTGAGCTACCCTAGAAACTGCAGCTTTTTGTAGACCTGTAATGAGGTGTGGGGTTTACCTTATGGACCACTCTGGAATGTTATGCTTCACTGACACATAGTTCTAGAGTGCTTAGAAGTTTTACTGACTGTCCTTGACATGAGGAATTGGAGCTACTTGCTTATCAGCTCCCACCCTGAGTTTGTGGGTGGAGGGTGGCCTTCCTGTGCTGGTGGGGAGGTATGTAATTTTCCCTTAAGTGTATTCCCAAAGCATCAGCTATGGAGTGGGAGCCCACCTACATGGCCACTGCTCATTTGGGACCTGATAAAACCATTCTGGTGAGCTGATTGCTGGCTCCTTGAGGTCATTAAAGTGCTTTCAGAGGCTCCCTGGGTGGAGATGGATTTTCTTGTCACGAATACAAGACACTTTGAGCACAGAACAAGCCCATGTCACACCAGGAATCCTTGATGACAAAACCCGTGTGGCATGAGCTGGCCTTGCAGGAAAGGGGAACATCCAGTGGAGGTATGTCTGGTACTTTTGGTTTAAATGATCACCAGTGGTTTAATGAGGCAGACCTTCATCCTTCTGCTGGAGGCTAGGCCATCACTCAGCTGTGGCTGAGGAAGATGTCCCACCAGTTGAGCCCCATTGCCTGCTAAGCTCTATCTTACTTAGGAAGAGGGACACTTTGCTTCCTTTTGTGTCTGATCTTCCTTCTTCCTTCCCCCTCGAAGGCAGAGCAGGTGACAGTCAGAGGTCTTACTGGGCCGCCACAACAGCAGGAGGCCTGCTGGGTCTGATAACCAAATAGTCAATAACTTGTAACCAAATGCATGATCTTGGTATTAAGCAGTGGACCACTATCCTCTCCCAGGCTGGCTACTGGAGGTCAAAGTAATTGGAGCTTAGATTTTAACAAGTCTCTTCCCTTGGCTTGAAGATGTCACCTTCTTCTCCTCTTTGTGTCTCTATATGGGCACTCTCTGTACTTACATTGTGATCTCTTTTCTTGAGGAACCCAGTTGGGATCTAGAACCACATGAGAGGCAAGGCTTTGGGTGTATCTTGAACAGGATTAGGTTAATTCAGGTCAAGGGACCCACCCTAACTCCAGATGGCACTGTTATGTAGGCTAGATTCCCAGGCTGCATTTAAAAAAAAAAAAAAAAAAAAAAAAAGGAAAAGGTAGGTGAAACAACCAGCATTCATTTCTCTCTATACTTCCTGATGGGACATATGACCAGCTGCCCCAAGTTCCCTCTGTCATGTCTGCCCGGCATGATAGACCATGCCCTCAAACTGCAAATCCAAATTAACTGTCCTTCCTGTGATGGTAAGATTGTCAACTTGTTATGACCTAGACACACCGCACCCAGTAGGCAAATCTCTAGGCACAGCTGTGAGGAATTCTCTAAATTAGGTTAGCCTCTGGGCATGCCTGGGAAGGATTTTCTTGATTACATTCACTCAAATAGAGAGCCATGCTCTAAATATGGTAGCCTAGATTCAAAGAAGTCTGAGGGAAAAGCTTTTGCTCTTTGTCTTTTGCAGTCACGGGTGAGCTCATCAACCCCATCTGTTATCTTCCCTCCTCTTAACCCTCCACTGACTTCTGAACCCTGGCTCTCTGGCCTTCCAATGTGGACTGAAGACTGATGGCCCACCAAAACTCTCCCAGGCCTTCAGCACTGAACTGAGACTCCTGAAGTACCCAGATTCATGGACTGCGTGGTTACTGGGTTCCTCTAAATATTTTCAGTGTGAAGGCAGCCATTGCTGAACTACCAGACAGTATCATGTAAACCAGTCTAATAAATTCCCTTTTAATATTCTGTCCATTCTGGCAGCCCTGTTCCTCTGGAGAACTCTAATACACCCCCTTAAGTTAATTTTGTCAGGTATTTTGTCATAGCAACAAGAAAAGTAGCTAACACACCAGCAATGCTGGATTAGGGCCAACCAGTCCCATTAACCCTTATCCGTGGCTGTGTCTCTAAGTGCAGTCTTACTGGCACTTACCTCTAACTGGGCTGTGATGATAACACTGGAGGCACAGTTCAGCCCTCACACTGCCTTAATAGGAGGGCTTCTTCCCATGCCATTTTCTATGTCTGGTGACAATCTCTTCTTTCCCACACCCCACTGGCAAAGGCTGACTTGGACATAGCAGTGGCCCAAGAACCGATAAATGCCTGGAGGGAGAGAGTAGGGTAGGTTCTCTATGAGTTTGGATAGTCTATCTGGCCCTTTACATATAAGAGAACAGCTGATGAGCTTTGGTCTAGTGTCAAGTATCCCTTTGCATTTCCAACAACAAAGGTGTGGGGTTCTGGTGCCCAGAGAATTAAGATTTGGTTATCCGTAAAATCCATTTAGTTTTAACAACTTCTTCCCTAATGCAGATAGATAAATGAGATGTCCCCATAATTGGTCTGATCTGATTCTCTCCCCCAGTTGCTAACGTGCAGGGCGCCCACATCAAGACACTTCATTAAGGTTGTGGAGAATGTACTCATCTTGTCTCTCTCCTTAGTTCCCTAAAGTCAGGCAGAGGCACGTAGCCTTTGTAAATGAACTCATTACAGTACCAAAGAAGAGACAGAGCCATGTGGTTCTGTGACACCATCTGGTCCCCCAAATTTCCCTAATTTGAATATTAGGTAGAATTCAAAATCTGCCATTTCTAAGCAGATCCCCTGGGTGAAGGCAATCAGAGCCTTCTATAGCTCTCAGTGATGACTGGGGGTTGGGTGGGGGGGTATGTATCTCCTTCTTTGCAAAATCCTTCCTAAGTGCCCTTCGGAAGCTTGACATGTCTTCCGATGAGAGCTCTGAAGTAGGGGAGACTTGTCTAGACCAAGCCCCTTCCATTTGCTGCCTTTAATAGATCCACTTCCTCCAGGGAGTCCAGTTATCTTTAAAGGAGGAAGAATTTGTTTTGGCTTATAGCTGTGAAAATTTCAGTCCATGATTAGCTGGTTGCATTGTTGTGAGCCTGAGGTGAAGCCCAGCATATTGACACTAGGAGCATGGAGTAGAGGAGGCTGCTCACCTCATAGCAACCAGAAATTCAACAAAACAAAGGGCATTGCACACCCTGGTGACAAGTTTTTTCCTACTAGCCTCCATGTCCTAATGGCCACTTGTGCATGAATTCAGCATAGGCTGGTTGATCCACTGATGAGGTTTGAACCTTTATGACCCAGATGCCTCTCAGCAATGCTACCAGCTGGGGACCAAGCCCTCAACACAGAAGTTTCTAGAGATTATTATGATTTGAATATATAGTACCCCCAAATGCTTGGTCTCCAGGACCCCAGCTTATGGATAAAGTCACTGAAAGGTGTTAGGATCCTGAGGGCTCTGACCTGATTTGTGAATTAAACTCTCGATGGTATCATACAGATATAACTAGGAGGGGTTGAACACAGGAGGTGGAGGAAGTAGATCACTTGAAGTCATGTCCTGCAAGCACACCACACTGTCCCCAGCCCCTTCCTAACTGTCTGCTTCCTCAGCACCACGAAGGCCTGCTCCAACATGCCCCTATATTCTGTATCACTACAGGTCCAGAAACAGTGGACTCAACTGACATGGGCTGAAACCTCAGAAAGTGAAGCCCACGAGCTTGAAGTTTTCCTTTACTGACTGGCTGTGTGCTCCAGACAAACAGTATGCTGGACACATTGTACAGGTCGGCACAAATTTGCAAAGTGAATGAAGAAGACTTGCATCTAAGGGGTTTCTGTTTGTCTAGGGACAGGCAGGTGCCTCCCACTGAGTCTCAAGAAGGAGCTGGGGTAGGAGCATAGCACCCAGAGTGGCCTGGTGGAGTTGGTGGGAGAAAAGGGGTCTGCCTAAGCTAGGAGGGATAGTATGAGTTCTGTGATTGGCAGCGTGCCAATTTGCAGTGACATGCCAATAGCTTCCTGGGAGACACAAGACACAACAGAGCTGATGCTGTTGCCATTGCCTCCATACTGGCTAATTCTGTCGTCTCTTGAAATTCTCCAAGAAGGCTGAATTGGAATGATACTAAATTGTGTCACCAATGTTTGCAATGGACTGTGTGCTTCAGGGCCAGATGTGGATGGGGCATCTGTGCACAAAGGTGAAAATTCCCCAGATAAGATGCCCAGAGTGACACTGAGATTGCCTATAGGGCATGGAAATCTCCTAGAGGAAATGTCCAGTCCATGGTGGAGTAGTGTTGATCCTTATCCTTGGGTGATTCTGGAAGGCTGAGGCCACCAGGGCAGCTGCTGTAACTAGGTCACCCCTCCAAACAGGGTGGCTTCCCTGAAGGTTCAGACTGTGACTACGAGGTTGTGTTAGATAATCTTGAACATGAAATCACATCAGGGTGATGGATGCTGTCAGATCTGCTGTATGGGGTCTGCTCTTTCTTCTTAAACAACTCCTGCTGTTTTTTGTTTTGTTTTTTAATCCAAAGCAAAATTTGAAAGATGGAAATGAGAAATAAAAATATTTATTCACAGTCTTCATGAACTTACTGACCTATTATATATGTCTGAGAACATTTTATATATGTTCAGAGTTATACAGCTAGCAATTCCCTGTTGTACCTGTAACTTAATAATCTACTATCTATTGCCTGTCTATTATCTATCTATCTATCTATCTATCTATCTATCTATCTATCTATCAATCATCACTTACTTATCCTATCTATCTATCTACTATCTATCTATCTTTTAGTCTATTTTCTATTTGTATGACTATCTTTCCATATATATCTTATTCCCTATCCATCTAAGCCCTATGACATCAGACATAGAGCTAAAAGGACTTGATGTTTACCCTGCTGGGTTTCTGTCTTGTTTAAATTCAGTATTTCCTCGCAGTGCCCCTATTCCTCCCTTTTTGAACAGTAATGTAAATTATGCATCATTATATGTTGGTGGTATGTAATTTGCTTTTGTATTTTACAGGGAATTATAGTTAAGAGATTGCTTTGAGTCTCAGAAGAGTCATTGGATTTAAAACAGTGTTATGACTGTGAAATACTATGGGGATTTTTGATGTTAAACTAAATGCATTTTGCATTATGATATGGCTGAGACAGCAGAGGCCAGGAAGTAGAATATAGTGATTTGAATGGGAATTGTCTCCCATAGATGACAATACTTGAACATGTGGGTCTTGAGTGTTTATAGTCTCAACCCTCTTCTTCTTCATGCTCTTGGTTTGTGATTGTGATTGATGATATGAGCTCTCAGCTTCCTTATCCTACTGTTATATATGCTGCTTGCTGCCATACTTCCCTGCCATGATTTGGACTATTATTCTTCTGCAACTGTAAGCCCAAATAAACTTTCTTCCATATGTTGCTTTTGGCCATGATGTTTTTTATCATAGCAACAGGAAAGTAATTGATACAGTCAGAAATTAGAAGCTTGGAGACTAGAATCAGAATGCCCAGGACCCAATACCCTTGAATAAATGCAGATAAATGACTATTGGGAAATTATGTGTTGTTAAGTGTGACATGACCAAGCCCTTTGCTTGTTACATTGTGCAGTACAATGTGAACAAAATTCCCAGAAAAATATCACCTTACACTGAACCTTCTGCAAGACTGGCCAACTGGTTAGTACTTATTACAGAGAGAGTGGAATGTTACAAATCCAGAGCACAGTTGTTTTGGGGGCCATATTTATTCACTTTAATGGTCATTTGTTGTCCTTTGTATGTGAGTTAATTTCTTTGTAGATATTAGATAAATCATTTGGGATGCATAAGCAGACCCCTACCTCCCAATAAGCAAATGTCTAAGAAGCAATTACATAGCATCCAAGTCCTATAGAAGAGATTTCCCTACTTTTTGTGACCTATCTACCTGGTGTTTCTACCAATATACTGATGAACTATAGAAATAATTCCTTAAAGTAGAATCCTCTACCTACATACTTAAGGAGTGCTTTGATTTATGACTTTCTTTGTTGTGTTACTATAAAACTTTATTGAAACATGATATGTTAAATACCCTGAATCTGTGTTTCTGGGTCAGAGTTACTACAGATGGATACATAATAAACTGTTCCTAATTCTTTTTGAGGTGAGCATTGTGTTTTTGTGTTGACACTAGGCTATTGTCATACCCTTGGGCTCAGATATTCACTTGCTGGGACCAGGTCTTTCCAATGCAGAGACTGGCAGCAGGTATCAGGAGCAGAGCCCCACTTCCAAGGCTTTGTGTAGAGCTAGGACAGAGCTATTGTCTTCCTGCCCAGTGGTCTCCATGGAAGAAAACCATGTATTGTTATTTTTGGGTACACTCTTATTCCCCATGTACTACTTCAGCCATTTTCCACTTTAGCATCACATATCCCACTTCTGCAAGCTTCCAAGAGTCTTCATAAGTTTTTGCTACCATTTTTCACCTATTGTGGGGGAATCTGTGAGGCCCTCCTTGTCCTCTTACTCATATACTTGATAAGCATCTGTAATGATGTCCTTGGTTGTCAACTTGACTAGTTCTGAAGTTAACTAAAACTCAAGAGTCTGGGCACACTTTTGATGGTTTTATTTTTAATCATTTGAAGTGGGAATACTGGATTTTGGATGTGGGAAGACTCACTTTTAATCCGAAACTTTAAAGTAGAAACTCCACCTTTAATCTGGGCCACATCTTCTCCTGGCAGCTTATATAAAAGACATGGAAGAAGGAAGTTTGCTCTCTTTGCCTGCTTGTTCTCAGTCTTGCTGGTAAGTCCACTTTTTCACTGGAATTAGAACTTCCTTCTTTGGGATTCCAGCTTATACTAAAGACCAACTGAAACATCCAGCCTTGCGGAGGATTGAACAATTATTAAATTCTTGGACCTTCCATTAGTAGACAGCTATTCTTGGACTAGCTGGACCACCATAATAATTCTATCTATCTATCTATCTATCTATCTATCTATCTATCTATCTATCTATCCATCCATCCATCTAGTCATTCTACATATTCTATCTCTCTTGAGAACCCTGGCTAACACAGTATCTTTGTCTCCAGTGGTCATAGAATTGAGGCCAGAGAGGTATGCACAGTGGAATATAGCTCACATGCATTCTTACAGCTGTCCTCTGAGACAGTGCTAGGCTAGCTTACTGGAGAATTCCTCTGCTTCCATCCCTGTGCATTGTCCATACCAGCTGCACTCACTGGCCCTCTCTTGACAGCTTGTGAACATATGGATCCTAAAGATACCTTCATGTGCTACCACAAGGTGACTGTCACCAGTACTTTATGTTGTCACCAGCCTTTGACAAAGTCCTTGACTTGGTACAAAAACTACAAGGACAAAGCCACTTGCAGCCACTGCCCATACAGATGAGACTCTGTTTCTGGAAAAGGAGGCTTTTATCCAGTCAAGGATGGAAAGCACTGGTCTTCTTCCATACTTGGTTAGCATGAGTGGACACATGTGTTCCAAGGTCACATGGGGAAACCTCAACCTGGAGCTACCTGGAGGCTCTGCAAGGACCTCCACCAGGCTGGGACAGGGAGGTTTTTGGCCCAGTATTCAGTAGTCAGGCCCGTAATTCTGGTTTTGGGAAAGGAGCAAGGATGAGACAAAGACAAGCTATATCTCAGCTCTGTTGTGATGTTGGCAATGAATGCCAATGGCCTGCAGCCAGCCCCAGATCCAACACCATGCCTGCCTGAGGGCATCTTTCTTCGAAGCTCATTCAGCATAGGCAGTGCTCTGGAAGCTGCTCTCAGGCAGGAGCGGGAGCAGTAGGCACGCAGAGTGAGGGAAGGGCCGGGCAATTACTGTAACTACTGTAGCATGTTATCCTATTACCACGGAGTACAAAAGTTTCTGAGCTTTGCTTCCAAAATGTCATGTCAGACAAGACCTGGATTTACTCCCGAAATTTTTAATCTTCCAAGGAGAGAAGCTGGTGCTTCCTAATAGGATGGGTGCAGCGATAGCCCATTGTCAGTGGCCACAGCTTGGCTTCGCTGCTTTTTTCTGGCACTGGTTACAAAGAGCAGGAGGCGCCTGGAATAGTGTCAAATCCAAACCTTGGTCTCAGGGCTTGTGAAGTTTTGCTCAGCTCTACAGCCCAGATTTTGCAAGGTGGTGTGTTGAGCAGAATTAGGCCAGTGGTTTTGCAGAGTAGGTGCCATGGTAGAAAGACATGTGGCTCAGTCTGAGGGTACAGCCTCACCCCTTTCTCCTGAAAGAATGCACTGCTGTGAGGAAATGCATGGCTCCTGGCACCAGCCTGCACCCTAGGCTGTCCTTTCCCCTCTGTGTATTCATCTTTTAATAAGCTAATAATGTTACACTGAGCATCTGGGGACCACACGGAGCCTGTACCAGTGTGGCTTTCTCCATCTATTTGTCTTCTCTTAGAGCCAGGGTGATTTCTTTATAGAATTTTAAAGCTTTAGCTTTCCAGGAAATGTTATATACTCTGAGGATTTTCAGATGATTGAACTCAGCCAATCCTTTCCCACACTTGCATAGTATTTCATCTTGTGATGTCCCTGTTTTATACAGTGTCCCCTTCTTTATACACTGTAACATACATGCCCTTGCAAGAACCTTTTAATATTAATGTGTGCTTCTGGGGTGGCTTTGAGAATGCTGGGCTATGATGATGGTGCAATTTCTATACCCCTCTGCTACTTCCCATACCACAGGCTTTACCACTGTGAATACTGACCTTGCCTGTGGTAGTATTTGAAGGCTCCTCCCTTCCAGCCCTATTGTTCACTCACAGGCCACAGAGAGTCTTGTCCTAACTCCCAAATGCTAAACAGCTATGAAATTGCCTGGCCTAGATGCAGAATTCCTGATTCCCCTTTGGCTGGCCTCCGACAATGTCAGAAGATATGCCATGTTTATGGCTCTGAGGACCAAATGTGTCTCTTCAAGACAAACTGGAATCTACAACAGGTGTCTGCTTAACAAATACATAAAGTTCGTGTTCCTTGAGGTTGCATTGTGGTGATTTTGTTCTGAGATGGGAACAGAGGAAGAATAAAACACACCTTGAAATCCTGAAAGCTCTCAGAGTGATGACATGAACAGGGTACTGAATTTGTTGACAATGTAGCTATAGGCTGTAGGGGATTCTCTAAAGGGAAGATGGTAATTTTGAGGAGAGATAGGTTGTTGTGTGATTGAGACAGAAGGAGGTCCCAGGATGTCAGAGGGGAAGATTTCCATGGTGGAATCTATAGGTTTCACTTTGTAAAGTTATAGGCTCTGGGAACCCAGGGAGGAAAGAACCATAGTCTGAGACATGGAGGATCCATGTGGAGAGTCGCTAACTATAATACAAGTGACCTGAAACCTGTTTCTATATGCTTGGGTTTCCAGGAAAGAAAGGGAAGTCTTTGTTAGGCTGTGAACCATCTGTGTCTTGGGTCTGGAGCCTGGAGCTGACTTGAGATGCTCATCCTATGAGGGCACAGAACCAGGCCTATGGCCAGCAGTTCCCTCGGGTAGTCTGGATTACTCATGACAGGATTGGCAGCCCCCACGCCCTGCTTCAACCTGTGAAGATACTACACGGTGTTCCATGGTGGGGTTTGCCAGTGCACACTTGGCACCCTGCAGGCTCACTTTCAGGAAGCTCTCCTGAACTTTACGGAACCTTGAATAATCACTGTCAGGAAAATACCATCTCTGGTAAGATGAAACAATGGGAGGAAACTGGGTTTCTTTTCTTTCCATTTTCTTTAAGGAAAAAGGTCAAAGAATATAGTTGAAACAAGATAATTAAATCAGGCTGAAGTCTGAACTAATTCAGAGAAATTCTTCTCAAGTACAAACTCGATGAGCTCAGAGCTTCCCAGAGCAACTCTGGCCTGTGTCTGGGCTCTGGCAGAGATGCAACTAGCCACCTCTCTAATGTTGCCTCCAAACTTGGACATGGCCAACATTTACTGCCCCAGAACATGTTTGAAATTCTAGTTGTGTCACAAGAGCCACCTTTAAAAAAGAGCCCAGGGCCCATCCACAAGGTTATCTGACATTTGGTCAGATATCCTTTAAGGATGAATAAAAAGGATGTCACAGGTAGGAGTCCATGGCATACTTGAGGGACTGCAATGTGACAGTCCTGCATAGGTACCAGAGAGAAATGTGGTCATCAGAGAATGATTCATTACTCATCAAGACTTCAACCATTTTGGAGATTGCTGAGGTGGAGATACTTGCCTGAGAGAAAGCTAGAAGCCCTTGCTCACATGATCCAAGACTGGATAATCCTAGCCCTAGTTCCTGTTTTGTTCTTAGCTAGATGGAAGCCCACTATGTACAACTCCTAACTTGGGGTCAGGTGATTCTATGATGTAGGGGCAGCACAGGGGATAGACATTAGTCTCTCCATCATGAATCAGAGTTACTGACTCCTAGATTCATCCATGGTCTCTGATCACCCTTTATGGCAGGGTCCCCACTATCTGCCATTAGTAGAGTAAAGCAATGTGTATCTCTGAGTCTGAGTCTGAGACTCATAGGAGCTCTCAGACATTTGTCTATCATGATGAGTAGTGACATGCTCTGTGTAGCCATGATAGCAAGCTGGTTTCTGGGTTTCCTCTGGCTAGGTACCTCCTCCTGAACCTTCCTGAAAGGATACTCACTTCTTAGAGTAAGGAGTGGATAAGGAGGACTCCCTATGACCCAGATGCTAATGTTATTGATAATCCTTATGCTTTCAACCCTGCTTCACCATACATGGGGCCAGTGGATCACAGGCATGGTTCCTTGTAACCTTCACCTTAACCTCGATGGTTTCAGAATTTCAGATGTGAACATCAAGACATATGGAGCTTGGCAGGCATTCCATATGGTATTCAGTGACAACAACCAAGTTCTAGCAGGAGAGATGCCAGCCTAGAGCCCTGGCTGTGCTCATGGCTCTTACTGGCCCCTTCCCAGGATAAGGAAGATGTACTTTGACATTCAAAAGAAATGGAAATATCTCCCCTCAGGTATCTTCAGGTGCTGACTCAAGCTCAAGGAGTGGGAAGTGAGGTCATATCACACCCAAGAGATGCTGAGTGGGGAGGATTGGGTGGTTCTTGAAAAGGCAGCTTCAGAACCCAGAGAGCTCCCAGGTCTTCATAGCTCCAGTGGTAGGTGAGGTGGAGGCCAACTTATCTCCCACCACAAACCCTACCCTGGAATTGGGAGGCTCAGAAAAACCCAGGAGAGTCAGAGTGTTCCCAGTCCTAAGGCCCTGGGATGACTCGCCACAGCCCATGCAGAAGCTGGACTTTTGATCGCAGCCTGGGAGCGGATGAACAAGTGAATTAGAGTATGGGTAAGCTTGCTATTGATGTGACTAGAGACATTAATGGGGGTTAATTAAGAAGAAATTAATGAGGGATAATTAAGGAGGGAGATTAATGAAGGTCCACTTTCCCATGAAGACTCTCTGTACACTTACATTTTCCTACAATTGCAACTAAGTCAGTTTCAAAGTGTCCTCTCTAACATTTTTGGTCTTGAAAACAATTTATAGAAATTTCCCAACACATAGTATAATTGTCTATGTGTTTTTTCTGAGCTTCTTGCAGCTGCATATGTCCTGTCTTAGGGTGCTTTGTGTAGATGGTCTGCCTAGCCCTGGTGGTGAGGACCTGAATTCTGACAAGTGATGGAAACATTTTGGGTCATGTACTTAAGCTATGACTACCTTGGTTGACACTGGGCTTCTGAGGAAGGAGCTAAGTGCGGGTTATGAAGGCCGCACCCAATAATTCATCTGGAGACTAGGCTCTGAGTGCAGTGAAGGGACAAGATGCCTAGTACTCATTCAGTAGGCTAGATAGAGGGGAAACAAGGCAGACCTCCTTCCACCCACATACACACACACCAATATCCCAGCCAACCCTCAAGAATGAAACAGCTGGACTGGTTTCATCATCTTAGCACATTGTTTGAAAACTACCGACAATACAAATGGGAATGTTAAACTGGAGCCAAAACAGGTACCAGGCTTGGAACTAGGCCAGACTACTCTCCAGCCTCAGCTGGAAACAAAGTGTTCTGTTTACAGAGCTGTGACCCTCATCCCTGCAGGCATGCTGCAAGAGCCCGGCACTGAATGGCAGAGAAAATGAGTTGTTTGTGGTCATTTATGTTGGGGATCATTCTTATGAAATTTGCCCTCCTTTCATTTGGTTCTGAAAAGATAATGATAGCAGTTGTGGGAAACCCCATCAAGGTGCACCAAAGTCAGCCTCTTTGTTGGGAAGTTCCAGGAGAGATATGGAAATGATTAATAGTTGGCAAACACATGCTTCTTAGGCTAGGGACTGGGACCTGCTTAGCATAGAGCCAACGGGATGAAGAAATAAATTAATGTCCTAAATTACAAAGGGCTTCTGATATGGAAACTGCTGTCACCAGGCCTTTCAGCAGGGGAGGACAACAGCACAAAGTCAAGGATTGCCCCTCAGGGTGTCATGCTGCTGGGAGGAGGAGTGGGGCTCCCATGGGCCTTGGATGGATGGCCTGCTAACTCCAGGATTCTGGGGATGCAGGAACCACCAGAAACCTCCATGACCTCTAACCCCTGTATTCTATGTAGGACACAGTGACTTGGACAATTTGAATAGAGAGCCTGGAACTAGAGAGCTATGCAAGTCATGCTACTCCTTTTGTATTTCACCACTGGGGGGGGTTTTTTGGGGGGGGTCAATGTCAATGCCTGGGCATTTGTATTCTTGCTTCATGGTGCTTCTCCTATTATCTACTCATTCCCCACTTTCTGCTCAAGATCTGAGGAACTGCAATTAGCAGATGGTTTGAGGTCTATTAGCCAGTGACTCCCCCCACCCTTGCCAATGCCATTGGAATCAGAGATTGGATTTCTTAATGACAGAAGAATTAACTAATGGGCCTGAGCAGGGCTGCAGGCACCCATGTGAAGCCATGTGCAAAATTGATATTTCAACAAGCCCGATAACGTATTAGGGCAACGGCTGCGCTGTGTTGCAGAGTTGTGCAATAAATCTTCCGTCAAATGCCCATGGGCATCTGTCAGAGTCAGTGGGTTACCAGGATCCCTGTGGCCTTTGGAGGAAGCTGTTATCCCAATCCCAAAGTATCAGGGGATCCAGACAATCTCTAGCTGTGCAATGGAGGTTGGGAGAAGGTGAAGAAAGGACACAGACTTACCATTCTCTTGAAAGATAATTACAGTGGGGCTGGGACAGTAGGTTTCACAGGTGTCACCCAGTGTGGGTCTCCATCACTCTCTTAGGCACCACAGACATGCCCACTAAAGCTTTCAGTAGGTCCATTCCACCAAAGGCTTTGGGCCCTATGGTTGTCACAACCCATCTTCAATTTTGATTTGCAACCTGAGAGCTAAAACACGGGGGCCTGAGACAAGATGCTTGGTGACAATTTTATGAAGATCAATGGTATTAAGGACTGAATTCATGTCCGAAATAATTTGTATAAAATATAGTCACATTAGATGAGAATCTGTGCTGAATTATCAGCTAATGGGGTGCTAGGTTGAAAAGAACAGCCGGCATTTCTGAAGAATAATTGAATGTGACGTCTTCTGTGCTGCTCTGTGAGGCCCCTGAGCATAGACAGGGTATCCGGTTCAGGCTGTTACTTAGGTACAATGATTATGGTCTCTTCCCCACCACTCGCTTCCAAGCCTGTGCTTCTTCCCCACTCCAAAAGAGGCATCTAGGAGTTCTGTGATGAGATGCATAGTCTACAAGAGAGGAGCAGGTGCCCTGCCCTGCCTTTCCTGCCCTGCCCTGCCCTGCCCTGTCCTGCCCTGCCCTGCCCTGTCCTGTCCTTTCCTGTCCTATTCTGTCCCGTCCTTTCCTTCTCCTGTTCTCTCCTGCCCTGCCCTGCCCTGCCCTGCCCTGCCCTGCCCTGCCCTGTCCTGCCCTGCCCTGTCCTGTCCTGTCCTGTCCTATTCTGTCCAGTCCTTTCCTTCTTGTGTTCTCTCCTGTCCTGCTCTGCCCTGCCCTCCCCTGCCCTGTCCTGTCCTTTCCTGCCCTGCCCTGCCCTGCCCTGCCCTGTCCTATTCTGTCCAGTCCTTTCCTTCTTGTGTTCTCTCTTGCCCTGCTCTGCCCTGCCCTGTCCTGTCCAAGGGAGTGACCCTGCCCAGAGCCAGGAACTACTTGACTTCTACTGGAACTCTGTGACAGGTGTTTCCTTTTGGTACAGTGGCCAGGGACAGAATAGATGAGTATGGAGCTAAACCCTACTCCTGTACATGCCCCCCTCCCTCAGGTGAAAACTTGGTATCAGAGTCAAAGGGAAGGGGTCAAATGAATGGCAGAAGGCTCAGGTTGGAACACTCATGTTTAGGGAGTCCTGGAAGGTCCAGCGTGATAGGGAACAGATCTGACAGGTATTTTATGACAGCAACCTGCAGGTGAGAGGCAGTTCAGGGGCCTGGCATGGCCTTCCTGGGTGACCTTACTGCCTCTGGCTCACAGCACCCCTCCCCTCTTATTAATGAAGCCATACCTCATGCTGTACCTGCATGGATCCTTGGCTAATCCTACTGCATAATGGAATGTGAACACTGTCTAATTTCCTAATTAAAACTCAGATTGATAGCTGCTCATGCATGGTACAGGCTTGGATGTGAATTTCTGGGGTTTTAGACACAGCACAGCTGGGCCCTTGGCAACCCTGAGCTTCACCTATGCAGACCCTAGTCTCTTGTCACTGATTTGATAGTCAGGCGCCAGTAATACCTGGTTTTCCACAATATTGCCTCTTTAGTATGTTTCTCCTGCCAAGATGAGATGTCAGAGGCCAGCAGGGTCACCTGGCCTGATACTATGGACTACTACTCCCTATGGTTGCTATACTTATCTGCCCATTCCACACCAGCCCCCTGCCCCCCGCTGGCAACATACTGTCCGGGTGGTCTGTGGCATTCCAGGGTAACATTCTAGCCAGCTGCTCTCTTCCTCTTTTCCAACAGAGCCTATGATCCTGTCCCTGGGTTCTTGTCTTTCATTAAAGTCTGCTGCTCTCTATCCAGAGTCATCCTTCAGGGAACTTCCTCTAGTCATCAGGCCCTAATGGGTCCAGCCTGACTCATAGATTCAGAAGAGACAAAGGACCCCATGAGAAGCCCCCCCCCCCTGCCCCATAGGATTGTAGGAGGAGGGATGGAAGAACTGGATCTACCCAGTCTGAAGGGTGCAAGGTGATACTCAGTGACCTTTTTTTTTTTTTTTTTTTTTTTTTTTTTTTTGCATGTCAACAGCCATTTCTGTTCAAAGTCTTCAGGCAGAACTCTCACCTATTCACAGGTTTCAGATCAGAAGCCACTCAGGATAGGAGGGCCTGGCTTACATGCCAGGGTCTAATGCAGGTAGATGAAACTGCTCTGTGGCCACATATGAATGGAAGGACCCATGCTCCATCCCACCCCCAAGGTGATATTGCTATTTGGGACTCTCTGTGTCCAATTTATCATGTGCAAACTCAAGTTTGCAAGAGGAAATAAAGCTGTAAATCGTTTTGTGGCTGTTGCTGTTGGCAGTGGACTGGCTGCCCAGAATGCTAACTATGCTGTCTTACTTGCTCCCCACACACAGAAGAGAAAGAATGTGCCAGAAAACCTGCTGAAGGCAGTTTGACTTGAATAGCTCCCATCTCAGGCTGAGGTTCTTCTACCCAACAAAGACCAGGTGGCCTAGCCCATGCAGGTAGCAGGGCAGTCCCTCTACCTAAGTGTGGTCCAACTGCATGCAAGATGTGTCTACTGCTCACCTTTGGTCATGAGGACAGCTCTGATGTCTGGAGAAAGCAATATGCAGCCTCCAACCCCTGATGGTGCTTCAGGACATGATGTCTTCTTTAATGCAATGTGAGACTAAGAGAGCTTGGGGAGTAAAGAGGGAAGTGCAGAGAAGCCCAGGGGTGAGGACAGAAGAAATTGTATTCATTGGGTTGTTGTATTCATTGGGTTGAGGCATTGAGCCCCAGACCAGCATCATAGGCTTGGCCATGGGGATCCTGGCAACTGTCCCCTTTATGGGGCTCAGAGGAGAGTTCTCAGATCACTTTCAGACACTAAAGCCTTCTGTGGAAAGGGGGAGGAGGGATGGATGCATAGGTGGAATATAAGTAGAAAACAGAGAGTGGAAGGGAGGTCTCTCTGGGTAAAGGGGCAGGAGGAAGAAAGGATGGAAAGGAGTGAGGCAGAACAGTAATAGGAGTGAACAGGGGATAAAGAGGGATTCATAGGGGAAAGGATCAGGGAGGGATAGATGGAGAGGTAGAAAGAAAGGCAGATAGAGGGAGGAAATAGACATCCGGAGAGATGGGGGATGGGAGGTAGAAGATGGAGGTGCTGGTTCAATTGCTCTCTTTACTGAATTCAGCTCCCTAGGGGAATACCACCAGATGGGGGCTATCATGTTCTCCTTACAGAGGAGGACTTTCCCAGGTCTTAATTGTAGGAATGATCTTGGCATACAAATTTAGTCTTGAATGAGACCTAAGAGTTCAGTTGGAGCAGCTAGTGCCTCTCTACACAGGCTCCAGTTATGGTGAGATTTTGATCCTATCCTGTCAGCATTGGCTACCAAAACACTATGCAGCCTCATGGCAGAAGTGTTTATTTCATTACAACCTTAACACAGTACAGGTGGGCATGCTTTTTGAAGGTGGAATGTGGGCATTCTGCTCTCTAATCACTCAGCACCCAAACCTGTCAGTGTTCTTCATTCTCAGGGCATCATCTCCCCACAGCAGAACATGGCCCTGTACAGCCAGGTGTGGCTCACTTGGGATAAGAACAGTTCGGGGTGCTCCCCCATACACAGGTAAACAGCAGCAACATTCAAAGCCCCCAGGTAAAGTATGTTTTCGTCATTCCCCAGCATGCATCTCTATTGCCAGCATTCTCATACACCTGTAATTAGCAGGCTATCCCATCAGACAGCGATCTGATGTCAGAGAGGTACATTGATTCACATTCTACTTGAAAATCACAAGTCCTAATATGTGGGGAATTACTTACATGTATCTGCTGAGCATGAGTGGGAGGTACCCAGCCAGTGAAGCACGTCATAGGTCTTCTGGATCTTCCATAGGCACAAGCTCACCTCCTTTGTGTCTGACTCCACCCTAGGCTCTAGAGAACAGCAGCGAGCTAGCAACTAGCCAGCAGCCAGCTACCACCACATCCCTGATGCTGCAGCAGGTGTCTTTGCTATGTTTGGAGCTCAGCTGCAGGATTTTCTGCTTGTCCCACCCAAAGCAGAGAAGGTTGGAGAGTCTGCAGGCAAGTCCACCATTAGCCCTACTTTCAAGACATTGTGTTGTTAACAGTTACCTGATCACAGGGCTAAAATGCCCCCACCCTATACCCATCAGACAGCGCATCCCTGTTCCCTACTGACACCTGGATACCATGGAGACGGCCTGCAGGCATGGCAGGCATGATTTATTGCTTGCTGAGTGGGGCATCCAGCTGTGATACACTCCGAAGATAAAGAACATTAGATACAGTAACTTGTTTTAAACCAGAATTGGGGACCACACATGAGAAAGAAGAATGCCATGACCCCTTTTCCCTCTGTCTACTGGTCTCTGGAAACACACATTAAGTGGGAAGCAGATATGACTGGCTTCAAAGACCACTTCTATCTTCCTTTTCCCCAATCACTGTTTCTGTAACAAAAAGTGGAGGAATTTATCAATCCATTGTTTCCACAGTTTGCTGTGACCTAATGTAGATGATTAACATTTTTTACATGCCTACCTGTGTCTGTGTCTAACACTGACTTAGAGCTTAGTGCTCAGAGAGAGGAAGCCATTCAGGGAGGCCTGCGTCCTAGTAAGCTTTAACTATCAACTCAATGCAGCTTAGAATCCTCTGAGAAAGGAAGCTCAACCAAGAGATGGTTTATGGGAATTTCTGTAGGAAATTGCCTAAATGTAATTTTAATTGATGTAAGAGGGCTACCCTAGGAGAGTTGGTTGATCATGAGACTGTGAACAAGCTATCAAATGGCATTTCTTCGTGATTTCTTTTTTGTTTTGTTTTTAACAACTTATTTTATGTGTGTTTTCTCCTCCTCCACCACCTCCTTCTCCTTTTCTTTGCATGTGTGTATGTGCATTGTGTGTGCATGTGTCTGGTGCCCAGGGAGGTCAGGAGAGGGTGCTGGATCCCCTGGAACTGGAATTACAGATTATTATAAAACATCATGTGGATGCTGAGAACTTAAGTGGGGTCCTCTGCAGGAACAACAAATACTCTTGACTGCTGAGCCTTCTCTTCTGCCCCACTCCATGGCTATTGCTGCATTTGCTTGGTTGTGAGTTGGTTTCCTCACTAGAGGTAATACTGTGTGGAATAGTAAGCAATTCTGCCTTCAAGTTCCTGCCTTGGCTTCCCTCTATGATAAACTGTGACTTGGAAGTGTACACCAACTTCCTCCTCAAGTTGCTTTATGTCAGAATATTTTATCACAGCAACAGAAAAAACAAGCTAAAACTCCCTCTCTTCAGGTGGCACTATGCTAAGACTAAGACCTCTGGATGCAACCTCTCTCTTTCAAGAACAGACAGAAGCTAAGGAAGCCCATTTGGGGTCAGGACAGTAGCAACAGGGGATCAGGATCTCTTCCTGAGGGCCTAGCCACAGCCACAGCCAAGGCAGAGGATCCCTGATTGAAGAAGTTTCCATAGCTTAATTTTTAGGACCATTTCTCAGACTGTGTACACCCACAGCAGTATCCTCTGATCAAGGGAGATACTGTGTTCTTAGGCCTGCCCTTTGTAGCATGTAGACCAACAAGGGCTTCAAGCAAAAGGACCTCTCCCTTCCTGGAGCCCATGTCTACTTCTGGGGACCACTTTAGTGGGTTAGACCAACTCATTGCCATTCTAGCCACTTTCCTGGGTCTGCATCAGAGAAGGGAAATGGTTTCCTCAGAGGATGCTTGACTGCTATGGCCTCCTGGGGTACATCTCTGTGGCTATTTCCCTGGACATCCATGGAAGAATCTTCTGAACTCTGGGTGAGCTATGACACCAAAAGAGGCCAATGACACTGGGGCTCTTATAGTACACTGTCCACAGTCAGGCGACCCTCACAGCACATTGGGGCCTGCTTTGCCTTCTTAGCAGAGATCCCCACTGTGGGGATCTCTGTGACCTTACCTGGTGCCAGTCACAGTAGGCCCCACTTGCAGTGTTATTGATCCGTGGGCTATAATGGCATCTGTTTACTTGCACTGGATCTATGATAGCCCTCTTCCAGCCTCGTACTGTCCTTCACCTGAACTCCTATTTGGACAGACTGTGTCTCTCAGGCCCAGTGGCCTTACTCATCACTAATTCCTTTCATGCTGGTTTTGGCAAGTTAGTCCCCTAGAGAGGTGCAGAAGTTGTCCCTGGGGTAGGTGGTGGGGAAGGGTTGGAGATGTTGGCAGTCTGAGGAGGTCATTAGGGACAGGGTGGTAAACTTGAACCCATGCCATAGTCCCTTGCCTTGATAAAGACCCAGATATGGTGGCTCCAAAAAGTAATAACCACAGAGATGCCCTGGTGCCTGGAGAACCTGGCTGCTGGCCTTATGGGTTCTTCCCCCAGCTCAGCTTCCAGCTGCCTGTTACTATGGCAATAATTTTATGTTTTTCGTATTTTCTCCTGCTCACTGGGATTTCTTCTATTGCTTAATAAGTTCCGGTCTCTGCATGAGACCTTGTGCACATGGCTTTGCCCCCCAGCCAAAGGCTCTGAAGGTCTATACATGACCATAGTGATGGTGCTGTAGAGCTCAGCAGGTTCAGCCCAGGCTTTCCCCTCCCCTTTGCATCTCTGAAGGTCCTTCTGGGAGTGTCTATCACTGGTCCTTTTGTCCCTTTGTATATCAGTGGTCTTGCTGAAGTGGGAATTTTCATCTCTCTGTTGTCATAGTAGCTTTCACTGAAGTTTTCCTTGTTGCTTTTTGTCACTCTAAACATCAGGGACACTCTAGACATCCTCTACCCTGGAAACTGTTGTCAGAGTCTGGTGTCCAGTCAGATTAGAGAATGATGAAGAAATCCAAGAACTGTTCAGAAAATGAACCATTTATACTTTACTCTTCATCCCAAACCTGTGCTAGAGTCCTGCACCTAGACAGCTCTGGTGTGTGGGCAGAGAGGAGACAGGTAGATACTTCATAGATAAAAATAGCTGGACAGATAGATAAATATATGATAGAAAGGTAAGAAGATTCTTACATATACAGATTATAGATAAATAATTAGGGGATACATAAAGGATAAATAATACATACAATAATACATACAGAGAAACATAATGGATAGGTAAATATATGATGGACAAATATGATAAATAGATGAAAGATAGATGGTTGAGAGGAATATAGGTGATAGATATGATAAATAGAAAGATATATATATATATATAGAGAGATGATAGATAATGATTACATAGATGAGTGATGATAGATAAATGATAGAATAGTATAAAAATAGATGTATAGATTACAGAAAAACAATAGGAAACTATACAGTGATAGGTATTAATGGAGAAGTGATATTGTAAAAGGGTAATAGACACATGAATGAATAGATGGATGATAGATAGACAGATGGTCAGTCAGACAGACAGATCCTGAGGAAGCAGCTCACACTTTTGGAGTCTGACACTGGCAGGCAGCTGGGCAGCTGGGAACTCCTGGTTTTTGTACAATAGCTTGGACACTCTCCTCTTCAAGAAGCTTTAGTTCTAGTTGTAGAATCTTCAACTACTTAAGCAAGGCCCACCTATACTAAACTGTCTGCTTCCTCCAGAATCTACTGACAGTGTCTGGACACATGCCTGGAAACCCTCTGGTGTATCACAGGACATCAGAGTGCCAGTGTGTCATGACATGTTGACACTGTGCATCCCCAAAGCAGGTTTTGGCATTGAGGGAGTGTTTGCAACAGGTTGGGTTTAGTTGCTGTTTGCAGCACCAGGGAAATGCTCTGTTCCCAGTGTGCCTCATTCTTTCTTCGTGAATGGACTTTGAGTCTCTGTGTAGTTTTTCCTGAGCTATTAAGATGATAATTAGTTTCTTTTTTACTCTATTAAGGAGGTAAAGTACATTGATAGTTTTCTTTTTTATGTTAGACCAAATTTGCCTTTCTGGAATAAACTCCATTTGGCCAAGGCATTTTATTTTCTTATTTGCCTCTACTGTGTCTTGGGAGTGTTTGTGGTCAGTTGCTTTTGTTGATAGTAGCTCTCATCATGTAGGCATTTAAAGTGCTCCATGCTGATTCTACTTAGCATTGCAAAATACAGCCCTATCTACCAGTTCCCAAGGCTAGAAATTACTGGCTAGTCAGCATTCCTATGCTCAAGCAACAGAAAGCCAGCCTAGCCAAGGAGCCTCTTTACAGGATATCTACAGACTACACTTGAAAGGCTGGAAGCCTGCATTCCAAACTCAGGCACATCATGAGCTGGACCTCTGAGAAAGCTCACATCCACCCTGAGCCCAGGGCCAAGCTGCCTTCAGAGGCCAGCTCCATCTGTGCTGGGAACTGTAGTTTCTGTGTAGTGGACAATCTCCTGACCTTCCTGTCTCCTCGTAGAGCAAAACTTTCCCTACAGTTCCACTGGGTTCTTAGCTTTACAGGGAGCTTTTAGCTATCAGGACTTGGGTCATTCTCCAGATGTACAGGAAACTGAAGAGTTGGAACCCTCAAGTCTGTGCAGAAGAAGCCTTTCAACTCTACTCAGGACTCACACACAAATGAGAGTCTTCTAGTGCATTCAGAGGAGCCAGGCCAAAACCATATTTAAGCATACACATACATGTACATATGAACATACATGAGCATCTACACATATAATCAGTTTCCACATTTCCATATAAACCCAGAGTCAGCCAATAGAGGAAAAAGACCTTATTTCTATTTAATTTATACATTTTTGCCATTGGTCACCCAGAGGACATACTAGCCCAGCATTAATGTTGTATTAGCCATAGTAAGTAACTAGAAATCATTAAGGGTTTTAAGAGAACACCATAGGTTAAAAACAAATATTGTAGCTTTATATAAGGGTCATGGGTATAGACATGGATAGGCTTTGGGTCTGTAGGGTCTCATGAATAATGAGGTATTGCTGAACATGAATGTGTGTACTTAGTACTTCAGAAATAGTAGCCAAAGGGTTATGTGTTCTAGTTAGCTATAGCTATGAATTTGATACATCCCAGAGTCATCTAAGAGAATCTCAAGTGAGGGATTGTCAAGTTCTGGTTGACCTGCGGCCATCTGTGAGAAATTGTTTTGATTCATGATTGATATGGGAAGACCCAACCCACTGTGGGTGGTTTCATTCCTTAGGCAAGTGGGCTTAGCTGTACTAAAAAGATAGTTGACCAGAGATTCAGAAAGAGAACCAGTGAGCAATGTTCCCCTACGTTTCTTGTCTTGGTTCCTGCTTGAGTTCCTGCCCTGTCTTCCCTCATTGATAGATAGGAACCTGTAAGATGAAATAAATCCTTTCTATCCCTTTCGGTCATGGTGTTTAGCACAACTGGAAAGCAAGCCAAGAATTATGTTACCAGTTATACACTCCCCCTATGCCTGTGACATTTACATTATTTCAACACATTTGTTTATTATTTATGGAGTCAAGCACATGTGGAGGTCAGATGACAACTTGTGGGAGTCAGTTCTCTGCTCTGTTACTGGGTTCTGGGGACCTAATCCAGGTCATCAGTACCAGCAGAAAGTATTTACCTGCTGAGCCATTCTCTCAGCCCAGGATGATTTCACTGTCTATTTTGTCACAGAGCTTCAGGTAAGTTCAACTTTTCTTAGAATCATAGCATTCACATTTGTCATTAGATCAGCATAAAATAATGGAAGGAAAATGGATAGAATAGACATTAAGGACAGTACTTCCATCCAGCCTTCAAGTAGAACTAACTGGGTATGTCGCGGTTGTAAGACCCTCAGAATGAGGAGTCTTCCAGGTTCGGTCGATACCACCAAGAACTCAATGTCCAGTCCAGTTGCTGCAAAACGCAAGAGGCTTTAATGAATGAGCAGGAAACGTTTGTGCAAAAGGGCTCCTCCAGCACGCAGGCTAGAGAGAAGCCCCCTCCCCCGGGCACAGGTGTTTTTAAAGGCAACCCCACAAGCTTAGGGAGGGGGTGGGACGCTCTGTCCATTGAGTACCTGACCCTTGGAGGCAGGATGGTCTGCTATTAGGGTCAGCAGACCTTAGGGCCTCAGGTGTGCTAATTAATCTTGTCTGGGCAAACCAGAGTTGCAGCTATCTCTTTGTTTCCTAAGGACCCTATTTACCACCTGCTGACTCACAGGAAAGGAGGGGCAGAAAGGAGGGGCAGTGTGAATTCTTGTCATCTCAGGGCCCGGTCAGAGGAAGCTAGCAAATTCCAAGGAACAGATATTGGTTAGCTTTCCAGGTCAGACCGTCCTTCATTTAACTTCACTTTTTGGTCTTTCACGGTGTGTAAGTTTTCTGGCACCCTCAGGCAAAGAGGCAAGCAGGACACCCATGCTCCAAGGTCCTCTGCTCCTCATGCAAGCTTTGTGGGGCTGACTCTCACTGTGTTGATAGTCTGTCCTAAGATTTCATCACTGGCCTCAGCTACCACCTTGAATTATGTGCTTTTCTCACACATTGCAATAATGAAATGTTTACTATATTCACAAAACATGAGCTTGTGTGGTTCTTTTAATATTAGTTATCTTCATTTCATGTACAGTCTGAAATTTTATTATTATTTGTTATTTTATTTGAGATTTTCATATATGTATACAATGAAGGATGATCAATTCATCTCCTATCTCCCCTATAACTCCCCAAATATCCCCTATAAAATGCTCCCACCTCTCAACTTCATGTCCTCTGTTTTTTATAACCTGCTAAGTCCAACTAGTGCTGCCCATATGTGTAAGGGTGTGAGGCCATCCATAGATGGATTCACTGTATAATTCTTATAGAACTTCAGAAAACTACTACCATTAATATAAAATAGAAATTGAAGGAAGTCTTCCACACTCATCTTAGGAGACCAGTATTACCCTAATGCCAAAATCAAATAAAGTAATGTCAAAACAAACAAACAAAAATAAAAGACAAAAAGAAAGAAAATAAAAATTGCAAAACTATTTCCAGATGAATATAGATGCAAAAATTCTCAATAAAATACAAACTAGATTCATTCCTCCTACAAACCACTTCCAAACATTTCTAATCATGTCACCACATAGCCACAGAACCAAACTCATTCCTAGCACCAGTTTCTTATGTTAGACTTTTCATTCTGTGACAGAATGATTTAAAAGAAGTGTCTGTTTTAGCTCACAGTTTTAGAGGGTTCAGTCCTTGGTCCAACATCACACGCTCTGTGGGGCAACCTGTGGAGAGAAGTCAATGCAGAGGCATCAGGAAGTCAGATGGACAAAGCTCACCCATGTCCTGATGTCAGAATGAAGAGCTCCTGAGACAGAGTCAAATTTGCTGCCCAAATAGAGAATCCAAGATTGCATCACAGAACACCTTCAGAACTGTGTTGGCTTCTCATGCCTTCCCATGCTTTTGATTTTGTTTTCACACTGAATTCTTTTATTTTAATATTAATTAGTTTATAAAGAATTAAGCTTCATCATGGCATTTTGCAAACAAATTTGTTTGTTTAAATCCCCCTTTCTTCACCACTCCCCTCTCCTTTATTTGCAGGCTTCCATCAACAGTAACCTCCTTTCCCCTTTGATACCTCATGTGACAAGCTCCCTCTTCCTTCTCTTTCTCATTTCTTCTTGGTACCCTCTGTTGTCTCCTATCTGCTTTCATAGTCTCTTTAGGTTCTTACTTCTTGACACCTGTGAGACCTCCCAAGACAGAATAGAGCACAGTAGCCAGTTAGCTCTGATCCCACCAGGGCAACTGTAGTGCTGTGAGCTCATGCTAGCAGGTTCTGGGACATCAACAGAAAAGCATCCGGTCCCACAGATACTGTGGTCCACTCTATGTGTTGTTTGTTAGGTCAAGACAGTGTGCCACCTCCCTGAACAACCTAAGAGACTCCTTCCTGATTGGGATATTCACCGACTCCCTCCATCATCAGGACCAGACTTCTTCCTACAATATTTCTTCAAACACATTTTCTAGAATGAGACACTGGATGTTTTAATAACTGCTATTCCAGTGGGTCCCCCCTCTCTCTCAAAGTAGACTGCTCTCAGAGATGCCCCAAGGATAAAGCAGTGCCTTCTAGAGATGCCTCTGGGCTCTCTTCATTGCCTGGGATCTGGGCTGGGTGAAGATTGTTCCGGCCATTGTGGGGCAGAGTAGCAGTGCAGTGGAAGCCTCTGTATCATGTTTGAAGGAGGCCAGAGAGCTAAAGGAAAACTCAAGAAGGAACTCTGCACTATAATAAAAATGGATTTAGATCAAACTTCCTCAGAACTGAGAAGTTAATTATGTCATCTTAGTGCTGTGCACTCTGCAGAGACTGAAGTCTTGGCGCCTCCATTTTCTTCCAGAGTGGATCTCAGGCAGTGAATTCAACTGGGAATTCCTGCACAGGATAATAGTTCTTTCTCTACTGACCAAACTAGACAAGTTAATCAAAAACTGTACAAGTCTCTGCTCTGTATAGACAGTGCTTGGTGCCTGATGCAAAGGTGAATGGAATTGATCCTATCTTCAGGGATCAGCATTCAAGGACTCACACTGGAGTCAGGGACAGAGGGAAGGCCATAGACTGACAAAGGACACCCGAGGCTCTCTAAACTTCAGCTTCCCTCCCTCTTCTCACCTGAAGGCTTGTGATAGAGGGCCTGAGCTTTGGAGGGCACACATGGTTGGGGGGTCTTTGGTATCAGTAGCAGCAGTCACCAAGCAGTCTCAGCACACCCATCAGGCAGGCAGGAATCCAGGCTCCTTCAGAGACTGTAGGTGGGCCTGGCACCAGTTTCTCCCTCCTTTTCTGATCCTAATTCCTGGATGGGACAGTACTCTTCTCTACACAAGGCGCCTGCAGCTGAGTCAGTGGCTGAGAGGCAGACACTCATCACATATGTAGAAACACAATTGAATGAGTTGCAGTTGCCAGTAAAATAAAATTTACTCTAGAAAGAATCGGATAAAATACTCAAGAGTGTAAACATATTTGTTTTCTGTGACTGAAGTTCCGCATCAAAGCTCTCAGAGCTAGGAATGGCCTGGAAAGTTAATTGCTTAGTCCTTATTTTGTAGATGAGGGACAACATTACTGGCTCCTTCATCCATTCACTGATTCATTTATCCACTGACTTCTTATTTTACTAACTCATTCACTCACCTAGTCATCTTCTCATTCATTCATCTGTTCATTCATTTGCTCATTCCTTTATTCATTTCCCTGTTATTTTTCTGCAACAAGCAAAGTGTGGTTATGTTGGTCCCTTTCCTCAAAGGATGCATGGCTGATCTACAAAGCCAGCACGCACACACATACACACAGAGACACACACAGATACACACAGAGAGACACACTCAGATTCACAAACACATATACACACACACATGTACACATACATATACACACATACACACAGAGACACACAGACATACACACACAGATACAAACATGGACACACACACATATACACACATACACACAAAGACACACACAAACACACAGACAGACACAAACACACACACGCACACAGACACTCATACATATACACAAAGACACACAGACATACACACATAGAGACACACACAGATTCACACACACATATACACACATACATACATGTACACATACATATACACACATATATACAGGGACACACAGAGACACACACACAGATACAAACATGGACACACACATATACACAGACACACACGGATACACACACATATACACAGAGACACAAAGACAGACACAAATGCAGACACACACACATACACACACTCACACACACACACACACACACACGGAGCAAAGAATGTATCTAGTCTCTTTACATTTGAATGTTCATCAAGAGCCAGGATCTCTGCTAGGGAAAGCTCACAGTAGCTCCAACATCATGTGGGGACACATTGTGTTAGGAGCAAAAGTTCCAGTATTAAGAGCACTGATACTGCCCATGGACCAGGAAAGTTCACACCATGGCCTGAGAGGCCTCATGTGGTGATATATTGCTTATGATCTAATAAAGTCAGGGAAGATCAGAATGCAAAGCTAGACATACTCATAGAAGCTGGGCAGTGGTGGCATACACCTTTAATCCCAGGACTCAGGAGACAGAGGCAGATGGATCTCTGTGAGTCCAAGACCCTCCTGGGCTACACAAGATTGAATCGTCTAAAAGAGAAACAGAGCTCATGTCTTTAATTCCAGCACTAGAGAGGTATATAAGGAAAAAACTAAGGGTCTCATGGGAGATTTGGTTTCCAGTCACAGGGAAGACAGGATCTCCATTTCAGCCTTCGTTGAGGTAAGAGCTACTGGCTGGCTGCTTTAGCTTGAACCTCAAATCTGTCTCTGGGCTTTATTGTTTGTGTTACAGCCTCAGATGCTGTGTGTTTTGAGGGGTTCAGGAAACATTGGGTCTTTGTGAAGGGAAATTAGAGAAGAAAGTGGTGTGGGGAGGAACTGGTCTCCAGGGCACTGCGTCCAAGGAGCCTATCCTATGGCTTAGCACTTTACCTCCTGGTAGACTGGTTCCTGTAAGGCTCTGGGGGCAAAGGCCTAGTACAGGTGGATGCTGGATACAGCCAGGATAGCTATGGGGACAAGGATAGTAGCTGAGTTTTATGTGAAACACCTAGTCCATAGGATAGAACCCATTTGCCAAACAGGGCGTTTCTTAAAGGATTTTCAGATGAGCCACAGCTAATCTCTAACAAGTATGAGAAGCCTTCCAGAAATAATGATCAGAGACATCAGGGACTTGGAAACTTTTGCCCTGCCCCAGCAACTCCCTCATCACCAGGCAGGCAGCTTCCCCCTAGACTTGAGATGCCACTGGCCTGGCCACCGAAACCTCCCTCTAACATCCTAGGGACCACAGTGCAGAAGGCTGTCCATGGTGAGAACCTGTGTCTCCTCCTTCCATGCCACTCCCAGCAGATAGCTCAGCCTCACCCTTGGACAACGAGAGCAAGGCAAGAAGAACTCCCAGCACAGGTTCCAAGGAAGAGAGGTGCAAAGAGACAAGCAGAGCCCTGAAGAAGCACAGCCAGAATGCTCTTGGGGCCGAGCCACTGGAAAAGAGTTCTTGGAAAGTGGTATAACTTTCTAAGTAAGAGTTGGGCAGACAGATCATGGCCCCCTGAAAATATATAGAAGGAAGTAAACATCTGAAAAAAAGTTTACAAAGAGACAGACATCTTTTTCAAAACATTATCTTTATTCTTTGACTTCATACAAGTGTTCAGTGTATCTTGATCATATCCACCCCCTTCCTAATGACTCTAGACATCCCCCAACACATCCTCATTTTTATCTCTGTCTCTGTCTCTCTCTCTTTCCTGAGCCCAGTTAGGGCTGCCTGCTAGAATACTGCCTGATCTTGTTGCCTTGATCATGTGCAGGTCTTGTGCCGGTAGCAATAACTACAGTGAGTGTATAAGTGCAAAGGTCAAGTTACATTCAGAGGACAGAGCTCCTCTTCTTCATCCTTCTTAAATTCCTTCTGTTGCCTCTGAGATATTTCTCAAGCCTTATATTGGTTGATATAAATGTCTCATTTAGGGATGGTCACCACATAGTCCCTTATTCTCAACACTTTAATCTTCATTGCTGACCATGGCAGGAGTCTTCTCTGGCCAAGGATGAGCCCAATATGTGTATAAACACAGAATATGCAGAAGGTAGGTTGACAGCAAGTCTACTTAGCAAAGTAGTAGTAGGTTCATCCACTTCCAGAGCCAATGACCTCTCCAGTCATAGACTTTCTAGGTCTATAGGTTCAAATTCCTTTCTGTGAAATAGACCTTAAATCCAATCCAAAAGCAATTGGCTACCCCTATAACCTTTGTGCCACTAATGCACCAGTGTGCACATCTTAACTGACAGGTTGATATTGTAGCCTGTTTTCTTTGCTGCTACAGGGATACCACTGATACCTTTTCTCTCCCAGCAGCCAGAGTAGCAACTTCTCACGCTATGAAAATAAAACAATAGGACATTTTCTACTTGATTATGTCCTGCAACAAAGTATGTTGTGTCTTCAGCTATAGGGTCTTACTGCTTAGCTATGGTAAGCAACCAAGAGTAGTGACAATAGCCTGTGTTCTCTGGGGCTTCTCTAACCAATAACTCACATACAGGTAATCCATGACTGATGCTGAGATTTTCATTTAATATCCCATCTTCAGGGAGAAGCCTGAGATAGATGTTGTAAAGCCACAGGCTTAGAGATAGGTTGAGGAGACTGGTATGTAAATTATAGAAGTTCTGACAGGAGGCAATGAAGGGCATCAATAATTAAACAAATAACTGAAGAAAATGATCCCACTGATGCTCAGGTAGGGCTCTCAGGAAATGCTTAACGCTGGTGCATACTTGAGAAAAATTCTCTAAATTCAAAGATAAAGAAAATATCTCTGAAGGTTTCTTCAAAAAGATCCAGGATTTGTAAACGAGGCAATTGGCCAGCACTGTAGCTGAAGGGAACAATACTGTATACTCACCAAAAATTCAAGATTTCATGCCACTCTATACACCTCCCAGGGAACACCCACCTTCCTGATAGAGGAACTCAATGTAGAGATGAAAAGGCTTTTCCTCAGGAGATAGGAAAAGTCTCTGATATCAACATTTGCGTCCAGACACAGGGAACCAAGAACATATTAATATACTCAGCATACTCATGCATATTCATGAGGGAAAGGCAAGTTCAATGTGATGGCTAACCCTAACCCTGCCCCCATGAGATATACAACTTGATAGGGCCTGGGGGGAAGAACCCTGAACACTGTTGCCATGAACATAAGCTATCATAGTCACAGTTATGGCATTCTTCGGAATTTAATCTTTACATGAAATTACAGTCTTCCTGTCCCTTCTTCATGATAATCCTTGAGCCTTGGATGGGATATATGTGATATAAATATCTCACTAAAGCTGAACATGGGACAGTATCTCATCCTCTACACTTTGACCACTATGGGTCTTTGTATGAATCAACATATAGAAAGCACATGAGGGTGATGTTGAGAGGTTTTGGATATCTTCAATGAAACAGTATTTGCCAGACATGACAGCTGAGTTACACACATGAGCTCACATCTGTATGCTGTAAATGTGGCTGCATGTACAACACCTGTGCAAGAACAAGCCAGCCAAAATTCCCAGTATGCATGGGAGAGGGACTCATGGAGTCCTACTCTTATCTGGAGAACTATTAGCAACTGACAGTTTATGGGGATGGAAAAGTCAGTTTTCTTTAGGGATGCAGACTCTGAGAGGTTACCTATGATCCATTAGAAGGTCCCACACCTATGAACACACAGTTGTCAGCAAATGGACTCATCAGGCATTTACAAAAACAAGAATAGAAAGTGGAAAGGATGGAAGGGATAGTGGGAGAGATGGAAGAGGAGAGAGAGAGAGAGAGAGAGAGAGCATGAAGTTGGAAACGGAAAAATGGCAATAGTGGAAGGGAAGGGAGAGGTTTAGTCAAAACTCATTATATGCATCATGCATGGACATTAAATAAAGTATTAAATAAAAATCTCACAAGTGGAGTCCTGTATGAGGTCATCATCTGAGAGCTCTTAGCTCCTCTCCCTTGTTCTACTCACAATGAATAACTACAGAGTCCACATACATGTGATGGGGTATTATTCTGTACTATTCAACTGCCACACCATGGACAGATCTGGATAGCACACTGAGTGAATTAAGACAGGTACAGACAAATGCCACATGGATTCACTTATACGTGAGGTGTAAAAGCCTGAATGCAAAGCATAAAGTAGAATGATGATTACCAAGTCTGTGGCAGGTAAAGAGCTGGGGATATTTGAGCCAAAGATGTGGGTCATGCATGCAAATTCAGATGAGCAGGTGTAAAGGATCTTACTGAAGCAGGTAGTGTGTGCTAAAGGAGAAGATCTAGAGTGTCTCAGCTGTACACACAGATGATTATACAAGGTGGGGGATGTGCTTGTTAACTGGATCCTTTTACAGTGTACACATCCATAAAAACTTCATGCTATGTGCCTTCAAGATGTGTAACTTCAATTTGTCAATTATATCTCAGTAAAGTTTTGGGGGAAATACAACCTCAAGAGATGAGAGGAAGACACAGTTGGTGTTAGAATTGTGCCCCAGAAGCTGCTGCTATCGGGTGTCAGAGAGGCACCTGCAGAACAAAATGGAACTACGGTCTTGGAGGGCAGAAGAGAGGATTGAAGGGCTTCTAAACCATGAGGGTAAGAGAAAAGTCATCAAGAGTATTCTGAAAAACTTGGGTGTTGAATAAGTAGAAACTTTCTAGAAGGAAAAAGGACAGGAATATTGAATTCAGAAGTGAAGGATCTCAGATATGACTTGGCAGGTAAAGCATTTGTTACAAAAGCATGAGGACCTAGGTTCAGGTCCTCAGGACCCTGTAGAAACCAAGTCACAGACACACTCCTGAACCTCCAGTGCAGGGTTGGGGAGACAAGCAGCTAGGTCTCCAGAGCTTGCCAGCTAGCACTTCTAGCTAAACCTGCAAGCCTCAGATTCAATGACAGATCCTCCCTAAAAAAAAAAGAAGGTGGAGAGGAACTGAGGAAGTATCTGATATTCACCTTTAGCCTCCTTATATGCACAGGTAGACACACACACACACACACACACACACACACACACACACACACACACACGCAAACATACTTGTAGGAATACACATACATGAACTTACACATGAAGAAAATAATGTGATAGATAACAAATTTTTTAATCAAACCAATGTAATAATGTTATTAATTTACTTATTATCAATTACTTACAGTTATTAATTATAAGATACAATGATTTATAGAACCATGGGAGAATCAAGGTTGTTAATAAATAAAATGAAAGGAGGAAAGTGAATTCCCTCATTTGTTTTAAGAAACAGTAAGAGACTGATCTTTCCCTTAAATGATGAGTTTGGCAGATTTGATTCAAGAAGGAGGAGGAAAATTGTAGCAACATCGATACTTGCTTGTCTGAGATATCCTTTACAAAAATAAATGTTAAAATGCACAGAAAATTTAGGCAAATTGAAACATTTTTAAGCAGGCAACACTCATGCAAAGGTTTAGAATTTGAGAGAAAAGAAACAAACATACTCCTATGTTATATAATAATGAGATGAATGATTAATAATGAAATGGACAATTCCTGAATAAATTGTCATGAATGTTTATGCCTTTAATGTTCATGGACACACACTTGACACACACATATACCAAGCTAAGGTACAAATCACAAGACCCAAGTAGATAGCCTAGTAGGAAATCCCATTTGTTTGATGGTTAGTCAAATGTATTGGACTCAATCTAAAACAAAAGTTTTGAATTCTACACTGAATTAACTGAATCTGACAAATGTGGAAACTTTAATTTTTAAGATTTTATTTGTCTGAAGGTATGTTCCCATGAGTGCAGTTACCCATGGAGGTCAGAGGCATTGGATCTGTGAATCTGGAGTTGTGAGTGAGTTACCTATGTGGAGATGGGAATTGAACCCAGGTCCTCTGAAGAGCTGTATGCAGCCTTTAACCTCAGAGGCATGTTTCCAGCCTCCAAAAGCTGAGTCTTCCCCATAGCTTGGGCTCCTGTTTTGCCTCTGGACTATCTTCAAATTTATAAATCTGATGGTAGATGTTAATGAGTATAAAAGTAGGCTGTGGTCTTATTGGCATTTTCTCAAAGTCTAAGACAATGATATTAAAGCACAAAGCAAAACAAGGAGATGTTGAGTTAATCTCAGGCCCTGGGAGATGAAGAATCAGTGTGCAGGTATGAAGTGGTTGGGAATGAAAGTCACACCTGCAGTTTTAAATTGAGCTCTGCTCAATTTCCTTTCAATCCAATCTTCCAATGTGTCTCAGACAGTAGAAGAAAGTCCACACATGCTGGAGGAAGACACAGAACCCAACAGGGTGAAATAGGAAATGTACAACCAGGCATGTACAGCAAAGGGAAGATAGCATTGTGTTTTTAGTGTGAAATGTCCCCCACCGGCTCATGAGTTTGGACAGTTGGTAAAAGCTGGAGGAAATGAGCATGAGGATGGGGCTTCATGCTTGGTAGCCAGGCCCCACTTCTCTGCTTTCTGACTGTGTACAGGATGTTACCATCCATTTTACACCCCTCTTCCATGGCTTCCCTGCTATAATGGATTATATCCTCACACTGTGACCTGTGACCCAGACAAACAATTCCTTTCTTAAGCAGCTTTGTTTATAGCCACAGAAAGAGCCGAAAACAAAAACAAAACAAAACAAACAAACAAAAACAAAACAAAAAACAAAAACAACAACAACAACAAAAATAAGCAAAGAGCAATTAAAGGAAGGAGATTAATAAAATGAAGCAGGCTCATAGTAAGATTCCTCAGACTTCATTCCTGACCAGATACAGGAGCACACCCTCCTCCTGAGAACCACTGCCCCTCTTCACGCAAGTTTCTTTAGAATGATGAAACCTTTCATGTCCTTGTTGTGCTTGGCTCAAGGACCTAAGGTGACAGACATAGTCACCAAAGACCTACCAGTGCCTCCCTAGTTCACTGTCTTGTGACATTGAAGACATTCATGGGAACATACAAATTGGAAGCAAGTTTATTACATAGGAGAGTGGGAAACTGAAGGAAAGTGAGAGAAACAAACAAGATCAGGGGAGTTTTAAGAGGAAAAAGCCACTGATTTCCTCATCTAGAGTGTTCAGAGGAACAGGGTGGAAACTGGACAAAGGCTGAGGTAACTGCCACAAATTTGGTTAGTTCTGTGGGCTATCACAGGCCAAGGCAATGGAGAGCCCGCTGGCTCCATGCGTGTCCCATGGCCCACCAGGGAGATGATCATGGTCTAGTCATGAGCTTTCCACCAATTAAGAGGGTATGAAGTTCCCTCCCCCATCATCCGACTTGTGCTTGTTAGCTATTGACCCTGGCTGCTAGCTGTTAGCCCTTGTTAGTGTTGTCAGCATTTACTTTGCAGCTGTCTTCAATGGCAGTTAATTAGACTAAGTTCTTTTTGTTCTCACATTTACATGACCAGCCTATAGCTTCATTAGGGAAGAGACCTAATCCTCTCTCGGCCACCATGATACAGCTGAAGTCTTGGTTACTCTACACTTAGTATATTCCAATTAGCCACATTAGAATAAAGAATATATATGGAAAGACAATAATGCCTTGTATGTACCTTGAGGGCTTTGTGGGGAATAGTTGGCTTGTTACTAGCCCAAAGTCCAGTCTTTCTCCTTGTTTCCTTTGCTTTGGCTATCTCATACCCAGCTACAAGACCACTTCCTTATCTTCCTCAGTACTCCAGACTCTCCCTCTTTAACCCTTACTCTTCTTTCTCAGTCATTAGCTTCATGGTCACACATGTGAGGGAATGGCCCTAGTCACTCTGACCACAGTAGCGACCAAAGGATGCAGGACTCTGTCCATGCCCAAGGAAGTTGTATGCTGTACCAGGAGATTGGGGTTTCTGGAGACCAGCTGGAGGCCAGGAATTCTCAAGTCTGGGGAAGTCATGCATCTACCTGGGAATTCCCTCCCTCAGAGAAAACCAGGGCAGGCTCCAGAAAAGGAGGGCTTGGGGTTTGGTAGCAAGTTTGTAAGAATACTGACTGGACCGCAGTGGAGACACCTACTTTTGTGTGAACCCCCAGATTAGCCCAACAACAGATGACAGACTTGGAGTAGAGTAGAAAACCAGGCATCCATAAACCGGGGGACCCCTAGCTTCAGGGATGAAGATGAGAGACAAGGGAACTGTGCTGCTCAGTACATACCAGAGCATGGAGGAAGAAACAGCAGGTACGGTGTGGGTTATTGTAATTCCTCCCCCTCAAATGGTAGAAACAAACTTACAGGCCATTCCTAATTTTGACATGTCAAAACCACAAATAAAGCCTTAGCTGATAGAATATGGAAATTTTATCAAAACTGCAGATCAGTATGTGGTATTTATTTCAAAACTACAAGTGCCATTTAGTATCAAGGTGCTTAATGGCCCACTTTATTCCATAGACAAATCAGGGGAACATATAAAGTAAAACTGTGACAACTGATTGTGGAAAGGCATGATAATTTAGCAAGCAGTCAGATATATGTCTTGTAACATAAGAAGACAAGGAAATTTCCTTAATGCAATTAAGCAAAGGCAAATATAGTTTTAACAGGAAAACATGAAAGGCATTTCAATAAAAATAAGGAACTGGCTATTAATCCTCCAAGCCACATCCCTTGAGAGCTGGTTGAAACTTTTTGAAGGTGTGGTTTGTGGCACCCTAAGTAGGCTGAGTGAGGCTGGGGTACATCTCAGTGGAAAAACACTTGCTTTGCAGACCCAATGACCAGGGTTCCATCTCCAATAAGACAAAACTAATGTGATATAAAGCCATTTTTAGATGAACATTTTTTTTTAACTATGTACCTAGAAAACACAAAGGAAATAGAAAAAAAAAAGAGTCAAATAAGAGTAAGATAAATTAATGGCATGATTTGATTATACACGAACACTGTAGCAATGGGAAGAAATGTCATATAGATTCAGAACTGTAAAAAAAAATTCACAATTTCTAAGCAATCTATTCAGAATTAAGCCATACATCCTCAGTTTTGAAGTGAGCCTGAGTGGCAGCAGGGAGCTCTCTGGGTGAGGAGTTAACACACAGTAGCCACCTGCCTACAGGTGCAACTGAAACACCAGACAGTGTGTCCAAATCAGAGGTATGAGGATGAGCTCATGGCAGTGGGCATGTTGGGAGATTGACAGTCCCTAAAGTGACAGCTCTTCCAGCTGGGACTCAATTCCAGCAAAGTTCTAGCACAGAGGTGGCTTGGCTGAGATGGCTCCTGGAAGAAGGTACAACTGTATCCAGGATTTGAGGATGGGTATCTGAGTGACAGAAAAAGAGTCACTAAAGCAGTGGTCCCCAACCTTCCTAACACTGCCACCCTTTAATACAGTTCCTTATGTTGGGGTGACCAACCCTAATCATAAAATTATTTCTGCTGCTACTTCATAACTGTAAATTTGCTATAGTTATGAATCATGTTGTAAATATTTTTTAGAGATAGAAGTTTGCCAAAGGGGCCATGACCCACAGGTTGAGAACGGCTTAGAGGGCTTGTTCCATTGAGTCCCCACCTGATGGTTTAGAGAGTTTCTGGGGACTGTGACAGGTAGTGTCCAGCAAGAAGAAATAAGCTACTACAGGAGGGGCCCAGGGGCTCTGTTATCCCTGTCTTTTTTGCTGCTGTGATGTGAACAGGCTCTGCCACAGCTCCCACTGCCACGAACTTAAAGGCTTCACCATACTTTCCACACATTGGTAGACCAGAAGCTCAAACTGGGAACCTCAAAAGATGTTCCCTCTTTTGCCACAGTGTGAGAAAGTAGCTGATGCTCATGCTCCCCTTTTCTACGTTTCTCAAGCCTGGGTCCTCGGTACTGGAGCAGCAGTAGCTGTGGGAGCTTTGGGACCTGCAGACCTTATGACACCATGGGAGAGTTCATTTCTCAATTCATTAGAAGGGACCTCGGTTGCAAAGACAACCTACCTCTGTCTTTTTCCTTCCTTTCTGGATGGAGTATGTAGAGGTGTGTGGTATGTGGGCAGAGTATGGAGTATGTGGAACTATGTAGTTTGTAGAGTGTTTAAAGTGTGGTGAGTGTGGAGTATGTGGAATGTTGATGGGGAATGTTCTTCTGTATATGTTTCTATTACTAGTTAATGAATAAAACACTAATTGGATGATTGGACAGACAAGAAGTATCATAGCTTGGCAGAAAAAGGGTATAATCAGGGACAAACAGGAAATCGCTCTCTTCTCTGTGGAAATACTGAGCAGCCATAATGTAGCAGGCAAAGGAGTTGTAGGTAAGCCAATGCCACGTGAAAATACATGGATTAATAGAAACGGGTTAATAATTAAGGTAGAGCTAGCAAATAAGAAGCCCACGTCTCTGGCCAATCGTTTTATTAATAATATAGCACCTGTGTGCTTATTTATGGCTCCAGTGCAGTGGGACCCATCTGAGCTAAAAAAAGTTCATGTTACAGAGTGTGAAGTATGGAGTGTGTGAAGTGTGTGGAGTGTGGAATTTGGAGTTTGTGCAAGTGTGTAGTGTGAAGTATGTAGAGTGTGAAGTATGTGGACAGTGCAGGTGTGGAATGTGTGAAGTGTGCAGAATGTGAAGTGTGTATAATGTGTGGATTGTGGAATTTGGAGTGTGTGGAGGTGTGAAGTGTGTGGACAGTGCAGGTGTGGAGTGTATGAAGTGTGTGGAGTGTGCCTGGAGTGTGCAAGGCATTTAAAACCTGACTTAGTTCTGTAAGATGAACAAGTGGAACCCCAGAAAACCGGAAAATTCTGGAGCTCCACTAATTAAATGGAACCAATTATTGAGAAGGAATATTACATTGTTGGCATAGGGGAGGAGACTCAGAGGTTAAGAGCACTGACTACTTTTCTAGAAGCACCCAAAGTTTCATAGCCAGCACCTACACCACAGCTTACAACCACCCAGAACTGCAGTTCCAGGGGAACCCAGTGCCCTCTTCTGGCTTGTTTTACTTAGGGTTTCTATGTTCGTGATGAAATGCTATGGCCAAAATCAAGTTGGAGAGGAAAGGGTTTATTTGGCTTCTGCTTCCATACCATAGTCCATCACTAAGGAAGTCAGGCCAGGAACTTGATCCTGGCAGGAACCTGGAAGCAGGAGTTGATGCAGAGGACATGGAGGGGTGCTGTTTATTGGCTTTCTTGACTGGCTTTCTCGGCCTGCTTTCTTATAGAACCCAAGACCACAAGCTCAGGGATGGAACCACACATAATGAGCTGTCTCCTCTAGCCCCATCAATCACTAATTAAGAAAATACCTTACAGCTGGATTTTTGGAGCATTTTTTCTCAGCTGAGGTTCCCTCCTTTTAGATAACTCTGTTTTATGCCAAGATGACATAAAACTAGCCAGCACGTACTCTGACTCTGTGGGCACTGCATGTTTACAGTGCAGAGACATACATGCAGGCAAAATACTCATACACATAAAAATAAATCTTTTTTAAAAGGAATGTCAAATTGTTGAAATAATCCAAATTGAGAAACAATAAAATAGGGAGAGAATGCAGTAGAAAGAAAAACACATAATGAGTGGTAAACATCAAACCAAACACATCAATGGCTACATAAATTGAGAATTGTTTAAACAGATCAATAAAGTGACAGACATCAGTAAAACAGCATATTCTAGCCATACACAATCTGGATAAAACTCCTCAAATAAAGGAATGCATAGTTTAGAGGTGAAAGGAGGGATAAAGTTTGGCTTCGTGTTTCTCAGACACCATGAAGGCTCAGGTCCTGGCTTGGGGTAGAGCCTTCAGATCTTCTGGGGTGAAGACAGGTCCTGAAGAACCTGCTCTTAATGGAGATATGGGAAATTAGCCCTTCCTCTTTTTCTTAGTTTCCTACCTGCCATGTGCTGAGTAGCTTCTGTTGCCATACCCTTGTGTGTTGATGTTCCATTTTTATTACAGTCCTGAAAACAATGGTTCAAAGTGGCTATGGATCAAAACCTCAGAACCCATGAGCTAAGATAAAGCTTCCATCCATGTAAGCCAATTTATCTCAGGTAATTGTTACAGCAATGGAAAATTGTCCAGTACAGATGAATAGCAGATAGTGTGTCAATAAAAATCAGAAGGGAATCAGGGGAGCTACGTTATTATAAAGATGTAGAATCCAGATCAAACATGGCTGCAAGCTGTTTAGATAGATCAATGAAGTGACAGACATTGTCAAAATCAATAGAAGAGATTAGTTCAACCATATGAAATCTAGATAAAACTCATCAAATATGGTGTTTATACAGTATAGAAGGATGTTTAGAAATAGATAAGGAGGGACATTTCACCATGATTAAAGGGGCAGTTCTCCAGCACACTGAACAAGGCTAAGCAGGCATGTGCATAATAACAGCTTCAGAACAAATAAAACGAAAAGGCAAAGCAGGAAAGTGCACACCAAAATGCCAGGAACTTCCTTCCTGTAGTGGACAGAGCTGGGAGAGAATATCCTAGAAGGAATCATGAAGGCCAGAGATACTGCCATTGAAGTGTTTCCAACTGAGTGGCTATCAACAGAACACCTGCTCCCAAGGTCACCTGAAATGCACGCCAAGACAGATACACCCTGGTTCATCATGAAGCGACACTTCATAGATTTGAAAGAGAAGAAAGAATGTGATGTATAGTTCCATACTGAAAGAACAGAGTCAGACTTTAATGACCAGACAAAAAGAAAACATCCAGATTCTTGTAATGAGTAACCCACTTCTAAGTAACAAAATCAGTGGCTATGCCCCACCCTGCAAAAACCAACCAAACCAAACCAAAACAAAAAATAGTTCTAATAGTGAACACATAAAATATATCACAGTTTATAGGACATAGGCCAGTGGTGGTGCATGCCTTTAATCCCAGCACTCAGGAGACTCTTGAGGCAGAGACAGGACGATCTCTGTGAGTTCCAACCTAGCCTGGTCTTCAAAGAGAGATCCAGGACAGTCTTCAAACCTACAGAGAAACTCAGTCTCAAAAAACAAAAACAAACACAAACAAACAAACAAAAAATACAAAACAAAAAAAGAAGAAAAAAAGAAGAAAAGGAAAGAAAAAGAAAAAAACAACAAAAGAGGAAAGATCTCTATAGAGTTAATCACCTTTATTAAAAATGAGGCGTGTCAGTCCAGAGGGATGGCTCATTGGGTAAAGGTACTTTATATCAAGCCTAGCAACATAAATTCAATCCCTGGGTCCCATAAATTAGAAAAAGTGAGCCAACTCCTGCAAGTTGTCCTTTGACCCCCAACATGCCATGATGTAGAGGGATCCCCTCCTACATACTCATACATACAGATAAATAAACAAATGTAAGAGACAATTTATGAAATGTTTCTAAAATTGATAACACAAACTTCTGTAAGAAATTAGGGAAAATTAATAACTTGTGGAATGAAAGATGATGAAAACAGAATAAATCATATTCTTTCATACTGGTGATGAACAGTTAAATATGAAATTAATAATGCAATGTCATTTATAAAATGAGTTACTTAAGGATAAATCTAACAAAACATCTATAAACCCTCTGGGCTAAAAATTACCCAGGCTCTGATTGAAGTAATCAAAGGAGAGCTAATGGGGGGCATACTGCGCTAATGGACTAGAAGAGTCAGCAGAAGAGAAATGTTAATTTCCTGCAAGTTTATCCACAGATTTAAATGAAATCATGTTTAAAACTTAGCATGGTACTTTTGAGACATGGAAGGGCTGTCTCTAAAATGTACATAGAGAAAGCAGCGCTGGCTAAGCAATCTTTAATATGTAAATCTAGGAAAATTAAACTTTTTCCTCCAATGACAGCTTGCCCTGTGTGTCTGTACCCAATGCCAGTCCAGCTAAGAACCAGGAGTAGGCAGCATAGGTAGGACCAATCGATGCTACACAGCTGCTCAACAGCAATTCAACACCGAAGAATGGTCTTCAACAAAAGATGAAGCCATCCAGCTGGCTCTTCACAAAGCCCTGAACCTGGGTGGAAACTTTACGCTTTAGACAACGATAACTCTGAATGGGCCATATATCTAAATGTGAAAAGCATAACTTAAAAAAAAAATTAGGGATCATGCATGGCAAATACAAACCACCAAGTCACCCCACATGCACATGTGAAATGTCATAATGGTGCCCATTATTACTACACTGTGTGAAATATTTAGGAAGCAATATTAGAGAAAATCTTTGTGTTCTAGTTTGATTCTGTTGCTGTGGTAAGACCCTATGAACAAAAGCAGTTTAGGAGAGGAAAGGGTTTCTTTCAGTTTATAGGTCACAGTCCATCATTGAGGAAGTCAGGGCAGGAAATCAAGCAGAACCTTGAGGAAGAAACAATGGAGAATGCTTCTGCCTGGCTGGCTAAATTTCTTGTAGACATGTGCTTAACTATTTTCCTTATACAGTTCAGGAATACCTGCCAGGACAAGGATGCCACCCATGGTGGGCTGTGTGCTTGTGTATCAACTAACAATTAAGACAGTTCCCTATAGACATACCTGCAGGGCAACCTGAGACTTCATTTGCAGTGACTCTATGAAAGACAAAAAAGTAAAGTTAAAGAAACCCCCCACTTGAAATGAAGGACAGATTAACCTGGAAAGCTAACCCAGACTAATATCTGTTCCTTGGAATTTGCTAACTCCCCTTGGTATAACAAGATACCAAGAATTCACACTGCCCCTCCTTTCTTGTGAGTCAGCAGGTGGTGACTAGGGTCCTTAAGAAACAAAGAGATAACTGTACCTCCGGTTTGCCCAGACAAGATTAATTAGCACACCCTGAGGCCCTAAGGTCTGTTGACCCTTATAGCGAGACCATCTGGCCTCAAAGGGTCACATACTCAATGGACAGAGGGTCACACCCCCTCCCTAAGCTTGTGGGTTTTGCCTTTAAAAACACCTGTGCCTGGGGGGGGGAGGGGGCTCCTCTCTAGCCTGTGTGCGCAAACATTTCCTGTTCATTAAAGCCTCTTGCATGTTGCAGCAACTGGACTGGACATTGAGTTCTTGGGGATACCAACTGAAGCTGGAAGACATTATGAGGGTCTTACATCTGATGGGAGATGTCATTTTGTATATGTTTCTCATACTGGTTAATGAATAAAGCACTGTTGGCCAATAGGAAATAAGATAGGCGGGACTAGGAGACAAGGAGGAAAGAGGAAGTAGGAAGGAGGAGCCAAGATGGAGAGTCTGGAGAAGGAAGAACTGTCAGACGCCTCTCCCTGGTAAGACCAGGTGGAAATACATAGAAATGGGCTAATAATTAAGACAGAGCTAGCGGATAAGAAACAAGTAATCAGGCCAATAGAATTATATCATATACAGAGTCTCAGTGTATTATTTGGGGCTGGTGCGGCAGTGGGACAAGACTAGGCGGCGGGTAGAAAAACTGTACACCTTACATACATCTAGACTCCATCAAGATGACAGTTAAAGCTTACTAGGACATGCTGTGACTTGGGTTAGGTTATCCAAAAGTTTTTAGATATGATAGCCAGAGTACAATATGGAGAAATAAAACTTAAAAAGATACAAGTTACAAAAATCAATCACCCATTGTCTGGTAGAAGACCCCATTGCATGGGTTAAATTATTAAATGACAAATTTGTTGAATGAAAGAAGGATATCTACAGACTGTGTATGTGATGGATTCTTGTGTCTAGAAAACACAAAGATCTCTGAAGATACAACAATAAAAACAAAAGGGCACAACCAAAAGTGAGTTGAAAATTTCATTCCTTTACTAGGGTACTACTTATAGCACAAAAAGATGGGTTGTTAGCCAGGAGGTTAGGTCAAGTTAGAGTCACACCGAAGTCTTCCATGGCCCTTGGTGAGAAGGCCAGATTAGACGTGCTGAGGAGGGCTGGAGAAAAGGCTCAGTGGTTAAGAGCTGGGCTGCTCTTACAGAGGACCTGGGTTCAATTCTCAGTACCCACAGTCTGTAACTCCAGTTCCAGGGGATGTGGCACCCTCTTCTGGCCTCTATGGGTATTGCATATATATGATGCACATACAAAATAAAAACTGCTGATGTATGAGTGCCCATAAGAACAGTGATTGCGGCCATAGCTTCTCGAGGGAACAACAGAGTGGTGTGGTTACTCTTGCAATAGAGGTTCCATCATTTTTTTTCTGGGACTCAAGACTAAACCCAGGACCTCCCATATGGAAGCTATAGTTAACAATTTATCATAAAGTATAACAGACACCTTTTGGGAACTCACTATAAAATAAAATTCATATCTGTGTCAAAGTAGTTTCAATGCTCACTGTGGCCCTCTATTCGTGACTCCAGAGTGGAAGCAGTCCACACATCCCACAACAGATGAATGGATGAGCAAACCAATGAGGTATGCTCATGGAGTACTGGGAGGGCAGCAGGTGTGAGGTGTGAGGTCACCCCACTCACTAAGGCAGTGGCTTTCAACCTTCCTACTGCTACAACCCCTTAATATAGTTCCTCATATTATGTTGACCTCCAAGCATAAAATTATTTTTGTTGCTCCTTCATAACTGTAATTTTCTGCTGTTATGAATCCTAATGTAAGTATCTGATATGCAAATGGTCTTAGGTGATCCCTGTGAAAGGGTCATTTGACACCAAAGGGGTCATGGCCCATAGGTTAACAACCCATGCACTCAAGGGTACAGGTCTTTTTCTATATCTAGGAAGGGCAGTAGGCAAAATATGATGTTTATTGAATCAAATCTGTGACATAGGACCTTCAACAACAAGCACCCAAAGTCCCAGAGAACAGTGGACCTTGGGGTGCTCTAAAGGAATCCACCTGTCTTCTGAGATTATTCCTGAGCCTCTGGGTATCCCTCCTCTGGGGTGAGCAACCTTTCCCCCTGGAAGATAGAGAGTAGGGGAGATGTGGAATGGTCCTATCTAAGTTCCATGCCTGAGTGCTCTGGAGCAGTCTTATATGATGCTAGAGAAAGGGCTTCCAGTTTCTATACCCCAATACAGGGGTCAGAAGGGGCGGGGGGGGGCAGGAGGGGCAGGAGGGTCCAGGAGGAGGAACAGGAAGGGAAGGATGGGCAAGAGAGGCAGAAAGGGAAGGGAAGGCAGGAAGGGAGGAAGGGCAGGAGGGGAAAGAAGAAAAAATGGGGCAGGAGGAGGAGCAAGAGGGGCAGGAGAGGTAGGAGCAGAGGAATGCTAGTAAGTGCCTTGCTATAGAAGTCCCTATTTCTTTAGATCAAAGTTCTCCACATGCCAAGGCTTCCCACCTGTGACCTCTGAGGCTGACAGTGGGATGTTCGAATCCCCATGAAGACTGGCACAGAACCAAGATTAGAACAAAGTGCTCTTCAGGAACACAAATACCCTAGACAGACAGTTACAGGGACAATTGAATGTCAATCAGTCTTAAAAGCTAAGCGAAGTAGACAAAGCACAAGAAAGACAGAGCACAGATAAAAAGCTTTGACTGGGATGGCCTCTTATGAAGTTCAGAGATAGAGTTATTCCCAGAAAATGTAGTAGCTTCTAAGAACGCGAATCCCACCAAACATTTATAGAATAAAATACGTCAGTACCCTACTATGCAGAAGAGCATGTGCAAACCACTCTGAGCACTGTTATCCCCAGAAGAACACTGATGTCAACTCAGCACCCACAGGAAGAAACAGGGAAGCCCGCCAGCTGGTGCCCAGTAAAAATGGCATAGGGCCCTGACACCAGCAGATTAAAAAGCTGGGATCCACTTCTGTGTTTTCCACATTAACAAATTAAAAGACCCAAGTCATAAGCTTTCTGCAATTACTTCAGGTAAATTGATGAGGTTCAGCATTTGAATAGTGAAGAACATGACATTCCCCAAATCTGGAGTAATAATAAATCTAAGAAAAATACAAATGACATTTTTTAAAAGCCATTATGAAGTTCCTGAAAAAAATTTAATAAGACCCAAGATTTCTGAGAGCTGTGCCATAGACACAGATAAATTATTATTATAAAGATGTTAACTTGCTCAATATAAATGAGGAAATCAGTTCAGTTCTAAGAATCCTAATATTTTCTTCCCTTCCTTCCTTTGTTTCCTTTTTATGTTTTCCTCTCTTTCTGAGATGGTTTGACAAAAAGTGAGTCTGCAAACAGCATGTCTGCTATAGACCAATAAGAGGACAAAGGGGAGAACTCAGTCAGACACTTTAAAAACCAGCATCAAGTCATTCCCATGATTCAGAAAGGAAGTGAAATTTGATCCCAATGCATAGTGTACACAAAAGCTTTAGTTGCACTAAAGACTGGAATGCAAAAGACAAGCTAATGAAGCCTAGAAACCACTGTAGGGGAAGGTATTTATGCCCATGGATTAGGAAGAGACACAAAGACACAGTGGGATGCAGGACTCTGATGGCTTTTAACTAGGGTAAAAGTGAAGGTGAGAAAACAAGTGGTAGCCTCCACGTTTAGATGTGTGCTAAGAGTGCATGACATCCACAATCAGTGAGGGGGAAAGGAAAAGCCAGCATAAGTAAATAGCCCAGAAATGAAAGTCTAAACGACTGATTTTTATAAAGTGATACCTGGTGTTCTTCATTAGCAGAGAAATGTGAACCAACAGAAGAAATGCTCTCTCTCTCTCTCTCTCTCTCTCTCTCTCTCTCTCTCTCTCACACACACACACACACACACACACACACACAAACACACACATTCACACACACCATGACCAAGTAGAATCTGGGCCTGAAGCTACTGATATCAGTGTGGTAAATCCACCATTAGCAGTCAGTGTCTCTCACAATGTGGCACATACACTTTCCTCCTGTTCTTTCTCTCTGCCCATTTCTGTTATACTTTTTATTTGTTATGTCCTTTGTTTTCTTCCAGCGCAAGTGATGGAACCCAGGACTCACACATGATAGGCAAGTACTCTATCACTGAACTATACCCCCAGTCCCACAATGTCTCCAAGAAGACCTAGAGTTTGCAGCTGATGCTCAGACCAACTACACACACACACACACACACACACACACACACACACACACACACACACACACACACACCTACCTGCTGGCAAGACCTAGGGCATGGACAGCATGGTGACTGGACTGAGGCCCACAGAGCCCAGCTGTGAAATGGCTTGTAAGGCCTCAGTGTGAGCCACTAATGCCAAATACAACTCTCAAAACATGATATAGAGAAACACACAATCACATAACACACCAATTATCTTTACCATACCATTCTCAAAACATGGAAAGGTCAACTTTTTTTTTTTTTTTTTTTTTTTTTTTAAATTTGTGGAAATAAGGGTTTTCAGTCACCAAAGGAGGCTGGGAGGCACAATGGTCCAGCAATGTTCCCATTCTTAGACTAGATGTCTAGTGGAGGCCAGCCATCATTATGGTTATCTTTAAAGTGGACATGCTAGTTGTGACTCTTTTTCTGCTGTGCCTTCTAGAAGAGAGAACAACATTTTTGGTCCTTGTTGGATGTGGTTATTGATGGGCTGTGGCAAGGCAGGCATGGTGCCAGCAGAAGGGTAGGTGTCTTCCGTCAATGTTTAGGTGGTCATCCCCTTCTCTGGCCTCATCACTCAGAGCTCCTCTGTTTGTGGAGCGTGAATACAGCAAGACTTGAGCTCCTCAGTGATCAAGCAACAGGAGATTACGAACCACACTCCAGTTAGGAAGAGTGGAAGAATTCCTTCCCTATGGCTCTGGTCTGTCTGGGTCTAGCATTATCAGACTCTGCTGGATAAGCCAGGGTGCTCTGCATCTTCCTGAAAAGAGCAGGTGGAGTTGGATTGTAAATCAATGTCTGCAAAGAGCTTCCAGGGTCTCCAGCAGGCCACGAGGACTTGACATGCAGCTGCTAGCCTTGCCATCATTTCAGAGATTCAGGGGGCTGGTTTCTGCTGTCTGTAATTGCCCATTCCCCTCAGAAGTTCATTAGCAGGACTTCCTGTAAAGCGCATTCTGAGAGACTGAGACAGGAAAACTGCTTTTTGGGAGGCTGTGTTCAGGTTCCTCTCAAGGCTCCTTGTTGAACAACAAGACTGACTGTACGTCTGTGTGTGTGATTATGTTCCTATATGCATATCTGCATTTGCAGGGGGTGATGTGGCTATATGTGCATCTGAATGAGTGTGATTGTGTGTGTGTTAGCCACATGTGAATGCACCTGTGTGTGTCTGTATGAGTGTGGCTGCCTGTGTACATACTTGTGTGTGCTTGCATGTTTGGATGTGAATATGTCTGTGTGTATATGAATGCCCATGCTTGAGCGTGTTCCCATTTCTGACTGTGTGTATCTACATTTGTGAGCATGTGTCTGTCTGCCTGTTTGTGTTGCATTAGCAGTGTGCTCTTTGCTTGCAGGTATCCATGCTTATATGTGCTGTAAAGGAAAATGCAAATCAAATTAAAGTAAGATATTCTTCTTGTCTAGTACCCATGTTTCCCTTTTCTTCCCAAATGTCATTCTCTGTCCGTTGAAATACATGCTGATCTTCCTAATGGCCAGACCAGCCTCTCCAGCTCCAGGGCACAGCAATGTCTTCACAGATCTGGAAACAGTCTTTGTGTGATGCAAACTGTGAGCAGTGTGTCTACCACCTGCTCCTTTGGGACTTCAGCCGTGTTTTTGATGGCATCTTCCTCACCTTGCAAAACTGTCTCACTCTGAACATCTGAGCCACAATTCAGTCCTGGCACTAAGGCACAGTGAGACTCTGTGTGTAGAGGGCAGATTTGGTACTGTAAAAAACCTCTGCTATGGGTGTTCAATCACAATCTAGGTACCTCTATATTTCTCTCAGAAACTAGGTCACATCTCCCTCCACAATCTGTCCCTTAGGATAGAGAACTGACAGGATCCTGCTGTGACAATAGAACACTCAGGTCTGGGGGCAGGGCGAGGATGGGGGCAGGAAGCCCAGCATCCTTCCTGCATGCTATACTGCAGCCTTGCACTCACCTGTCACAAGTTGCAAGATAAGCTTATAGACCTACCTAGTGCCTGCATCTTCATCCCTTGGATAATGTGGTGTGCAGCCCATCTGTCTCCCTGGAAACCTGTAAGAATGAAAGGTACCCTTTGGGGACTGGCAGGCTATCCATGACAGCTATCTCTTCAACTCTTCTGGGGATTTGAAAGGAAGGCTCCCCCCTTCTCTCTCCATTAAAAGCCCCACATACCGACAATGACCTGATGTTTTGTCCTTTAATGCTCTCCCACTTAGGCCCAGGGTTGCCACACAAGCTTGAGGGGTAGAGATACAAAGCTGACTCTGTGGCATAGAGTTCAGGGTGTGGGCTGTTTCTCATCATATCTGTCCCTGAGATCTGTCATCAAAGGCAGAGGGAGAGTCCCTTCTGGTTCCCCCTGCTCATTACAACTTGAAACTAGTGCCCATTACCTTTAAAACAAACCCTAGAAGACTGAGGTGCTAGAGGCCCTGAGCCAGGAATCACCTAAGAAGCCACAACCTGTGAATGCCAAGTACAGCCCATGAGCCACTGGCAGGAGCAACTTTTGATGGCAGGGAACCCTGGAAAAGGTAACCACACAGGGCTTGGACAGCCGGCCCTGCAGGGAAAGGAAAATAAAAGAAAACCAAACACCCTATGCCCTCAACCCAGCAAAGGGTCTCAGCATCCACCACCCAGGACTTCATCAAGCTGCTCAGGTCTGACTCTTGCTAGGTGGGCTGCTGTTGAAACACCATACACAATATACAAAATGCCCAGGCTCAACTATACAAACACACTAGTCTCCACAGACCCCTTGCAGAAGAAGATGCACTGAATACCCATCAGTACGCACATTAGGAAAGGGAAAGTCAAGCAATAGCTATGACATGAGTGATCAGAAGGGTGGATAGCTAGAAGACTGACTACACCATTTGTAGCCCAGGATGAAGAGACTAGCCTCACACGGCAGTGGAGGGAACACAGAATAGCATAGCTGCTGCTTAAAATGCTATAAAATCAAGCACGCCTCTGCCATGCCATCCAGCAACAGGACTCTGATATTTACCCAAAGGAGCTGCAAATGTATGTCCACAAAAAACCTGCACATGGGTGTTTATAGCAGCTTTATTCATAATTGGCAAGCTTGGAAGCAGCCAAGATGTCCTTCAGTCTCAGTGAAGGGATAAATAAACTGAGGCCCATCCAAACACTAGAATATTGTTCAGCACGAAGACGAAATGAACTACCAAGCCAAAAAAAGACACGGAGGGGACTTAGATATTGCTTATGGAGTGAATGGAGCCAATTTGAATAGACCATGTGTGTTGTACAACCCCATCTCTGAGACATTCTGGAGAAAGCACAACTCTGGAGATAGGAGAAAGGTCAGTGATTTCCAGGGGCTGGAGACAAACCGGGATAAATAGACAATGTTTGGAGGACTCTTGGGCTGGGAAGCCCACTCAGCATGACTACCGTGATGGTAAGTGCCATTATTTGAACCTGAAAGCTATCTGGTCCCAATGTGTTGTATAAATGTGTAGTCACAATGTTTAATGAATGGTGCAGGCTACAGGCTCTGAGTGACAGTGATGTTGGGTGGAAGTCCATCCACTATGACCAGTAAGGATGTTGATAATGGGGGAGGCTGTTCTTGTGAGAGGGGTATATAAGGTCATCTTTCCTCTTGAAAGTACAAACAGTTTTTTGGGGGATCTGGACCGTCTTCCTGCCTGCCCTGTGACATAGGCATCATCAGACACAGGTGCCCTCTCTCACCTGTTCACTGGCTTCCTGTCTGTCTCCTCTCAAAGTGAAACCTTCTAGAGAGCGTTGGCATGTCTGCTGCTCTTGCTGGCAGCTCTGGGCAGTGCCTAGTTGGTGTAGTACCTGATCTATATCCCACACAGCCTTCTGGCTGGACATGAGTTAGAAAGCACAATGCCCAGCATGGGGTGTACCCACCAACCTTGCATGTGTAAGGGCAGTGCAACCTCCATTTTCCTGTCTACTGACACCTGTTGCTTATCCATTTCTCGAGTGACCATAAGGCCAAATGCCCTAAAGGAAGCTAACCTTAATGGACACAAAGAAGGGAAACTTACCATTGCAGACATCAGCATAGCCTTCCTTAAGACCCCACTGAGCCTTAGGGGAGTCCTGTCCCCTGAAGAAATTTCTGCCTGTGCCCACAGAACTTCCAAATGGGAGGCAAGCATCAGGCACGCCAGTGAACTCCCTGAGTCTGCAGGACTTGACCTGTGAGTGAAGGGAACTCGCGTCCTCAAGCTCAGCACCAGAATGTCAGTGAAGCAGTGTGACCAACCAGGACACCTGTAGGGTGTTTTTAGTTCCTTCTTGGCCCCACCAACTCCAGAGCATTTATGGTGCACATTCTACCTTTGGGCCCTCCATACACCTCTGCGCAGGTGATGGGATTTACCCAGAATGGTATTGGGCCCTTTGCTTTGGGACTCACATCTGCAGAATTCCATTCTGACCCTCCACACCTGTTAATCTGATATTCCCTTTGCTACCCTGGCCTCTGTGGTTGTCACTTGCCTGGACCTCTATTCAATCCCACACCTCTATGCACCATGGAAGCACTTCACCCCCATCCCTACCCCTATCACTGTCCCAAAGTCCATCTGTCTGCAGTATTTCTTTCTCTGACTTTCCAGCTATCAGCTGTACAGAGGCCCTGCCAATCTTATAGCCTGTCCAGGGACCTCCAGGATGTGTCCTGCATTCTCTGGCATAGGTCCTCTTGGATAGGAACCCATGTTCCCTGACTAACCCTGGGAATGGTAGAAGCATGTGTGGTCACTTTGGGGTTTAATGGAAAGGACCATTTGGCTGAGATTAGAAGGTTTGCCCTCACCCAGAGTTCACCTTCATGATGCTGAAGGCATTCAAAGTGCCAAGCAAAGCCGGTTACCTGTTTCTAATCTGTCCAGCTTGAACAGAGAGTACAGTGGGGTCCCAGGCTGGCTTTCCAGAAAGCCCACTCCAGGCCACGGAAAATAAGTTGCCTGGCACAGGTGTTACACTTATCTGATGCTCTAGTCCCAACTCTTTCCTATGTGCACACATACATAGTATGTAGGCATACATGCACAAACAGGTGCACAAGCATAGCAGGCACAAACTGCCATACCCACTGGTCTCTGCCCCTTCAGAGTGGAAGGAAGATCTTGAGTTGGGTAGGGTTCTCAAGACCATCAAATGTGGAAATAGTGGCCTCAGAGTGGATCAACAAGACAGGAAAGACTAGCTGGAGGCGGGGCAGGGTCACAGGGTACAGATGTCAGATAGCTGCTAACTCCTTGCTAGTATACTGGAGGCTAAGTGAGTAGTGAGTTCCCTTCCCTTCATCCCTTCTTCCCTTCATCCCCTCCTTTCCTTCCTCCCTCCCTCCTTCCCTCCCTCTTTTTCTCCCTCCCTCCCTCCCTCCTTCCCTCCCTCCCTCCTTCCAAACCTTCTTTCCTTTTTGGGGGGATCTGTAGCCCATACTTTCCTGGAACTCACCAAAGCCTCTAAGCCTCCTGCCCCTGCTCTCCTAAACCCAGCACTAGATGCATTTTCTGACAGTGCTTCCTGTTCACACTGCCTGCCCCAGGGGCCTGGATGCAATTAAATCCCACAGTGAATCAGGGCCCCAGATTCTGGAGCCTGCCCTGAGTTGGGGATGAGAACACTATAGGTCAAATCACCCCCACAAAACTGTGCCACAGGCTCGAGAGAGCTGCTTTTCACAACTCTTGGTTCTCCAGTCTCCCTCACTGTGCATCACTGGCTGACACCCACCCACAGTTTCCCTCCACTTAAGCCATATTTGAGAAAGCAATTGAAAACTCGACGTATGCGGGGCTTCCATGACTCTTTTATTTTTGCCTGCGCTTGGTGGAGTTGAGAGCTCCATGCAGAGGCGCCTTGCTCATTATGTCTTTCTGGTGAGGCTCACTTTCAAGGTCAGGACAGCTGCCTATCTCTCGGTGCTCCACCCTGCAAGCCAATCTCCAGGCCTCACTGTCCCAATCGGGTGCTCTCTCAAGCATGAACTATCAAATTATTGTCAATTCCGGCTGATTTTCTAACAGACAATGGAAAAGCCTTCTGTGGACTTCGTGTGACTCCTACCCACTTTCTTATTTATTCAAAAATAACAGTGAAAGGTCACGGGCCCAGCACACGCAGTTAGCTCTTTGCTGTTTATTGAGTTTTTATGCTTGGTTTAAAACTGAATTACTGGGGCATAAAGTGAAAATGCATTTATGCCCTTCAGGAAAATCTGTACATAAAAATTAAATTGTATTATGAAAAGCAGAGGGAGCCATGTGGGACGTTCTGAGGAACTGATTAGATGATCAAAGTGCCTGTGAGGACCAGTTCTGATAGCTGAGGATAGTCTCTGTGAGTGCACTTTTGTCGTTTAGCATCATCACCTGGAGGCCTCATCTCATCCTGGGGGCACAATGCCAGGCAGGTATTTGTGGGACAGATAGGGCCAGAGTGGCAGGGCCACAAAGAGCACCCCTTCTTCAGTGGATCCCTCGTTTACTAACCAACACCTCAAAACAGAGTTCTGAGGCATTGCCCTTTGTGACCGAGTCTCTGGGATTCTGTAGTTGCTCTGGGGTCTGGCACAGTCCCCAGGGCACATATGGGATCCCATGGGCACAAAGAAGGCCAGGCAATGGTAGATCTTGGGAACAGTGGCTGGACAGACTCTGGGGCTGCAAATACTGTGGAGTGCGGCCCCAGAGCAGCAGACAGTCAGATTACCTGGCCCTTACTTGGATGATGGAGAGGCATGCCTTTAAGATGAGAGAGGGGAGGGGGATATCGTAGTGTCAGCAGGCCTTGGAAGTGTACAGCTGCCATGGAGTGAGCATGCAAAGCCTCTTTGGATGGGAGTACCCATATGTATCTGCAGACGTTTTCAAAAGATATTTTACTGGCTCCTTCTCTTTAACATAGACCCCCTAGAGCTACAGATAGTAGAGAACATGGATACAGGTTCCTCGGGTGAGTTGCAAGTGTCTTAGATGGCCTGAGCCAGAGACAATGAGCTGTCTGTCTCCATGTGGATGATGGGACCAGGAAGCTTGACACTGTCACCACCATTCCCTGCTATCTGGGCTCCAAGCCCAGGGCCACACCATCCAAGAGAACAAGGCCCCTGTGTCCACAGGCAGACACTGCCCATGGTTTGGCCATGTTCCACACTGGTGAGCACAGTGCACCAGTACTGGCAGTTTGCTTTTCACTTATATAGTCAGTGGAAGAGCATAACACACATCTGCTGCTGTAGAGATCAGAACAACAGCTCTTGGGCTGGGGCCTGGAGAGTGACTACCAGAGTGGCTTAGGGTGGTGGTGGTTGTCACAGAGAGCATTGTTGCTTGGAGCTTTTTAGGATTTACATCTTCTATGTAAGTCAAAATATGTCCCCAGACATAACACCAGGGCTACAGCCACTTAGAACTCCTGCAGCTTGAAGCCAGTCAAGTTGAAGCTTTGTTTGGGTGCAGGTGTCAGCTACAGCCCATAGTGTAGCTCACTGACTGCCCCATAGTGACAAAGAAGGGACTGGCAGGTGGCAAATGAATCCACCCTGTAGGCCAGAATTGGAAGAATGATTTATTGAGCAGACAGCAATAGGGCAACAAGCTGGGCATTAACTAGAGCAGCACCAGCAAGCAGGAGTGGGCTATAGGCTCTCCATCTGGTATAAGCATGTGTGCAATCAGGTGAGGTTTTCTATGCATTTCCCTGGCAAACAATTCACACCAAATGAAGGAAAATGGTTCAGCTCTGGGAGTATGTGCAACTTCCAATCTTGTGATCTCTGCCACACAAAGGGAGAGGGGCCATGTAAATCAGGGTTATGCAAATAAGGGCAGTCTAAGTTCTTCAAATCAGTCCTAGTGAAAGGGTCAGGTCACAGGACACCACAGGGTGGGTTACCACATTCCTCTCCTAGGGGTTTGGGATTCCGGCACTGAAGCTTAAGAAACTCTCAGGTGGGAACCAGGTCTATTTTCTGGTCCCTTATGAATGGCCATGTAGCAGTGGCAGTGAGCAGGTAGGGACAAGGTACCAAGGTGCCATGTAATGAGAAATGGTATTTTCTTAACCTTTTTAATTGTTAGATTAAAAACATGGGTCCAGAAGGAGGGAAGCTTGGGTAGCATCTTCCTCTTCCTGAAGATGGCTTAACACTCCTCACCACACCTTTTTTTGGGAAAAGCTCCAGCAAGCTCCAGGAGATGGGAAGTCTCCTCTGTGTTTGTGCACAGACGTGTGCCACCTCCAGCTGCTCTTCTGAGACCTAAGTAAATGTGAGTGACCCCCAGGGCCAGGGTCTAGGCTGTGAGGTCCTTCCAGCCTTGTCTACAGGTTTCCTGTGGGGAAGGGGCCTATCCCCACCAACCCCACACAGCAGTGCCACCCTTCACTGTGCTGTTGATTATTTGACCTTCCCCCCAGAAAGGTCACAGCATCCAGTTACCCATGGCTCTGAAACTGAAGCAATTTTCAAACAGAGAGAAAACTTTGCTCCATCTGGGCCCCAACTGTGCCCAGTGATCCTGCAGCTAATGAGACGTTTTAGCTCCACAACGCTGGCTTGCTCCAGAGCCTTCAATCAATGGAGATCATTCTACTCCTTGACTGGCAAATTAATAGACTCGCCCTGGCCTTTCCCAGGAGTTTATGACTTAGAAATGATGCTGATGGTTACTCCGTTTTTATCTGACTGGAACAGCGTTGCCTGTCCACTGGGAGAGACTGAGCTGGGCAGAGGATGGTCAGCTTCTCAGAGGCAGGCAGGGGTTTCACTTCTCACCCTCCACTTGCTGGCTTGTCCCTGCAAGACACCGAGTTTATATCCAGACATAAGCACATTTCCAGTCCTGTCAGAACAGGAGGCACTAGATAGCCAATGTGACACTATCAAGCCTGAGAACAATTCTGCACATATTTGAATCTATTTGATTCTGCAGTCACTTCTTTCTGACTCCCATCTGGATCACTTCCCATAAAATGTTCTCAGGGCATTTCCCATAAAAGTCACTTCCTCTGAGATGATACCCACTCACCCCATGTGTGGGTGTCTCTGGGAGACCTGATCTTGCCATGTCTAGGACCTGATATCACTGGCAGAACAGGGTAGCTGTGACCTTGTCCAAAGCAGGACCTGTGTCCTGACCCCTGACCCAAGATTTAAAAATTCTGGCACCTCATCTCATCTCCTCTCCATACTCCATAGCCACAAGCAACCACTCAGCTTAAGGCATCCATCCTTGGAGAGCACCTAGGACCCAACCACTCACCTTGCCTCCTGTCTTTTCCCTGGGTTGAGTCATCTCTGACATAGGCTCTTTTGCTCTCTCTGCATAGATACTTTGCAGAGCCAAGGCACAACCATCTCCGTGTTGGTGGCCTTGAGTTCCAAACTCTCATGAGTAGGGCTTTCAAGTTGATCTTCTAGCTCTAAGCCTTGAGAACTGAAGGCTTAAGGCTTCAAGTTTTCAAATGCAGAAGCTTATTGCTCAGGGCTTAGAGTGCCAACATCTAGCAGCTAGAGCTACAGCCCCTGAGCTCTGGATGCCGAGACCCTTGGCCCCTTAATCCATGGCAACTCTCTGGAACTTCCTCATGACTTAGGACTGCAATCTTTGTAGTTTTAGCTCCATCTTCCCTACTTCTCTGTCCTTCTGTTGTTCTTAGACTTTGTTGTAGTGAGATATCCACCTTACCTGCAACTGTGGCACTGAACATGTCCATTGGGGCATGGGAACAGGTGCGGGCATGATGTGTCAGGTGGGGGGGGGGACTAGGTCTGGGGTCCCAGAACCCAGTTCACTCTCTTACTTCCTGGTCATAGACAGAGAGCATCTGGAGACATCCTTGGGACAGGAACCTGTGGTTATCATCTGTTTCTGGTGTAAGTGATTTCTCCCAGAATAAACATCCATCAGCCTATCGTTTCCCAGATTCCTATTTACCATGCTTTACTTAGTTTGTGCCCATGGTCACTCTGGAACACTGCAGCTGTCTCCTTGTGTGACAGCTCATAGTTTTTCATATCAAGGTTCTTGCTTTTCATGGGGATCTGGTAGGCCCTCACACGGACTTCTTTCTTGGGTACTAGTGCAAAGAATTTGATGGAGACTTGTGAATTGCAGCACCAAGAAAAGAGACTTTAGTAAGAAAGAATTCACTTCCAAGGGAGTGGAAAGGGAGACAGTTTAGAAGCCCAGATCCTTCACCAAGGACTGGAGCTTGTCTGGCTCATTTGTATAGCACAGTCTTCCTGCACAGGTTCTGTCAGCTGCCTCTCAGGAGGGGAGAGGTCATTCCTAGTCTTCTTTGCCAATAGGTCTTTTTTGTTTGTTTGCTCATTTTGCACCCTCTTTTTACGGTCTTCTAGATCCCCTCACTGCTCTGCCCGCCCGCTTCATCCTCAGCTGTCTCCTGGTTGCGCTGCTTCTGCCTCTGCCTTTGCTTCTGGCACTACAGCTAGAAGCCTGCACATCTTACCTGGTCTTCTTGTGGCAAGCCAAAACTGGTGTACCTGTGAGAAAGATTACAGTAGGCAAAGAGAACATTCAGGAAAGGCCATCATCAGGTCCAGTGTTGCAGCGCCAAGGCGGGGCAGGAAGCAGGAGGGATGACCCCTAGATTACTTTGATAACACTAAGAAATAGCTAGACAAGAAGTGGGACATACCTGTGCCTGGGGGCCATCCCACCAATCAATCCATTTAAATAACCGCCAAGCTCCCTCACACCATTCACAGGCTTGGGGTTTGATTCCTGGATAGAAACAGTGGCAAGGTAAGCAGGTAGCTTGCCATTCATTAAGCCAGTCTTCATTGGAGTGGAGTTTTCTAAAGACAGTGAAAAAATGCCTGAAGCAGCCATGAGTGGAAATGGATCCTGATGCTGGTATGGCACCTGTGGCTGCCATGAGAACATGTCTTCTTGCAGACCCGAGTATGGTTTCCTATAGGCATCTATGAGTGGTGACAGTCCAGCCAGTCATCAAGAGAGGGCACACTTGGTGGACAGCATTCAATCAAAAGGTCAATCCTCAAAGAGCTTTAGTTATTTGAAGGACATATAAATTAAAGGGAGCTCAGCGGAGGCCTGCACTTAACTATGGCATCACTCTCTCCCTCCCCCCACTCTGTGTGTGTGTGTATGAGTGTGTTTGTGTCTGTGATGTATATTTAAAGGCCAGAGGACAACCTTGGGTGTCATTTCTCAGGTGCTATTTCAACACCTTTTTTTATTGAGGCCTGGGACTCAATAAAACTCAGCTGCAACACTGGACCTGATGATGGCCTTTCCTGAATGTTCTCTTTGCCTACTGTAATCTTTCTCACAGGTAGGATAGGCTGACTGGCCAGACAGCCCCAGGGATTCACCTGTCTCTACTTTCCCACTGCTGCAATCACAAGTGTGTGCCACCATGCATGGCCATTTGTACATGGGTTCTAAGGGCTAAATTTAGGTCCCTGTACTTGTTAGGTTAGCTCTTTGCTAGCTGAGGATTTCTCAACCTATCCTCAATATTCTTATCATCATAATAGTTTCTCCATTGCTTAGCTCCTAGCCCAACACCCTTTTTCTTCAGTGCTGTTGGGTTTCCATCTGCAGCCCCTTCATCAGCTTCACTGTAGGCAGAATTTTTCATCGGGACCACCAGTCAGCACTGTCTTGCCAGCTGGCTCCCTAATAACCACACAGAGACTTAATACTAATTATAAATGCTCAGCTAACAGCTTAAACTTGTTACTAACAAGCTCTTACAACTTAAATTAACCCACATTCTTATATATAGCTTATCTCAGTATGGCATGCACATCTTCTGCTTCTTCTGGATCTGCCCAAGACTCCGCAGACTCTGTTCTTCTTCCCAGCGTCCTCCCAATCTGGCTCTCCCTTCCAATCTCTTCCTGCCCAGCTATAGACCAGTCATTTCTCTATTAACCAATGAGAGTGATACATATTCACATATACAAAGATTGTTTGACAGCACTCCACTAACTCCTCTGCACTGCAGCCTCCCAGGCTTTCTTGCTAACCCATTGCAAGGCACAACGGTATCAGACTCAGTCTGATCAGGCCTCAGTCATCCCCAGCCTGGATGCTCTACATACTTAAACCTTCTTCCTTCTTCCCCCTTTCCTTCCTTTTCTTTCTCCTCTATGCCTTTTGGTACTTCTTCCCTGGCTCCACTAGGCAGTTCTGTTGCAAGGCTCCTACATTTCTTTTATCTGGTGGCCTCCTGGCTGCCTTCTTTCCCTCCTCAGGTCCTAGAAGCCACACACCCTCTCTCACTCCATTGATCAGGAAAGCCTAATCTTAGCTCTGTCTTTCTGGTCTCATGGGAAAACACTGGAAAGATTTAGACCTAAGATCAGCTTGAGGTGCATTCTTCCTGTTTCCCAGGATTCCAAGGGACTGGACTGAGGTCTGCTCTGCACTGTTGGCCAGCATGGCACAGAGCAATTGAAGGCTTACACTTGCCAGATAAGCATGATTGGTTCCCAAATGCACTGCACCATCATCCTGGGTGTGGAGTTGTCTGCACTCTCCTTTACCTTGCCATCAGTTACTCAGCTCCAAGAACCCAAGGAGTGCTTTCTTCCTTCTAAAGCCATCAGCGCCTTCCATATTTCTAAAATAACGCTGTATACAGCACTTACCTCCATTGCTGGTTTCTCTCAAGAACTGCTCAAGCTGTGGAGATGGGAACTGCTCAGGGTGGGAGACTCTCTGCTGAGGTGCTTGGCATTTATCCCCTTGGCTGGGGCAGTACGTTTTAATCATGAAGCGTTACCATGCTTCTAAATGGAACTGGGGGGAAATGTTAAGCACTGTCTTCTCCAAATTCCCAGGAAGCAGTTAACCCCAACAAACGGCCGACTCTGATAAACAAGAGGGAAATTAGCGGGTGTCAGTTGTGCTTAAAGCTAGGGATGATTATGTGGGAGTCCAGCCAGCCGGTTTGAGTCCATTCTGGTTCCCTGTCAACAATGATGCACAGGCTCAAGCAAGAACAGGCTGCAAAGCATCACTGGCCAGTTTTGTTGACTGGAGATCACAGAGGACCCTAAATGCCAGGCCACATGTCCTTCTTTACCAACCCAAGAGATCACAAGAAAGTGAAAACAGCCAGAATCAAGGGTGTTCCAGTTCACTGCCCCTCTGCATGCAAGTATGTTCTGTGGCTCCTCTATATACCTGACATTGCCTAGTGGCTAGAACAAGAGCTCTTTGTGTTCATTACTTCAGTGAATCACCTGGCTGGATGGCTGCAGATCCCATGCTTGCTGCTAAGAGACATGGATGGACAGAAGAGGGACCAGCCCCACCCACCGGAAGCTCATTCTGGCTGTGAAGCAAATCTTAGCATCATATGCAAAAACTCAGGAATTGTAACAAGAGTCACTAGGACCCAGATTCAAATACCAGACTACAGTGGACACATAGATAGCCCTACTGTCCATCCCCCTTTCCACAGTGGTCAGCCAGGTAGTGTGGGTGGACTTGGCTGTGTCTGGTACCCCAAGCCAACCATCATGGAGTATGATAAAGGCCTATTCCATGCTTCTAAGAAAGCAGAGACTCCAAATATCGTACAATGAGCTGTTAGAGCAAACTGAACCTGAAGTTTTTTTACTTTGCTTGTTTCTCTATATTCTTTGATATTTTTTCCAGGCTTGTGTTGAGATTTTTTTCATCAGTTAAAAAGCCAAGGGCTCTCACAGTACGCTGATGAATGTGTCATAGTTCTCAGCTTAGTGCAACAAGATGGTACGAACTTCTCTGGTGGTGTCCTGGAACATGGAAACAGCCTTGTGACACATAGCTTTCCTTTTCCCCAGTGACAAGCTCTTGGTGTCTCTCAAGGCTATTATGGCTTGTATGTATACCTTTGCTTTTATTGATCAGTTGCATTTCTTGGCTCTGCCAATGCAGTGCTGAAGGGTTTGTAGTTTGCCCAGTATGAGGGGCTCATTTTCATGTTGGGGCAGACACACCTCATTGCTGTCTGTAACCCTTTAGCTGGCCCATCTTATCTTCAAGCCTTATGCTCTCACCCCTGGCAAAATAAGCCTTCTACAATTTCATTCCATAGCCTTCTAGTCTTTTATTTTATTTTTATAAGTATTTTGCTGATTCTCTGAGGATTTCATGCAATATGTTTTGATTATATTCACCCCAAGATGCACACCCATTCCTTCCATCCAACATTTTGTCCTTTTTTTCTTATAAGCTAACCATCCTTTGACTTCACTTTGTGCTTCCCATATACTCTGGGTGTGGAGCCATCTACTGGAGCCCAACCTATCAGGAGCAACACCTTGAAGAAAATGGACTTCCCCTCCTCAGAAGCAATCAGCTCTCTGTAGCAACTCATTTAGGAGAGAGGGCTGGTGAATCCCTTTTAACTCCTTTCTAGTCTTTTTAAAGCTCTTGATGAAATGTGTGTTTTGGAAGCTTGCAAGATGTATCACTTGGTAAAGTGTTTGCTTTGCAAAGTACAAGGACCTGAGCTCAATCCCAGAACCCATCTTTAAAAAAAATCTAGGCATTGAGGTACATGTGTGGGAGTCCAGCCAGCCGGTTTGAGTCCACTCTGGTTCCCTGTCAACAACAATGCACAGGCTCAAGCAAGAACAGGCTGCGAAGGTACATGCTTATCATTAGCAATGGGGAAGCAGAGACAGGAGGATCCCTGGAACTGGGAAGTCAGCTGGCCCAGACTAATAGTTGATCTCCAGGCTAGTGAGACCTTGTCTCAGCCAAGAGTCTGAAGTACACACACACACACACACACACACACACACACACACACACACACACGCGTGTGCATATACACACTTGTGCACATGCTCTCAGGAGCTCAAATGCACGCAGTGTGTGCAAACACAGGTATGCCATACTCATATGTTGTGTCTAGTAACTTAAATCTTACAACAATATCTTCAAGAGATCTGTGTGTGTGTGGAGTCTTTTAGACAGGAGACATGTTCCTCACTTTCCTACCTGCTTGGAGGGGACTGACCCCTAGTGCCATATTGCCCACTCTGATTGGCAGGGACAGCACTGTGCCTCAGCTCTGAGTGTCACAATCCTCTCAGCAGTCCAGATCCTGGACCCCAGCAACCCTCACATTACCAAGACAGACTAGTAGAACCAACAGCCCGCAGAGCTCAGGCCTAAACCTCCTTTTCTCTACTAATCAATGCACTTTCCACTGTGTGTCTCCTGTCCCTTAAGCTGCCTCCCTGAATCTGGTCCTATTCTCCATTTGAGCTTCTAATTTGGTAAGCCTTCTTGTGGCCCCAGCTATCGATTGCTTATTCATTTTAGATCTTACAAACAGCTTGTGACCCACCTGTCTAATCCTTCCACAGTGACCTTCACACACAGACACCTTCTGCCTTCATGGCTGCACACACATGCACACATGTACTGTCAAGGGCTCTGAGCCCTGAGGGGAATAGGATGGGTGTTTATTTTGAGCCCTGAAGCAAGGGCTTGTGGGCAGGAGGTTTGAAATTCCCTCCCTCAGTAAACTGTTGCTTGCATGAAGAGGAGCTCTGATGTGTAGGTCCTCCCTGAGAGTTTTCTTTCCAGTCACTCTTTTGGCCTAGACTTGAGGTCTTTTAACAAGTGGCTCCTGAGGGGCATCCTGGCAGCCTATGTAGCTCAGGGAGCTGCCTCTTCCCTGTGACTCTCACTCCTGTGAAAATGCACCTGCATCTTGCTTAAGCAGAACCTGGGCTGTGGCTACTAGGGAGCAGAAACCAGCCTCTCTTTGGAATCTTCCAGAAGCTCCAATGGTGCACAGGGGAACCAGAAGAGTGATGGCATGCCCACAGTTACTGTGCCCATCATCCAGAAAGGAGGGAGGCCTTATGGAGCTCAGCTGCAGAACTAAAGGCAAACCCACACACCTGCCCCTAGGAAAGACACACAGTAGGGGTGGAATACAGCAGAGTTGCTGGGCCCTAGTTGGTATGAGGGTGATCCCACCATCCAGGCAAAGGCAGGTAGTGTACATTTCACAGTCTTTGTTTATCCTCCTTAGGCCAGAGAGAAATGGAATGCTGGGAATGAGGCAGGTCAGACTTTAGACAAGCCTCTTGGTGGGTCTGAGGCCTGTCAGTCAAGGGGAGGAGGCAGCAGCCTGAAGTGGGAGGAATTGGCTGTGCTGGAACAGGGATGGCAACCACCACTCACCAGGGCTGCCAGACTCTTCTTGGTGAGTAAGAGAAGAGGGTAGAGAGGGAGATAGAAGAGGAATGGAAACCTTTCTACCCAGGATCTCTCAATGATCCATAAATATTGGAGAACAAGGAGATTATAACTCTGACCATCCCCAGTGCTCTGGGCAACTCCTGTTCTTTGGGAGCCTTTCTCCTTCTTACCTCTATCACTATTCATTTATCCTTGGTCCAATCTTTGTTGAGGCCAGTGTGGGCCAACCTTGGCCCCAAGTGTTGGGCAGGAGCAGAGTATGAGATCAAGGCTGAGGCACAACTGAATTCCAGTGGTGGGGACAAGACAGAAGCAAGGGTGGCCCTTGGCACCAAGACAGCCCCACATCTGTCCTGTGGGGTAGGGTCTGAAGGAACAGTGGATATGAGGGAGCTCTTTGGGCAGCTGGAGCCGGGGCAGAGTGAAGAAGGGCAGGCTGTTATGGAGAGCAAGCTAAAGCCATAATGGCCTATGTGAAGCCCACATACTCTTCTGATCCCCTGAAGGACAACAGAGATGAACATCATCTGCATTGCTTTGGGGGCTTCCTGGAGCAGGCAGAATGGGGCAGGAACTTGGCCATCTAGAGGCAGGGAGGGCTGGTATAGCATAGTAGTCAGACTGGAGACTGTACTTTGAAATTAAATTAAATCTAGCTGGGTTGTTCAAAGGGCAGGAGTGGGGCTGAAAAGTTTTTGTTGTTTGTTTTTGTATGCAAAGCTATATAGTTCAGAGCTTTCATGGTGGGAGCAGGACCCTTGGGGGGAATAAAGACATCTTTACCTGGGGGTCTGGGTCTCAGGACTGATGACCTCAGCCAGAATCATGGGCACCTGCTGATTTGCCTGCTCCTGGCTGAGCGATGAGTGTGAGTTGTGGTATGAAGGCACTTGAATGATGTTGTGCTTGAGACCTTGGCAAGCAGAAAGCATTTAGGATCATGTCCTCAACTGAGAAAATAAGTTGACACAGTTCATAAGTGAGGTCAAGGGTTCCAAGAAATGTCCCTGTCTGCTGCCACATTGCACCTGATGACTCTTAGCCATCTACTTCTTTTGAAGACAGAGAAGCATTCATGTCTCAATCTCACGGCTAACTCAATAGAGACACACCCCACACACACCCTGTAGACTTTCACAATGCTCGTGGAAGGTCTCCCCTCAGCCTGGGGAGGCCCAGGGAAGGTGGAGTCTTGTCTATTCATCTTGGGATGTTCACTGTCATTACCATTGCTGACAGCCAGAGCTGCTGCCACAGGACGCTGCTTCTGTCTGGCCCTAGAACACAACAGGGGGTAGAATACCAGGCTTGTGTCCTGGGAGTCATTTTGTACCAAATTCTGAGGCTTCCCTTTAGAAAAAATGACTCATTCCTAGAGGAACTCAGCAAACCCTACAGTGGCTGTAAATGTTACCCTTTGTCGTTGCTGCTGGGCCCTAGATGTGGTTGACCTCTTCCTCGCTCCTTAGCCCTTCTTACTCTAATAGCCTGAGCCCTGGGTATTTTTAGGGGGTGTGTGGGGTGACACATCCTCTTTTTAATTCTATACTGGTCAGACAGATATGGACTGACCCTCAGTCTTGGTGGTGTCACAGTCAAGAACAGCTGTGACCAGAGCTCACTCATCTATGCCCAGTCCCAAGGCAGTCACTTCATAGAATCTTCTTGATTTGGCATTGAAGACAAGCCCAGTGGCCATTTATTATGTCTACTTCCCCTCTGCTCCATTCTGACCTCCTATTGTTTGATCTCCTCCTGCTAGCATTGTGCTGTTGTGGCAGCTGGTTCCACTGTAGCATGACACTGCTTCTCAGAGAAGCTTCTGAGAGCCAGGATAGCTTATGCCCATACTCTCAGCCTCAGACCTCACTATAAGGGCTAGCCATCTTCTCACCTCCATTCATGTGACACATCAGAGTTGCTGTCATGGTGCTCAGGGCCTTTTGCCATCCTGAATTGTCCCCCCACTCTTTCAGCTGCCTTTGTAACTCAACAGCCCGGTGATCTCCTCACAGTTGGCCCAGTCACTTTCTATGGGATGACCAGAATAAAGTCCAGGCTTGGCTTCTAGAAGGCTGCCTTCTCCATGCTAATCACACTATTCTGGACCACAAAAGAAGTCAATTCCTAGAGACCCCTTTCACACACTGAAGTGCTGGCTGGCCACAAAGCAAACCCAGCAGCCTGTGGTAGCAGCCAGCTCTGTCATCACAGCCTTGCCTTTCGAGCCTAGCTACAAGTCTTTAGTGCATTTGTTACTCCAAGCATGTGTCATCCACATTTCTTATCCAGTGGTCCCTGAATTGTGCCCAAAGACACATCCATTATGTTCAGCAATGTCAATTCAGTACCTGCACCCTACCTCCTCATCACCCAGCATACAAACATCTCATCCTTGTATTTAAGGCGACTGGAATGTGTTGTTCATCCTCTTGTTTGGAATGTGGGATGAACTTTGTGGAGGCCCCTGGATCCCCATGCCAGATGATCAAGCAGCTGGTGCTTCAATGTGAGCATGCACAGACTGGATGGGCAAGAGTAGAAGAGGATATGGACCCACAGGTAACATTCCCAGCCCCAGTGTTATCTCTACAGGCCCTGAGTCCCTCTCCTCTCTGGCTCAGTAAGCCTGCATGTATGGTGCTTAGCATTTCCATTTGATATCAGAATGTATGATGCCTGGAGACCAGGCCATCTTCACCACATCCTCCTCTTTCTAACAGTCTGTGGCCTGGGTCCTGGAAGGACAACAGTCCCCCATGCCTTCCAGAGATGCCCTTCCTAAGCCTCCAGGTGGGATGACCAGGGGAGGTGTTTTGACCTCAGTCTAATCATGCCTTATTGTCTCTGTGAGTCCCTCTTTTCCCTCATTGACTTCCTCCAGACCCTGGAGCAGGGTGTGTGTGTGGGGTCCAGATTCTTCCGACCAGTTTCCTTTCTCTCCACAGGAGCCCTTTCCAGACTCTCTTCCTCTGCCTCTTTCTTAGTCTCTCATTTCTTCTTACTTCCTTCCCTTCTCCATCTCCATCCTTTTTTCTCTAATTTATAAAAAAAAAAGGTGCATAATATAAAGTAATGAAGCAATAAATACACAAGTGACTAACATTTCTCACATTTAACTTCAGGTACAGCAACATCCCCTGTGCCTCATTTTTCCTCAGAACTTTCTGGGACCCCCTACTCTCCTCTACTCTGAATGTCCCTCCTTGGGTGTCTATGTACCCTCAGAAACTGCTGCCTTCCCTGCTCTCCAGCTTGTCATTTCCATCACAGATCCCAATGACCTGTGATCATGGACACCCCAGCCCTGAAGCAGGGCAGATGGTCCCAAGGGCAGGTCGCTCATTAACCAACCACCGGGATTCCAGTTATGACCCAACTGCAGAGGATGGCCAGTCTAGGCAGACACTAGCTTGATATGTTGACCTACCGCAGCTCTTCTACCTCAGCCTGTGACAACATGAGGATGCTATGCTGTGAGGGTAATAGAATGTGTGGAAGACACCAGGGGTTGCCTGGAGCTGCAGCTGATTCACACTCCAAGGATATCTGAGAAGGCAGGCATATCTTGTTTGGGTTTGTAAGATTCTTCTGAAGCTAGACTTCCATTTGGAGACCCACAACCACATCACTTGCCCTACACTGGACTTGGGTTCCCTGAGGACTCTTGTGGGTGCTGCAGCCACCTTGTGCCATAAAATTGGATGGCTGTGACTCCAAAGCTTGCCTGGGATTCAACACCATGAACAACACCAACTGCGGTGCTTGGAGGTTCTATGGGACCAAGTGATGGTTTCTCTTCAACTCCAATAGAAGTGTTTATATAGAATAATAAGGAAAGAGAGAGATCACATTGTGATCGACATGTGTATGGTTTCATTGGCAGACACAGTACCAAATTTGGGTCATACTTGGTGCCAAACAGGAGTGATGACAGCAGGCTCCTTATAGCATGTGCTCTGGCATGCCCTATTTTCAAGTTGAGCATAGAGGTTGCTATTGTCTACTATTAGCAAAGAGCCTGAGAATCCTGCAACTGTTTTAGGAGGGAAGGACCACTATGCTGGCAGAAAGAAGTGGGGTGCTTCACATGCAAACTTCATAAAATGTGCTGTCCTGTGTTCAGACCTGTGCGTGCTGCCATGTGCTCAGGTCTGTGTGTGCTGCCCTGTGCTCAGGCCTGTGTGTGCTGTCCTGTGCTCAGGCCCGTGTGTGCTGTCCTGTGCTCAGGCCTTTGTGTGCTATCCTGTGCTCAGGCCTGTGTGTGCCATCCTGTGCTCAGGCCTGTGTGTGCCATCCTGTGCTCAGGCCTGTGTGTGTTGCCCTGTGCTCAGGCCTGTGTGTGCTGTCCAGTTCTCAGGCCTGTGTGTGCTGTCCTGTGCTCAGGCCTGTGTGTGCTGCCTTGTGCTCAGTCCTGTGTGTGTATTCCTATCAAGCAAGACTATTGGTGACAGTAATGACAGCAGCCAGCACCTCTGGATCACCTGATTCATCCTGTCCTTCAACAGCCCTTGCCTGGTGGTTGCACATGTAGCCACTCAGGGGGATCCCTTTAGAATCTCAAGTGCAGGGCTGCATCATCTGACCACACACTATTCACTCCAGAGAGTGGCAGCCTTCACACCATGGTTTGTGTGTGTGTGTGTGTGTGTGTGTGTGTGTGTGTGTGTGTGTGTGTGTGTGTTTGTGTGTGCACTAAACAAAAGAGCTGAAAGCCTCAATAGACATGAACTGAACCCAACCAGCTTCTTTCTCCTACCACAGCTGCTATCCTTGCTAGGGCCATTCTGTGAACTGAGGGCCTCACTAGCCAGGCTGCTCCAAGTAGCCCCTGAAACAAGTGAAGACAACATCTCATCCTTTCCATGCCCACATCTCAACTTCACCAAAAAAGATGGATAGATAGACAGGAGGGAGACCACTTGCCAGGTGGGGCCAGGGGCATCAATGGCAGATTCCCATCTTGTAGGGGACATCATAAGTGGAAGGGCTTTCTCTTGCCTGTGCAAGGTTTGGGAGCTCTGTTGCTCATCAGGATTCTTCAGCTGCTTGTCCTGCTCAGGCTTCTACACACCAGCCCCACATTCCTCATCTGGATTATAGCTGACACCTGGACTCACCTTTCTCCTTGGCAAAGTCTGGGTAGCATGGTTCTGCCAAATCTCTTCAGCTGCTTGTGCCCCAGCCCCGCTAAAAGTTTTTTATTTACTGAGTTCAGCCCTCAGACCATTAGTACAGATGGAGACTGAGGTTGGAGTCTCCATCTTAGGTAAGAACAAACCTTGACCTAGAAGAAGCAGGGCTTTCTGGGATGGCTGTGGAGGTCGTTTCCCAGCCTCTCCTGCAGTTATGAGCATTGAGCTCTTGCTCTCCATCCTGTGGAATATGCATAGTCTCTCAGCAGTAGCAGATGCACATGGATGCAGGTCAGGATACAGACAGCTTGATGCTTTGATTCCAATATCACAGAGGCTTGGAGCCTCCCGGGGTCTCTGCCCTGTACTTGAGCCATTGCACAGAGTCCTGAGGAGAGAGCATTGGGCAGGAAGTATACAGGCAGTGGGAGAGAGGAGGGCATCAGCTAATCTACAAAGGACAGAAGGTTCCAGAAGGTTGGTGCATCACTGGGTCATAGATGCAGGGGCTAAGGAAGTGCCAAGTGGTGGTGTATAAATATTAGAGATATTGCTTTGTATAGCTTAACAAACCTTAATTAAGTGTCTTTCTGCAGACACCCAACTAATCACAGGGTTAAAGGATGACCAAGGCACTGCCTCCCCATTAAGGAAACCACAATCAGTCATCAGTTTCTGGGCTGCCAGAGCTCAAACCCATCTGCAGCAAGCTTGAGCTCAACTCTGTCTGCAGAAAGTATTCTGTGAATGCTTGGGGACAACTGCTCTGTGCCTGGGGAAGGGCTCACACTGAGGTCTAGCACCCTTGTGTCTTTTGTAGACAGGTATGGAAGGCATCAACTAGCACTCTTGACCTTCTCTAGGCATGATGGTGGAGGGAGATGTAACGTGGATTTTCCTGCTTGTGCGTGTGTAGCCAGACTGATTGTCTGCACTATCTTTGGCCTACTGACCTTTTCCATGGTGTCCTTCATCCCCTCCTCATGACTATACTGACATGTAGGAAGCTGAGATCTTGTGCCTGCATGCAGAGTGTAAACCATAGGGCACCACTGTTTGCGTTAATATCCTTGGAGGTGAGTTAGGACCCCGGGACATCTTAGGGAGATTTTTATCTGCTCAATATTTTTGTAAAGAGTTTCTTTGTTAATCACTGTTCCTTGACCATGGTATCCTGAGTGATCTGTTAATTTTTCACAGGGGTCCTGTGTTTTCCCAATGACTCGCTGTATTGACTCATCAGATTCTTCACCTGAGTAACTGATGAATTAATAATCCCCAATAATGGATGGCATTACGTTATGTTAACGCACCTCTGTGGGATAAATGAAAGGCAGAGTGCAGCCGGGGAAGGGGAGAGGTCTCTGAGCTTATTAATTTAGCAGTCTAAATGAGAGTCGGAATCTCTGTCTGAATAAATATCGGGAGTTTGTTTCTGTCCCCGAGGTCTTTGAGAAAGTCGGTTATTGAAAGGATTGCTTCGAAAGCTTTTAACCCCCGCATAATTACCATGGCGCTCACCACCATTTCACTTCCATTAATCCAGATTTAGAATGATTTTCCTGCTGTCATTAGCCCAGGTTAAACGAGTTTGTTTTTATATAATTTTTTTCATAATCATGTCCTAGTAATATTCATGCAGAAAAAAAAAAACAGTGCTATTTTTCTGGCTGAGACCTCTGAAGGACTGCCAGACGTTCGTCAGCCCCTACCTAAGATACTCAGCAAAACTCTAGTGTGGTCTCAGTCTTGTTTCTAAACAGTGCATGGGCTGGGAGCTGTGTGACCCCTCACACCCAATTCCCACACTCACACACACTCCTGGGCCACACACCCAGAAACACACTAGCTCCCACATTCACTCTCATTCACATTCTCACATGTGCTCTCTCTCTCTCTCCCTCTCTCTCTCTCTCTCTCTCTCTCTCTCTCTCTCTCTCTGTCTGTCTTACACACACACACACACACACACATTCTCTTACAAATATATATTAGTCTGGAGAAGTCAAAACGATCCCAGGACTATATCAATACTGAAACATTGGTTGTGTTTGTATGCATATAATAGGAGATGAGTTGGAGGGGACTGGTAAGGTTCCTCTTTGTTGTTGCTTACAACTGTGAATACATGTACAATTATCTTAAAATAAACCATTTAATTAAAAAAAATGTTGGTGTTCACAGTCCTATTTAGAATCCCAATGAGCCCACAGCATTACAAATTTCCCATGAAATACTGCCAAAAGTAACTTCAATGTGTCCATGAAAACATAAGGATTATATATGTTATACATGCACAATGCATACTATGTTTGGATGGCATATATTTGTTGTGGTTTTTAGCTACTTCTGCTCAACTTTGTACAAAAATTATCAAATAAAATTCTCTGGTTTTGAGACATTCATAACATCACTATGGGATACTTAACCAAATTTGTTTTCCTATGAAGTATTCTACACACAAAAGAACTCAGGGTCTCTCCTAAAGTTTAAGCTAATATTAATATTTAGATTTGTTGGCAATGGGTTAGGCCAAATGTCACTCTCAAGAATCTGGCACTGCCTGTATGCCAATGTCCTGTGTATATGTGTAAATAAAGCCATGGAAGCATGCTCAAGCTGCAAGGCAGAGTGCCTGCAACCGGGGCCCATGTTTGCATCTGGTCATTTCTTTCTTTTCTTTCTTTCTCTTTTTTTTTTTTGAGAGAGAGAGAGAGAGAGAGGAGTGTAGTGGCCAGAGAAGGGCACTTGTTTCCTTGGAGCTAGAGTTTCAGATGATTGTGAGCCACCAACTAGGTGCTAGGAACCAAGCTAAGAGCTTCTGCAAATGATATGTACACTCTTGACTGATGAGCAATTCCTCCAGCCCCATATTTGAACCCTCCATACAGAACCCTTTGTAGCTTTCTGAGATGGAACCAAAAGAGGACCCATGTTCTAGAGAGATGAGTCACAGTGCTATGGTGACCTTGCTGAGGTCATTAGCTTTGTCTGATAGCATCATGAAAACCCAACGCTGGCTAGGTTCTGGACCCTGTCCTGCTCATCTACCCTTGAGCACTACTGCCAGGCACATCTTGGTTCAGGTGTGGGCCTAGTATCTCTGCCTTGTTCTTTAAGTTCTCTAGGAAAGCAGATACTGTATGCTTGGATTGTGTGTGCAGAGACTGATGGAGCACAGAACACATTGTGAAGATGATGGAAGAGCTGTTTGTGGAACCAGTGATGGAGAAAAACAGGAGTGCAGATAGGCAGCTCTCAAAACAGAGCTCACCTGCACACTGGAAGTATCCATAAACACTGGCTTATCCCTGACACATGAACATCCGACTACAAAGCCAGGAGAAGCAAGAGTGTAACTAGCTTATTCCTAACATACGAGCATCAGACTACAAAGTCAACAGAAGCAGGGTAATCTTAAAGGCTGCAGAGGGAAAGACAGATCTTCCTGAAGGAAGGGAGGAGTAGCAGTAGATGTATCCTCACAGACAAGGGCAGAGAAGTATAGGCAAGTGCAGGATATGATAATCCCACAAAGATAAACTTCCCTAATGACAGTTCCCAGAACAAGTCATGCAACTGAAAGACAGGACAAGAGGAGATGACCATCCCAGAGTTCATAATAATAATCCTTAGAGGGGCTTATTAAATGCACACAATTGCTCAACTCTAAGATGCATTTAAAATACTCTAATATTAAAGGCAAGAGTAAACTGGTGAAGCCCCTTGCAGCCAGTATGAGACTTACTGCATGCACATTTAAATTAAAATAGAAAAAGACTAATAAGAAATTAAGTGGGCTACACTAGTTAATTAGAAAAATGAATGGATAAATCTTCATTAGAGTGCCTGCATCTACAGATCAGGAAATAGGTAGAACAGGAGGCTGAAAAATTGCAGAGCCAAAATAGCAGGAAGTTTGCTGTGAAACAGTATCTCCTAGAAATGGCAGTATAAGCGACACTTGGAATAATGGCAATATCAATGGGCATGTTAATATGGAAGGAAGAAATTTTCATGTAATTCCATCCATAGACAAAGAACTACAGGAAACTAATGACTGCTGGTAGAGGGATATTTAGAGTCTCCATTATTGATTGTCTATTACAGGGAGGTCAGCCTTAAACAATTTATATATAAGCAACAATAAAAGGATTCAGCAAGTTTGTATTTTATTGTATGGGTGTGTGTACACATCCATGCATACACTAAGATACACTCATGCATGCATGCATGTATACATACATAATACATATATATGTGTGTCAATGATAATCAAAGAAATAGGCTATCAACTTGAGAGTGGATAAATATGAGAGGGTTTCTGAGGAGAGTGCCTGGGAGGGACTGTAGTAAGGAAAGTGAAGAAAGAAATGTAATCCTGTTTCAACTGAAATCATATTTTTAAAAGAATTAATATATAGGTCCCAGTGAAACTAGGAAAACTTATTAAGCTATCTGACACCCAGATAAAAGAAGAATGAATAAAACTTGAAAAATGTCTAGGTAAATAAAGCTTAATGGAACTGCTGAGAATGATTTTAATAATTAAAAATGGTTTATTTGCTATCCCATGATGATTAAAATAACAAAATCCAGTTTTTCTGTGAATATGCAGTTAGGCCTATAATATAATTCAGCACACACATGATAACACTTAGCACACTTGGTGTCAATCAAGACATCTTACAGATATGGCAGCTAAAGATGAAATTGGAGACAGCATTTTCAGTTTTATAGAGAACATGGAGCTTCTTAAAAACCTCTTGAATTTGAATTTGTTGTCAAATTCAAGAGATCCCAGCTAGAGCAATGAGACAAGAAAAATAAGTGCTGTAAATTTTAAACCAAACTGTAACCATATAGTAGAAAATTCTACTAAAGCCAGAAATAATTAGAACTGGGGACAAATTCAAATACAGCTGTTGTGGATTAAAAATCAATGCATAGAGTCAAAATTAATCCCTTAACATCACCAGTAACAGCATAAAATCTGTAACAGTTCAGGTACGCTAAGAAGAATGATGGTGGTGGAGAAGAATTCTAAGAATTCTAACCTTCCATTCTTTGGAAGGTTCCTCTGTGTAGCCGCACTACTGTCTCTATTTTCTCCCTTTTAATGTTGATGTTGCATTTAAATTATGCTTAATGGGATCATCGTAGAGAAACAAAAACTAAATCTGCAATGCTCTGAAACACAAGTCCATACAGATCAGACAGAAACTGCCTCTTCGATGCCCACTGTTCTCTGTGTGACCTTACACATTCTAGGACGTTTACAAAAACACCCGATCTGGGTCATAGACAAGCCAAACAAAATGTACACAATTCAAGGGAGAAATAGGAATTTATGACAAATATAAAAAAGTGACTTAAATAAAAGGAGAGAGAATGCTTGTTTGTACATTAGATCTCTCCATACTTATTAAGATGATTGCAACAAAATCCAACCCTGGTTTTCAGGCGTTGGCAATCTTATTCTAAAGTCTATGAAGAAGGAAAAAACTAAGGGTTGAGAAAGAAGAGTCAAACCAGCATTGAGGCACAGTGTGATGTCAATGGTAACAACATGGCAGGTTTGTTTGTGACAGAAAGGAGCAGAATGACAAGAGCAAATTGAGTGAGTAGATAAAGGATTTTATTTTACTCTCTCTTCCCTCCCACCTCCCTCCCTCTCTTCCTCCCTTCCCCCACTTCCCTTCCTTCCTTCCTTCCTCTCATTTCTCCTCTTTTCCTTTGCCTCCCTTCCCTTCTCTTGCTCCCTTTTTCATTTTCTCTTTCTCCTTCTCTGTCTTATAAGGAATTAGGCATTATGCTGGCCTGCCCCTGTCACCTGCCAGAATGCACTCAGGCAGTACACTGGTCAGCCCAAGGCTCCATGACTACATAGTCTGTACACAGGTGCAAAGGACCCTTTACTCTTTAAAAGACTCCACCCACCCACCCACCCATCCACCTACCCACCCACCCACCCATCCACCTACCCACCCATCCACCCACCCACCCACCCATCCACCCACCCACCCATCCATCCACCCATCCACCCACTTATGCTCTCTTTCCCGCTATTCCCCTGGGGCAGACAGGACTTTTCTTCTCTACCTCTTCTCGTCCGTCCTTTCTGTCTCTCTGTCTCTGTGTCTCTTTACCTAACCTTGGTCAGCCTGCCATGTTTGTCCCCTGCCTCGGTCACCCTTGCCAGGCATGTCCCTCATGTGCTTTATCATAACTTTATTATAACATTCTTTCTTTCTCTTTTTTTTCCACTCCTTTACTCTCTTCTCCAGTTCCCCCTTTTACTTTTTTTTTTTTTTTTTTTTTTTTTTTTTTTTTTTTTTTAATGTGAAGTCTCTCATTGTAGTTCTGGCTGCCTTGGAACTCACGTCTATAGATCAGGTTGGCCTTGAACTTCCAAGTCCCTCTGGTCTTTACTTCCCCAAATCTGGGAATGCAGGTGAGCACCACCATGCCCACTGCTAATGCTTTTCTAGATACATTGATCTGAAGCAACAAATGGCAACGTATCCTTGTTTGTCTGGTTCTGCTTCAGGAGTGTGTGGGAACATCTCTCCAGGACTCACTCCTGAAAGGCTGGCTTCCCGAGACAAAGGTGATCCCATCAAAGAAGTGCCCTGGTCCCCAGGACCATGACCTTCACAGCAAGGGACTGTACAACAAAAATCTGAGCAAGTTTAGGATGGGATGGTTGGAGTAATATGGGGTCTTTAGGTTCCAGGGTGATCTCCAAATGTTGAGTCTCTAGCCTTTGTGACCAATGACAAGTGACACTGTTTGGTGAGTTAGTGGGATGGGTGATGGGAAGGACTGAACTTGTTTCTGCTAGAATAGCAGTTGCACAGGTTACAGCTATGTCCAGAAATTAACTCAGCAATGGGAAAACAGTCTCTCCCTGACAGTATGTCTCCAAAATATCAAGTGTCATAGAACACAGCCAAAGGAGCATGTTGAATGGCTTTACTGAAAAGGGGTTAATATGGAAAAGGGTGTGGAAAGGAGTAGGAGGGAGCAGAGAGCTGCTCCAGGTTAGGGCCCTAAAAGAAAAAGGGGCAGCTGGTCCAGGGTCACCATGATGGATGGACCAAGAAGTGGTTTTTGTCAACTTGACATGAGCTGGAGTCATCTGGGAAGAAGGAGCCCTGGTGAGGAAATGCCTCCATCAGAATGGCTGCTGCGCTTGGTTGTGGCACATTTTTTTGATCAGTGATTTAGTGATTGAAGTGGGAGGTGTCATCATGTTTGGGACAGTGCCATCTCTGGGCAGTTGTACAAGGTCCTGGGTTATATAAAGAAGGCCACTGAGCAAGCCATGGGAAGCAAGCCAACAAGCAGCATTCCCCATAATCTCTGCTTCAGTTCCTGCCTGCAGGTTCCTGCCATGACTCCCTGCGTGATTAGGGGTTGTAACAGGAAATAAACCCTTCCCTCTGCAAGCTGCTTTTGGTTGTGGTGTTTAACACAACACTAGGACAGAGGCAAAGGATAAAACCTTGGCTGGTCAGCAGGATGGGTTCAAAGAATAACCTAACATTATCCTCACTGTCTGGACAACCCGACTGAGTTCAGGGAAGTCAGGCTAGCATGGCAGACTTTGAAAGAGGGGTGCTCTCCTATCTTAGTAAGTATGCTGATGTTCTCCAGTTATCAGAAAGATGAGATTGCACCCCCATCTCTGAGTTGCTCTTTCTGGTCATCATTTGCCCTTGTTGGTGGGAAGTGGGTTCATTTCTGCTGAAAGCTCAGCTTCCAGGGCTGACCACTGCTTGTGTCTCTGTCATCGAAATGTCCTTCGATTCCCAAGCTGGAACATGTCCCTATGGTATTAGGACCAACTGCTATTTATGGTCATTCCTTCTGAGCCAACTTATTAATACACCAAGTGAGTCTCAGGAATAAAATCATGAGAAGAAAATTACATTCAGGAATTTCCCTGAAGATTTACAGTGCCCTGACATGCGGGCCTGAAGCCTCAGCAGCTCTCCTGAGACAAGAACTTCCATTTTGCACTCTAAAGAACATAGACTAATTAGCCAAATAAAGCCTGTGCCCAGAGCTAAACTCATTGGCACAGGCCTGCAGACCCTAACCACTTTACACTCACCTGGGAAAGGCTGGATAAAATGGACAGCTGGTCTGGCCTGATGCTCGGCTTGGGAAGTGTGTCCTCTCATCCTCAGGAAGTAGACTTTGGTTTTGCACCATTGTAGTCCTCAGTGCCTGGATGCAGGTCTGGCAGGCCTTAGTCCCATTTATTTCCCCAGCTCTTGAGAAACTCATTCCCAGACAGAGGCTAGCCCAGCAACAGCGCAGGGCTGCATTTTATCCAAGCAAGCACTTCCTTTGTGGGGAGGGTATGAGCATTAGATACATCAAACATAGTCGCTTGCCTTGGCCTTCCCAACCAGTTTCCCTTCCCAGAGGTGGGCTGGTGATACCCTGTAGCCTCTGGAGGTAAGGAATCACTGAACGGTGTAGGAAGTGACCGGAAGAAACTGTGTTTATTATTAATTAAGTGATGCTCATGGGCTTTCTGTCATTATCTCCCACCTCTACCCATTTCTGTGCTTTTTCCAACACTGATTGTGTATGGCTCTACCCACTCAGAGACACACCAGGCCAAGAATAGTTACCTCATCAGAGGGCAGGTCTCTGAAGAGCGAGGTGGTCTTCTGTGCTTTCCTGTATTGGCTTGACTGTCATTTCAATGGAGCAGACCCAGGGAACTAGCTAGAGGATCCTGTGGCTCACAGACCCGGACTAGGTTCAGAGCAATACAGATCTACAGAGAAAAGAAATGGGAACCCTGCTTCCCTGGAATCACTAGAAACTCTGTCCATAGCCCAGACTCCAAGACCCAAAGATACACCTGGGAATGCTTGGGCTACTTCAGGCTGGGATGGGAGGTGGTGCAGTTCTGTGAGGAAACTGGGAATAGCAATACATGCTTGTAGTCTCAGCTCTAGTGAGGCAGGAAGGATCCACAGGTTTCTTATTTCCATCAGAGAGCACATGGCTAATGGGAGATCCTGTCTTGAAAAACAAAGCAAAAACAAGGCCGTTGGCTTTTGAGAAACAGCACTCAAGGTAGGTCTTTGGCCTGTATATGAATGCATACATACATACATACATACATGCATGCATGCAAGCAAACACACACACACACACACACACACACACACACACACACACACACACACAGCTCAGGTAGACAGATTACGCCTACACTTCCCAAAGTGGTGGTGTGCCAGGAAAAGCCAGGATGACCCCGTGCAATTCAAGAGCCCCCATGTCCACACGTACTCTTCCTTTGTGTGCTTGGATGCACCCTCAAGGGACCCACAGCGATCTTGTCTGTGCTCACAGACACCTTGGCCTACCCCTGCCCTATAGAGAACACGTGGCTAATTCCTGAACTAGACCAGGCAGCCTGGAAGGTGGACACACCATCTGGGAAACTTGATTTGGTTGAATTGAGGTTTAGGCTGCAGTAAGTTCATTTCTACCCACGTGATTACATCAGCACTGAAGCTAATCAAATCTGGGAGAATGCATGTCAGCCAGCACTCTGTCCTCTTGCCCAGGCTGCAGAGCCCTCTATGTCTGAGCCACAAACAGGCCTGTGCCGTTCCCCTGTGGGTTCGGGTGCTCAGCCTGAGGGATGTAGACTGGCAGAAGGTGAACAGGGCACAGGAGTTAATACTATGGTTCCATGTAGGGAAGCAGCAGAGGACTGTGCCTCCCCTGGTGCGGCCCTTGTCCAGACCTGGTGCAAGGCAGCGACCCGGGCTCGGCTTTAAATAATACAATTAAAAATTCCACCTCTGAAGCATAATTGTGATCTGTCTCATCTCTAAGTGTAATTATATTAAACTCCAATTTTCCCTCAAATATGCATTCTAATTCAATTTTCCTTTTTTTCTCTTCTTAACTAAATCTATTATCATTCCCTCAGTTAAATTATGCTTATTTAATCTTTGATGAGACCTTTCACCAGCAATCAGCTGATTTAAATGAATACCCCAAGCTTTCAGAGAGTGTCTGGGCTCAGCTCCCTGAGGCTCTTGGGGAGGGGGTGGGGAGGGGAAAAGCAGGAAGCAGGAGGCTGGTCCCTGGATGTCTGCTTCCAGCAGTTCCCCAGTGCCTCCTCCCTGAAGGTTCACACAGCAACAGTTACCCGGACAATGGGGAGACAGCAACAAATAAGAACAAGTATTTCTAAGATTTGGACCATATGGGAAGCCCACCCTATCCTCCCAGTGATCCCCCAAACAATACCGTTTTGTTCTACCCTGGGGAACTGTCCACTCAGCAGGCCGTCCCAGCTTCTGGCCCCACACAGCCTTGGATCCCACACAGGAAGCTGTCATTGCTGAAAATAGTGGTTGACCTCAATATTTCTCATTATCATATTACTTAATTAGGTATGAATCCCCTGGGTTTATGGCTTTTCTGCAACCATTAAGCCAAACTACTGTATGAATTAAATACAAAAATAATTGACAAAGCAAAACAAAAAAGTTAAATTAAGTCTCCTTCTTAGGAGCAGGCAATAACAAAGTGGAATTATTTTCAGGGCAGAGGTATGGTTTTGCCCTGCAGGGGGTACCTTTGACCCTATCTCCCTATGGGCAACAGCAGGATTGGGGAAGCTGGAGTTACCATGTCCTTGCTCAGCTCCTCTCCTGAAAAGTCTTGGGTTGCTGTGTTCTGTGGTTGTCTCTGGTCCCTGCTCCTCTTACTATGGATGGAAGACAGTAAGTCCATGTGTGGCATGGATTCTCCTGTGTGGAAAACCATAAAAATTGTAAATGGGTGAGTTCTTCTGAGTGGTCCCCATGATGCCCTCCAGGGAACTTGTAGAAGGTAGGGACATTGATGTGCTAGTGGTGGCCATTCTCATCACCTTCTACAGGACATGGCAGAACTCCACATCTCAGTGTTGTGGTCCAAAGCTGTCTTCTTATATGGGAAGACTCTGGGATTTTCAGCCTCAGGTGCTTCTCCAAATCCCCACATGTTAGAAGCAGGGACTTCTGGCACTGTCCATCTGATCCTAATCCCAGTGTTCTTCAAGATCCAGAATCCTCTAGCTCTGAGTCAATGGGCAGCAGGAGCTTCCTATATGTGATGTCCCATTGGAAACAACTTGTGGGGACTTTCTGGATATCCCCAAGAAAGTCAGTGGGTTACAAGAACACAGAGCCTATTCATATAACATCCCTCTGATCCTCCATTTCTCTGATCCCCATCTGGATCTTCATGACCACACTTAACACAAAGCCTATCAGTCACTGGTGTGCCCATTAATTCACTAATGCATTCACTCATTCATTCACTGCATGTTCACCTGTGCATGTGTTCATTCACCCAAAGCTCTGCTAAAGGGAGTTACGTGATAATACTCTAAAGTAATCAGGATATTATTTTCTATTTGCCTTAATTGTTGCCCATGTAACAGATTTCAATATTGTGGAGCCTATGATTGGTTACTTAATTGACAGGCAAACACCTCTTCTTGTTTCAGAATCCCCACTTTTATAACTACACCCCCCAGTAACCCTGTCTGGAGGACCCAACACTGTGCACGGAGTCTCAGATGACTGTGTCTGTTCTGTACACTCACATGCCTCTCTTAACTATTCTACCAATGCCATCACCATCTTCCCATCCCTCCAGCAACCTTTCCTTCAGCCCCATGTTTCATACCCACTCACGGAGAATAGAACACACAAGCTCTGTCTTGTGCCTTGCACAAGAGTAAATCTGATGAAAACTTACCATAAGGTACCCACAGGCTCTGGATAGTAGAGATCTGTGCTTCAATATGACAGCAGGTGGGAATAGCCTTGTGTGGACACTAATCTTGGACCAGAGAGCAGGAATCTACTGGTGGCTATCCTCTACCACCTCTCCCGATTCTTCAGGGCACATCAGGTCCCGCAGCATCTGAGACTTGGAGGCAGTTCTCTGAGGAGAAGGACTGCTGTGCAAATCAGGCACAGATGGGGTGTACCAGCAAATCCACTCAGACTCAGCTCTTTTGTACTTCCAGCAACCCCCAGCTCAACATGCTCAGGCTTCCATCAGGGGTGCACCTAGCAGGTGTTTCATCAGCACAGGCAGATTCTTAGAACTGAGTTTGTCAGACATCATCCACCTGCAGAGCTGCATGCCACATCCCACATCCCTCAGCAGGAGTGGGAGGGGAAGGAATCCCTGAAGAAGGCAGCAAACGAGGAGGACAGACACTCAGCTGCAGTAGCTGCCTTGGAGCTCTGTGAATGGAACTCCAGCTCAGTAGGCAAACTATACAGGCAGAAAATGTGAGGTCCTCAGTGAAGACTCAGTATCAACCCCATTTCCACATTTCCATGGCCATGGGTTTTAATTGTGAAAACGGACCCACCACCATCATGTAATTATTTTTCAAATAATTAAAAGTGCTTTGTAAATTGTGACATTTCAACATTGCACTCCAAAATCTGACTATTTAAATATGGAGCCTGAGAATATTGTGATTCATGTTCAGAGGGTGGCCAGGCACTTTTCAAACAAATGAAACTGCCCTGAAAAATCAATTCAGTGTGCAAGAGCTACAAACAGCTAACATGCTGTTACAACACCATCATTTGTGTGGAAGAGAAAGAACAGCTTCTCACCTTGCAGTCTGTGGGCTAGACATGCCCAAATTGTCCTTCACTTGCAGAGACCCACCTACCACCAGAGCAAATGAGAAGGGCCCGGAGTTGCCGAGTATCAGCATGTGGAGTAGAAAATGGTTCTTCCTGCTTGCATCCATAGCAGCACGGGTAACTGAATTGTTGTAGGGTTCCTTGCTTAAAAATTAATAAACCCTCCAGGTTAGTGATGGGATAATATGAGCTCCAGCCAGTCATGAGCTGCACAACTAATCAGCCAGGAAGGAGACTCTTGGCTAGACTGGAATGGCCACAGGCTATGGCCAGTCTTGCCTAGAGAACCACAGCCTTGCTCCCTGTTATCAGAGTTTGAGTGACAGATTTCTATGTGTGGACAAGACATGAGAGGAACTGCATGCATGTGAGTGCCTATGTGTATGTGTGTGTGTGTGTGTGTGTGTGTGTGTGTCCACTCTCTACATGCAACTCAGTTAGAAAAGGCCTGGCTGAGGGGCTCTACCCCCTCCTCCCGCCCCAACCAGTGAATGCTGACATGTTGAGGAATGCCAAAACTACCAGAGCAGAGACCTCCCTAGAAGATTCTCCCTCCTCCAACAATCCCCATTCAAACAACTTCAGCTATGCGATCACAAGTGAAATATGCCCATCTCATTTATTAAACTTCTGCCCAAACTTAGACATCAAATGTTTTATTAATATTTTCTCTCATCCTTACAAGTTAAACCAGCCATGAAAATTACCTTCAAGAGAAAAAAAATGTTGAAAATGTATTCATTTACAGCAACTGCAGAACAGCCCTATTTCTGTAATTGAATCAGGAGCAACTGAGGTGTGCCCCGGTACATTTCCTCCCATACAAATATTGAAATCTGTAATTAAGGTCCACCAGGCCTGGGAGAATGACTCAAGCCACTTACCAGAAGGGTCCCGGAGCAGCCACGAGGCATAGCTCCATACCCCATGCCTAGCATCTAATCTAGACCTTCTCCAATTTCATGGACAGGTGTCTCATAGCCCAGTGTGCAATGGGGCTTGGTGTGTTCTGTGGCTCAAGAGGGTACGGAATACCCCAGAAGTAGCCAATCAGCCCCCTCTCCTCCCTTCTCCTTCCTCTTTATCCCCTTTCCATATCCTTCCTCCATCCTTTACCCCTTCCCTTCTCTTTCCCCTCCTCCCTTTCTTCTCACTTCTTTTTCTTTCATTCCTCCATCTTTTTCATCCACCTCTCCTCTCTCCTTCCTCTCTCTGTCATTCCTCCTCTGTCCCTGTATTTTCATTCCCTCCTTCCTCTTTTTCCTTTTTCTTTACTCCATCCCTTCCTTTTATTTAGTTTGGATTGAATTTCCCTTCTGAGGTTATCTTACCTTGTCAGAAGTATCAGATGTGATTCCTTTCACTCTGAGGAATGAGAATTCCACCTTTCTCTGTTTTTGGAATGAAAATGAGACACCAAGGCATCTGGAGCATGAGGAGACCATGTTGCAAGACTGATGGGAGTGTGGCAGAGCTGGGTACCAAAGACATGCTCTGGAGGTCTACAGGCTTCTCCTGTAGCATGCTTTAGGGGGATGGATCTAGAGTTCCCCAGGACCCCAGCACTCACTGCAGTAACTTGGTCCTTGGTGAATCTCAGGGATTGTGAGTGGGGCTAGGCCCTACAGGCTCCAGGAGCTATCTCTTCAGGTTTCTGCTTATTCACCCAGAACACCCCAAAGCTGATTATCCATCAGAAATAAGAGAGCCCTAGCCTTCATCCTTCAATTTACACAGGCACACATAAAACAGACACTGCAGCTCTGCGTGTCCCTCCTGGGGAATTGAGGGTGCTGCTACCATGAGAAGTTGAATAAGGTGTGAACCAGGTGCCCAATGCAGCTCCTCCCAAACTAACACGCCGGCATGAGCAATGGGAGACACATGTTCTCCTCCATCTCTCACCAAGACCAAGAAATTAAAATCATATCATCCCCAAACATTGGGAAAGAAAAAACTATGAAGAAGAAAGGGCCAAAATGTGTGGCTGCTTGAGGTCCTCAGTGAACACAACCACCATATGACAAAATATCTTGCAGCAATAGCTTAAGGATAGAAGGATTTATTTTGTATCATAGTTTCAGAGAATTCCAGCCATGGTCACTTGTCACCATCTCCTGAGACAGAACATGGCAGTCGGAGCTTGTGGTAAATGAGATCCACTTCCCCCTTGTAATTACCACTTATTTGTTCACCGTACAAAGTGGTGGCTCATTATAGCTTTATACATGGACATCATGACCTTGTATCATTTTCAATCCCAATCCTCTTGTGCTCCTGCTGGTCCCCTCCCTTCCCATGGCCCCCTTTTATAATACCTTCATGTCTTGCTTTTAAACTCTAAGTTCTGCATGTGAGAGAATATGTGAGGCTGTCTTTTCAAGCCCAGCTTATTTTATTAAATGTGATGAACTCTGGTTCCACCCATTTTTTCTGTGAATGGCTGTCTTAGGGTTTATATTGCCATGATGAAATGGCAAAACCAAAAGCAATCTGGGGAAGAAAGGGTTTACTTGGTTCACATTTTCACATTATAACCAATCACTGGAGGAAGTGAGGACTGGAACTCAAACAGGGCAGGAACCTGGAGGCAGGAGCTGATGTGGAGGCTATGGGGGTGGATCCTGCTTACTGTCTTGCTCCTCATGGCTTGCTCAGCATTTTTTTCTTATAGAATCCAGGACCACCAGCCAGGATGGCCTCACTTACAATGGTCTAGGCCCTCCCGTACCAATCATTAACTACAAAAATGCCTTACAGCTGGATCTTATGGAGGCATTGTCTCTATTGAGGATTTCCCATTTCAGATAACTAGCTTGTGTCAAGTTGGCGTAAGACTAGCCAGGACAATGACATAATTGCATTCCTTTTAAATTAAATTACTTTAATTTTTTTTATTTTTGAGAATTGCAATCATAAGGACTGCATTTACATCATGCCCACCCTTCTTTCACCCTGCTACATTCCAACTCAAATTCATGGTTCTTCTTTGTTATTACACACACACACACACACACACACACACACACACACACGCTCATATTCTCACACACAACTCTGTATACAAATGCAATCCACTAAGTCAGCATTTAGGGCTGATGACTAAACAGGGCTCATTCCTGAAGAAACTGATTCCCCTTCTTTTGAAGCCATCAGTTTCTGGTGGTTCCTCGGCTGTAGGTGGAACCCTTCGAGATTTCCCCGGTGCACACTGTCATGTTGACTGATGATGTCATTATGCAGGTCTTGTTTTGGCAGCCATATTGTTGAGATTTCATGGGTTCAGCTCCTCTGTCATATACAGATGACACAATCTCACATCAGATACCCTGGTGCTCTGGCTCTTGGACTCTTTTCATTTCACTATTTTGTAATATTCCCCGAGTCTTTGGTGTAGGGGTTGCTTTATAGATATATTGTTGTTTTTAATGGAAGAATAAAATTCAGCTGTGTGTGTCCACATTTTCTTCATCCATCCATCTGTTGACAGGCTCCTGGCTGTGTTTCATGAATTGGCTATTGTGCACAGTGCCTTAACTTAGCTCAGGTATGCAGGTATCTCTCTGGTATTCTGACTTAACATTTCTCCAGGAGTATATTCCCAGGAGTCGTATAGCTGGCTCTTCAGTAACTCTGTTTTTAGGTTTGAAGGAACCTCTATACTGATGTCCACAGTAACAGCACAGGTTCACATTCTGCCAGAAGTGGATAAGAGTGTCCCTCTTGATGTGCATTATTTTACTGACTGTAGGTATTTTGATTTGAGTGATATAGAATCTCAATATAATTTTAATTTGCTTTTCCCTGATGGCTGAGGAAGTGTGTGTGTGTGTGTGTGTGTGTGTGTGTGTGTGTGTGCGCGTGCGTAATTATCAGTCACTGTGTTCAGTTCATCTGCCCATGTATTGACTGGCCTTTCTTGGAGTGTTTGATTTTCTAAGCTCTAACACATTGGATATGGATGTCTTGTAGGTACAAAGCTGGCACACATTTTTTTTTTTCTGATCTGGGGGCTGTTTTTTCACTCTATAGTTTACCTTCCTCTGTAGAATCTTTTAGATCCAATACAATCCTCTCTCTCTCTCTCTCTCTCTCTCTCTCTCTCTCTCTCTCTCTCTGTGTGTGTGTGTGTGTGTGTGTATACTACTTCTGGCCTCTGTCTTTAAGTGTTTCCCCTATGTTTTCCTCTGGCTGTTTCAAAGTTTCAGGCATTACTCCCAGTCATTGATTTGTTTGTGCTGAGTTTGTTCAGGGTGAGAGATTCTACACTCTTCTGTGGGAGGGTACCTGGTTTACCCAGCACCTCCTGATCTATCTTTTCAGGTCAAGCTGCTCCTGCTAGGTGTTTTGCTTTCATACTGTTGTCAAAAAGTCAGATAGAGACAGAGTGCATATTTCAGTGTTATATATGATCTGGTGGGAATTACTAACATCAGTGTATAGAGAAAATACACAGTCATATGAAAGGATGTACAAAGGGTTCTAAAATATGGATCAGCGTTTGTATAGTGACAGCAATATCAATTATTACTATACTCTGCTATCAATTGACACTTAACAGGTTGGAATAATTTTTAAAATGTGATTAAAATACATTATTATTATAAACTATTATTTTTGTTTTACTTATTGGTAATATTATAGGGATATAGGTATAATCATATAGGCAGATCTCATATACATTTTACATTTCCTGTTCAAGTACATTTTTAAAGGAATTGAGACAATTGAGTAGATAATCAAAAAAGTAAGTTTTTTTCAATATATATTCTTAAAAATGTATACTTCTATTCTCATATTCAGTAATAAATCTACTTTCATATAAAGTGAGATAAACTGCTTTAGTAACTGTTAGATCTGCACATCTTTTTGACTTGGGATATGAAAGTTTAATGTATGTAAGTGTCTAAGTGTCAGAGAAAGTATTGCCGGATGCCTCAGGGCATTAATTATAAATTATTTTAAAACAACTTCATGAATATTGCTTTCAGTTATGTATTTTTTCATAAAATTAAAATATTTTTTTAAACCAGACGCCTATAACTAATGCAGATTTAATTCTGTATCTTCTGTTTTTCCCCATTGGTTTGTGTATCTGTTTTTGTACCCGTTCTATACTGTTGTTTTTATTTTGTTTTTGAGACAGACTTACTGTGTCACTCTGACTGGCTTAGAACTCACTGTGTAGAGCAGCTGGCCTTGAAATCATAGCAATCTGTCTGCCTCCTGCCATACTGTTTTTGTTACAACGACTTGGTAGTATAATTGAAGTCAGGTATTATGATACCCTTCACACTGCTATTTCTGATAAGAATTACTTTGGCTATTCAGGGTCTTTTGTGTTTGCCTATGAAATCTGGAATTACATTTTTCTTTTTCTTGAAGAATATCATTAGAATTAGGAGGCTATTGCAATGAAGATATGTCTTGTTCTGAGTAACATAGCCAGTTTTCACGACCTTAATGCCCTTATGTAAACATGAGATATTTCTCATCTTCTAATGTCCTCCATAATTTCTTCCATAGTTTTGAGTTTTCATAGCAAGGTGTTTTACCTCCATGGTTAGATCGATTTCTAGATGGTTTGTTTTCCTGAATCCTTTCCCAATGTGTTTGCCATTTCTGACCTTTGTACATTGATTTTGTATCCTTGATTAGATAAAAGTGTTCACCAGGTCCAGCAGTTTCCTGGTAGAATCTTTAGCTGGCTTGGTAAAATGACTTAATTCTGTTTTTCCTATTTTGTTTTAGTGAAATTCTTTAAAGAGCATTGTTGTTACTTCTTTTAAAATCTGGTAGAATTTGGCAGTGAATCCATCTAGTCTCCAGCTTCCTTTCTCTGAAGACTGCCTCTGCTTCAGTAATGGTGAGGAATCAGAATTAGTTGTTTATGTTCTCTTCATTTAAGCTTAGCAGTTCATGTATGTCTGGGAATTTTACATTTCATTTAGAGTTTCTAACTTGTTGGAATATAAAGGTTCAAAGCATTCCTGGATAATCCTCAATATTTCACTGACATATCTTGGATGACATCTCTTTCATTTCTAATTTTATTAATTTGGCTCTTTTCCTTCTTCCCTCTTTTTTTTTTCTCTTTTTCTTTTTTCTTTCTTTTTTTTGTAAATAAGTTTGGCTAAGTATTTGTCAATTTTATTTATCTTTTCAAAGAGTTAACACCACTTCTTATAGATCCTTCGTATTGTTTCTTTGGTCTGTACTTAACTAATTTCCTCCATGGTTTGTATTATTTTTTTCTACTGATTTTGAGTTTGGCTTATTCTTTTTATGAAACTTTGGGATGCACCTAGATTTGTTTGAACTTTTCTGAATTTTTAATGTAAGCATTCACATCCGTTAGCCTCCCTCTTGGAATTACCTTTCCATATCCCAAAGGTTCTGGTAAGTTTTTGTTTTCATTTTAATTTTATTCTAACAGTTTTTCAGTTTCTTCCATAATTTTTCATTGTTCTACTGATCACTCAAGAGTTTATTATTCAATTTCCACATGATTTGTAGTTTCTGTAGTTATTCTTGATACCAAATTTTAGTTTTATGCAATTATGCTCAGACAAGATATGAGAAGTTATTTTGAATTTGTTATAATTAAGACTTAATTTATTGTCTAAATTGGGATTCATTTGGGATAAAGTTCAATGGGCCTCTTAGAAGTGTGTGCTTCCCACAGCCATTGGATAAAATATTCAGGAGAAGATTTTTGAAATTCATTTACCCAAGGTACAATTTCACCCTGAAGTTTCTTTCTTTCTTTTTTATTTATTTTATATAACAAAGTCCAATTAAATGAAAATAAACATTTATACACAATATTTGGGAATTTGGGAGTCGTTCTTTCCAAACTACTTCCTGCTGGTAAGGGGCGCTGTCATGGGGGATTCGAAGAAGATTCAGAAATCCTGGCTGTAGTCTGTAAGGCTGCTTTGTCCAGCTGTTTTGAATGTAGGATCACCTTGTACTCTGTTTCAGGCGGTCTGGCGTGATCAAACCACATTAGTCTGGAAGGAATCCACATCTTTTCATTTTCTGTGGAAACAAAAATAGAAATCTTTTTCCACAGTAACTTGTCCTTCAACTTAAATTTTGGAGTCAAAGCATTTTTTTTTAAATTTAATTTATTATTTTACATGTCGATCCCAGTTCCCTCTCCCTCCCTCCTTCCCTCCCTTCCCTTTTACTCTCTCTGCCCTCTCACATGCACTCTAACCACCCTCCCCTCCCATCCCCCCACCCCAATTCCATATGTAGGGGAATGCCATCCAGTTGGGTTCATGTAGATTTGACAGGTCATGTGAAGTAGGGACTAGGGCTTCTCTCCTGTCTCTAGATTAAGGCAGTTATCCCTCCATGGGAAATGTGTTCGCAAAGTCCTTTTATGCACCAGGGATACATCCTTGCTCCACTGTCTGAGGTCCCTTAGACTGCTCAGTCCTTCTGGCTGAGACCCTTATTAGGGGGGCCTGAGTCAGCCCCATGCTGGCTTCCCAGCTATCAGTCTGGTGGCCTGTTAGCTCCTCCATGTTCAAGTAAGCTATCTCTGTGTTTTTCTGCCGCCTGGTCTTGTCCTCTCCATCTGCATCTGGGTTCTAGTTCGACTCAGTGTTTAATGTATGGGTGTTTGATCCTGTTTTCAACAGGCATTAGTTGAGGGTTCCATGGAGAAGTTAGTTGCTGATCTCACTCTCTGGGAAGGGCATTTATGATAGCCTTTCCACGGAAGCTCAAATTGTTAGTTGGGAGCAGTCTTGTTCTCTAGACCTTTCTTTGTGTTCAATTTTATCTTCAAACCAATATTGGCTCCCTCTTTTATGTTCTCTGTCTCTGTCTCTCTCTCCCTCTTTCCTGTCTTCTATTCCTAACCAGGCTCAATCTTCCTGGTTGAACATGTTTTCCTTTCCTCCCCCTCGTTTTCTCCAACTTCTGTCTCCATTCGCTGCCCCCCCCCACTTCCCCTGAGCTCTGGGGGACTTGTCCCTTCCCAGTTCTGTGAGGGACTTTATGTGAATCTCTTAAAATACACCTTGTATCCTAGTTCCTCTGGTGGTGTGAATTATAGTCTGATGATCCTTTGATCTAGGTCTAAAATCCATATATGAGTGAGTACATACTGTGTTCCTCTTTTTGTGACTGGGTTACCTCATTCAGGATGGTTTCTTCAAGTGCCATCCACTTGCCTGCAAATTTCAAGATACCATTATTTTTTTCTGCAGAGTAGTATTCCATTGTGTAGATGTGCCACATCTTCATTAACCATTCTTCAATTGAGGGGCATCTAGGTTGCTTCCAGATTCTTGCTATTACAAATAGTGCTGCTATGAACATAGTTAAACAGATGTCTTTGTTGCATGGATGTGGATCATTTGGGTATGTGCCTAACAGGGGGATTGCCAGGTCCTGTGGTAGACTGATTCCCATTTTCCTGAGGAACTGCCATACTGATTTCCAAAATGGCTGTATGAGTTTGCACTCCCACCAGCAGTGGAGGAGTGTTCCCCTTTCTCCACATCCTCTCCAACATAAGTCATCATTGGTGTTTCTAATTTTAGCCATTCTGACAGGGGTAAGATGGTATCTCAAAGTTGTTTTGATTTGCATTTCCCTGATAGCTAAGGATGTGGAGCATTTTCTTAAGTGTCTTTCAGCCTTTTTGATTTCCTCTATTGAGAATTCTTTCTTCAGTTCTGTACCCCATTTTTTAATAGGGTTATTTGGTGTTTTGTTGACTAGTTTCTTGAGTTCTTTGTGTATTTTGGAGATCAGCCCTTTGTCGGATATAGGATTGGTGAAAATCTTTTCCCAGTCTGTGGGCTGTCGTTTGGTCTTGTCGACTGTGTCCTTTGCCTTACAGAAGCTTCTAAGTTTGAAGAGGTCCCATTTATTAATTGTTTCTCTCAGTGTCTGTGCCCCTGGAGTTATGTTCAGGAAGCAGTCTCCTATACCAATTTGTTCAAGGGTACCTCCTAATTTCTCTTCTAAGAGGTTCAATGTGGCTGGATTGATTTTGAGGTCTTTGATCCATTTGGACTTGAGTTTTGTGCATCGCGACAGACATGGGTCTATCTGCAGTCTTCTACACACCCTCATCCAATTGTGCCAGCACCATTTGTTGAAGATGCTGTCCTAGTCCCATTGTATAATTTTAGCTGTTTTGTCGAAAATCAGGTGTTCATAGGTGCGTGGGTTAATATCAGGATTTTCAATTCGATTCCATTGGTCTACCTGACTATTTTTATGTCAATACCAGGCTGTTTTCAGAACTATAGCTCTGTAGTAGAGTTTAAAGTCAGGAATGGTGATGCCTCTTGAAGTTCTTTTATTGTATAGGGTTGTTTTGGCTATCCTGGGTCTTTTTCCATATAAAGTTGATTATTAGCCTTTCAAGGTCGTTGAAGAATTGTGGTGGGATTTTAATGGGGATTGCATTGAATCTGTAGATTGCTTTTGGCAAGATTGCCATTTTTACTATGTTTATTCTACCTAACCAAGAGCATGGGAGATCTTTCCATTTTCTGGTATCTTCTTTACTTTCTTTCTTTAGAGTCACAAAGTTCTTATTATATAGGTCTTTTACTTGTTTGGTAAGCATTACACCAAGATACTTTATGTTGCTTGTGGCTATTGTAAAGGGTGATGCTTCTTTGATTTCTTTCTCTGTCTCTTTGTTGTCTGAAAAAAGTAGGGCTACTGATTTTTTTTTTTTGAGTTTATCTTGTATCCTGCTAGTTTGCTGAAGGTGTTTATCAGCTGTAGGAGTTCCCTGGTAGAGTTTATTGGGTCTCTTATGTAAACTATCATATCATCTGCAAATAGAGACAGTTTGACTTCTTCCTTTCCAATTTGGATCCCCTTGATCTCCTTTTGTTGTCTTATAGCATTAGCTAGAACTTCTAGTACGATATTGAAGAGATATGGAGAGAGAGGGCAGCCTTGTCTTGTTCCTGATTTTAGAGGAATTGGCTTAAGTTTCTCTCCATTCAGTTTGATGTTGGCAGTTGGTTTGCTGTATATTGCTCTTATTATGTTTAGGTATGTTCCTGTTATCCCTGACCTCTCCAAGACCTTTATCATGAAAGGGTGTTGAATTTTGTCGAAGGCTTTTTCCACATCTAGTGAGATAATCATATGGTTTTTCTTTTTCTGTTTGTTTATATGGTGGATCATGTTGATAGATTTTCGTATGTTAAACCATCCCTGCATTCCAAGTATGAAGCCTACTTGGTCATGGTGGATGATTTCTCTGATGTATTCTTGAATTCTGTTTGCCAGTATTTTATTGAGTATTTTTGCATCGATGTTCATCAGGGATATTGGTCTGTAGTTTTCTTAATTAGTTGTGTCTTTGTGAGGTTTGGGTACCAAGGTTATTGTGGCCTCATAAAAAGAGTTTGGCAATGAACCTTCTGTTTCTATCTTGTGGAAAAGTTTGAGGTGTAGTGGTATTAGTTCTTCCTTGAATGTCTGGTAGAATTCTGTGCTGAATCCATCTGGCTCTGGACTTTTTTTGGTTGGAAGGCTTTGGATGACTGCTTCTATTTCATTGTGGGTTATAGGTCCATTTAAGTTGTTTGTCTGTTCTTGATTTAATTTTGGTAAGTGATAGTTATCCAGAAACTTGTCCATTTCCTTTGAATTTTTAATTTTTGTGGAATACAGATTTTCAAAGTATGACCTGAAAATTGTCTGGATTTCCTCTGTGTCTGTTGTTATGTCCCCTTTTCATTTCTGATTTTGTTAATTTGCATGTTCTCTCTGTGCTTTTTCATTAATTTGGATGAAGATTTGTCTATCTTGTTGATTTTCTCAAAAAACCAACTCTTTGTTGCATTGATTTTTTGTATTGTTTTCCTGGTTTCTATTTTGTTGATTTCAGCCCTCAAGTTGATTATCTCCTGGCATCTACTCTTACGGGGTGAATTCGCTTCTCTCTGTTCTAAGGCTTTCAGTTGCGCTGTTAATTCTCTTATGTGACTAATCTCTGTTTTCTTCATATGGGCACTTAGTGCAATGAACTTCCCACGTAGCACTGCTTTCAAGGTGTCCTGTAAGTTTGGGTATGTTGTATCCTCATTCTCATTGAATATTAGAAAGTCCTTAATTTCTCTCTTTATTTCTTCTTTGACCCAGGAGTGGTGCAATTGCACATTGTTAAGTTTCCATGAGTTTGCAGGTTTTCTGCTATTTGTGTTGTTGTTGAATTCCAATTTTAAAGCATGGTGGTCCGATAAGATACAGGGGAGTATTCCTATTCTCTTGTATCTGTTGAGCTTTGTTATGTTACCTAGTATGTGGTCGATTTTAGAGAAGGTTCCATGTGGAGCAGAGAAGAAGGTATATTCTTTTGTCTTTGGATGGAATGTTCTATAGATGTCTGTTAACCCCAGTTGAGACATAACTTCTGTTAATTCTTTTGTTTCTTTGTTGAGTTTCTGATTTGTGGTCCTGTCTAGTGTTGAGAGTGGTGTATTGAAGTCTCCCACTATAAGTGTGTGAGGTTTTATATGAGCTTTGAGTTTTAGAAGTGTTTCTTTTATGAATGTGGGTGACTTTGTATTAGGGGCATGGATGTTCAGAACTGAGGCTTTGTGTTGATGGATTACTCCTGCGATGAATATGAAATGACCGTCTTCATGTCTTTTGACTAATTTTGGTTTGAAGTCTAACTTGTTAGATATTAGGATAGCTACGCCTGCTTGCTTCTTATTTCCATTTGATTGGAAAATCTTTTCCCAACCCTTTACCCTGAGGTAATGTCTATCTTTGAAGCTTAGATGTGTTTCTTGTATGCAGCAGAAGGATGGATTCTTTCTTCGTATCCGTTCTGTTAGCCTGTGTCTTTTTATAGGTGAGTTAAGACCATTATTGGTGAGGGTGAGTAAGGACCATTGATTGTTGATGCTTGTTTGATTTAGGTTTGTTGTTGGCAGTGGTATTGTGAATATATTAGTTCTGCTTCACCCTTGGTTTCTGGTGTAGTTGGATTATCTGTTGCCTACATTTTTGTGGGCATAGTTACCTTCCTTGGGTTGGAGTTTTCCTTCCAATACTTTCTGTAGGGCTGGATTTGTAGATACGTATTGGGAAAATCTGGTTTTGTCATTAAATATCTTGTTCTCTCCATCTATAGTGATTGAGAGTTTTGCTGGATATAGTAGCCTAGGCTGGCATCCGTGTTCTCTTAATACTTTTAGAACCTCTATTCAGGACCTTCTGGCCTTGAGGGTTTCCATGGAGAAGTCAGGTGTAATTTTGATAGGTCTGCCTTTATATGTTACCTGTCCTTTTTCCTTCACTGCTCTTAATATTCTTTCTTTATTCTGTATGCTAGGTGTTTTGATTATTATATGTCGAGGGGACTTTTTTCTTTGGTCCAGCCTATTTGGGGTTCGGTATGCTTCTTGTACTTTCATGGGCATGTCCTTCTTCAGATTTGGAAAGTTTTCCTCGATGATTTTGTTGAATATGTTTTCGGCACCTTTGAGCTGGGCTTCCTCATCTTCCTCTATGCCTATTATTCTTAGGTTTGGCCTTTTCATGGTGTCCCACATTTCCTGGATGTTTTGTGTTAAGGATTTGTTGGATTTATGATTTTCTTTTGTCGATGAATCTATTTCTTCTAGTTTATCTTCTGTGCCTGAGATTCTCTCTTCCATCTCTTGAATTCTGTTGTTTATGCTTGTGTCCGTAGTTGCCGATTTTCTGCCCAGCTTTTCTATTTCCAGCATTCCTTCAGTTTGTGTTGCCTTTATTTTCTCTATTTCAGTTTTCAAGTCTTGAACTGTTTCCTTCACCTGCTTAATTGTTTTTTCTTGGCTTTCTGTACTTTCCTTAAGGAATTTGTTCTTTCTTCCACTTTGTTGTTTGTTTTTTCTTCCATTTCTTTAAGGGATTTTCTCACATCTTCTTTGAGGGTCTCTATCATTTTTATGATGGTAATTTTTAAGTCATACCCTTCTGCTTCCTCTGCTTTGTTGTTGTGTTCCATACTAGTTGGTGTAGATTCCCTAGATTCTGGTGGTGTCATGCTTGTCTTTCTGTTGTTAGGTGTTCTCTTGTATTGCCTTCTTCCCATAGCTTCTTCCAGTAGGTGTTGGTGGGGTCTCCCCTCTCTCTATGGTACTTCCCCGATGGGCTTATGTGGGTCTGAGATTCAATAGCTGTAGTTCTGTGTGGTCCAAGCTCTCTAGGAGGTTTTTCCGCAGACAGGGATCCAGGGATGGGGTCAAGGATGAGGATCCAGTAGAAGATGCCAGCAGTTACTCACAGTGGTCCCGCAGAGATAGGCAGAGCTCTGGGAGGGGCCCGGGACTCCAGCAGAGGACTGGAGGTGGGGTCAGAGACCAAGCAGGTGGAAATTACGGGTGGTGGGTGGTCCCCCGTGGATAGTCAGGTTTCCTTTGTTCAGAGTTGCTCCAAGAAGTCTCCGAAGTAGGGTGGACAGTTGGCTCCACCCTCTGTCCCAGTGCTCAGGTACTGAGTACCCAGGACTGTGGGTATGGTGGGGGGGGGGTAGGCTGGCGGTGGGGATGGGTGGGGGTGAATCAGAGCTCCAAGGGTGCTCTCGATGGGGACCGGAGACCCACCCTGAAGTTTCTGCGTTAAATTTTTGTCTGGATGGTCTGTTGATGAGAATGTAGTATTAAATCAGGACACTATCATTACATCTGGACCTGACTGAATATACATGATTGTGCTTGTTTTGTGACATAGACTCACAGATGTGTGTATGTACTGGTGCATATTCTTAATCATTGTCTTCTCTTGAATGAGATGTCCCTTTATTGATACAAAATGACTTTTATACTTCTACTAGACATTGGCTTGAAGCCTGCTTTGTCATTCATGAGCATAGTTAGACCCAACTAGTTGTTCTGTGTCTTTTGATTGGAGAATTATATTATTTATGTTTAATGCTGTTATTGAGAAGTATTTATTGATTCTTATAATTTTGTTGGCCTTACTCCAGGTTGGTTTGAATTATGTTTTTGTTTGTTTGTTTTTGCCTATTACTTTACTTATTTCAGGTATTTTCTAGTTTACAGGGTTGGACATTCTTCATTCCTTCTTAGTCCTTGTTTATTTATCCAATGTTTATTGACCTTTTTGTGATTATCTTTCCTCATGAGTGATTTATTTAAGTATCATGGGAAATTATTTCTTGGTGGTCATAAGTTGCTTTAATTTGTGTTTACCTTGGAAGGCTTTATTTACCCATTAATTTAAGAAATATCTTAGAAATTGCCAGGTATTCCCTTTGAAGCCTCAAAACCTCATTCTACTGTGTGGCCTTTCCTTGGAAGAAGTGAACAAATGTTTATAGATAGCAAGTTAAAAGCAGACTAAAGTGATGATTCCACCAAAATTCTTCTTGGTGAGCCAATGAGCTCCCAACTTGACTTGCAGAGAACTCTACAGGTCAGTAGTCTTTGCTTCCTATCAGTAGCTTATATAACCTCAGCGAGCAGTTTCAGGAATTTTCTGAGCTGTGGGAATTATTTTACTTCTTGAATCTCAGAAGCCTCCCTCTTCCCTCCAGTATATGCTGCTACAGTTCAGAGAAAGTTGACACAAAACACGTCACATGTTTCTCCATATTTTAGGATTCTGTTCTGGGGGGGGGTCTAACAATATTTTCTTGTCATTGTCTTTGCTTTTTTTTGATAGTATGTTTGTATTTTATTCTTTCACAATATAATATTAGTTCCTTCTCCTTTGGTCTTAGAATTTTAATTATCAGGTACCACATATAGCCATGTTTATTTGGGGTTTTCTGTACTTGGATATCTGTATTTTTCCCTAAATGGGGCATTTTCTGTTATAGTTCAATTGAGCATGTTTTCTATGCCTTTAGTTTGTATCTCTTCCCCTTTTATAGTAAAAATTATAGGTTTTGTCTTTTGATCTTGCCTCATATTTTTTGCAGCTTGTGCTCTTGCTCCCCCTGCTTTATTGAAATTATTCCCTTTACCTCATCTTCCATGCCTGGCATTCTTTCTTCTACCAGTCCTAGCTGTACACCTGAAGGCATCTAAATCATCCTAATACATCATTATTTCCTATTTATGTTTTGTACCAATAGTCACCAATAGCTGAGATATAAGACCAGTCTAGATACTACCCATCACTGGATGAATTGTTTAAATGTGCTATGTAAGCACAGTGGAGTTTTATTCATCTATAATATGTTAAAAAAATGTAATCTGCAGGAAAATGAGTGGTTCTACTTGATATATTCTATTGGTGGTACATTGATTTTTAAAAATTTGATCTATTGAGTTTTATTTCCAACATTCCTGTTTTCTCTTGCTTCTTTTACATTTCCTTGATGAATTTAATCATCTATGCTTCAGGCTTGCTGGAGTTCTGAATTTACTGTCTTACTTCATTCATCTTCTCTTTTAAATTCTCTTTGAGGTTACAGACTTTTGAATTATTTTTCTAGCATTTTCATAATTTTTATATCTTTGGTTTTGATTCTTGAATAGTTGTGAACTTTGGGAGCATTCTATCATATTTTTTAAAAAATAATCTTTGTGTTTCTATGTTGTGAATTGTGCATGTTAGTATGGATGTCTCTACCAATTTTGGGTTTTTATTAGTGAACATCCTCTCTCAAGACCTCAATCCCCAGGACTAATCAGAGCAAAGAAAACAAACCACTATAATGACAACACCAAACAAACCCTTCAGGCTGATGTTGTATGTGGACTGAGGCCAGTATGGTCAAAGGTCCATTGTCAACTTTAGATTTGTGTTCATTTTAGTGTCATCCAGTTTTTTTAAAAACCATAACTGAGTTTTGCAGCTTTTAGACATTTGCTCTTGTGGTTGCCAATTTATTTATTAAGGGAAGACAAACACTCAAGTCAAGGCATGCCCTTCAAGTACACTGGGAGTGAGGAAGCAAAAGGGGACTGAACTCTCAATCCCAGCAGCGGGAAGGCAACTTAAGAAACCAAGTAAGCTGCGGGCTGTGAACTCAAGGCTGTCAGCTTTCATGAAACTCTTAGGTAATGAAGCTTGCTCTTCTGAACAAAGGGTAAGACCAAGGCTCTCTGCATCCTTCCCATATCTGCATTCTCCTCTGCATCCTAAGCTCTGTGCTGTTTTAACTTCCTTATGAATCTATGTCTCATATCCCTGCCCTTCTCCCCAGTGGCTTCTTGTGTGTATCTCACCCCAGCACTGCAACTTGGTGTCCCCAGTCTATCTGACTATCAGTGGCTCCTTGTTTTGCTATTGTCTGAATGCCTACCAGATATAAGCTTCCCAGAACTATTGGTTGTCCAAGACTGCCAGTCTGCTGCCACTAGGATACTTTCTGGTTGTGATTCAGCTTTCTGTAGCCCCAGAGAGCCAGGCCTGGGACTGTAGGCAGCTTCCTACTTTTGTATATATGGCCTCTCATTGTCTCTTCCTTCCTGACTGTTGGAACACTAGGAAGAGTCATGTAATTGTAGGCATCACAGAATTTGTCTCTCATTCTCTGGCTGGTTTGAGACCAAGAGTGGATAGACTGTGCTCCCTCCAGCAACTCCAAGAGAAGAATATTTCATGCAACAATAAGCTCCTGGTTACCCTAGTGTCCTTGGCTTATGGACAAATCACTCCAGTCCAAAGATGTCTGCTATGGTTATTTCTGCAGGGATTCATAGCCAAGGGTAGTGAAAGACTTAGTGCCATATCTCCTAGTCTGTCACCCCAGCCATTCTGCTCAGAGTACAAAGGGGCCATTGGGTACCAGCTTCCATTCTGCCCAGATCACAGAGGGGGTCACTGGGTGCCAGCATTATGTAAATTCTACTTGGCATCAACTCAGCTTTGTAGTCTAGAGTTGATGAGGCTGCCATTTCCCCAAGTCAAGGGCTCAATCCCTTTATCACATTTCATAGTCTCTGAATATCCTCAGCACTCTGCATGGAAGCATAAATAGATGCAAATATATGCAAGCAACTGAGCACCCTCTGTAGGAGTTCCCAGTCCCTTAGAGACTTGCACAAATTGGCATGGTACATCTTGACATGTAGGTGGGCAGCCCTGGGGTCTCTATGTTGGAGAGACTCAGGGGCTGTCCAAGGAGGCTTAACTTTGGCTAGGACATCAGGGAGGGAGAAGAGCCCTTAGGTAGAGTAAAGGCCCAGGGCATTGAAGCTGGAGCTGGCAGGGATAGGATTTCTTGAGCTACTCTATATCTTACCTATAGAGTAGCTAACAAACTAATACAGGTGCTGAAATTTCCCAGACCCGACACCCACAAACGACAGCACATAGATTGTGGAAATGAAGGTTATCACCAAGGACTTCGTAGCAGTGTTTTGTGAAGTTCTTCAGGACAATGTCTCATCTGATGGGCCAAGGGAACAATGACACTCTTTCTGGGGTCTCTTACAATCTCTTGAGCATCTCCAGTTGCCTCCATAAAAACCCAACTAAAAGATGCTGAAATCAGACCTGCGGGGTCTCACTGGAAGCAACCAGGGAACATTCTAAGGGGTGATTCCATTTTGGAGTTTCCTGGGTATCTGGTTTGGGGGATGATGCAAGTTTCAAATATATATCTATACAAATAATCCCATCAACTGCTAAAAACAATACACTTAACAAAGAATTGTGTTGGGTTGGAGAATCCTGTTTCATAGGCACATGTCTTGCCAATCACCCAACAATAGCAAATCAATAGGCAATAAGCACATTCTGTAGGCAGGGGAGGAGTGGTGGGGAAGACTTCACCTGGGTGAGAGAGAGGATGTTCATGCATTTACATACGTGTGTGTGCATGTATCTGCATGTTGCTTGCATGTGTGAATGGGTTTAGTCACTTGCACCAGGGGAGTATGAGCCACCTGTGCCCCTGTGTGAGGTACTGTTCCAGAGCGGGAACTTCTCTTTACTCCCAGGGACACCTGCAGCCCCTCCAGGGCCAGGCTCATCGGCTCATAGGATGGATATGTCTGTGGTTGGAGAGTCTTCTTGGACAGGGTGAGGCTGAGCAGGAGCCACCCTGATGAGCAGGACTTTGCCAAGTTGGAAGATGACAGAATGACAGTCTCATCAGGGGAGATGAAAACACAGGACAGGGGAGGGGCTGATAACCACCAGGTGTCTCAAACTCCAGTAGCCTGGCCCAGCAGGCTGCCTGGACCTTTCTCAAAACTCCAGCTCCATGTGGTGACTCTTCGTGAGCCAGTGTGCTAGGGTCTAACAGCCTTTGAGACTTTGATTGAGATGTTTCCTCTGCCTACATTCATATTTACTCCAGAGCCTGATCCATGGGCTCTGAGGGGACAACTCTAACATCCTGTCTGCCCCACAGCACTGTGTGGAAGCCAGAGTTTGAACTGTTGAAAGCAGTGAGAAAGGGTCATGTTGTGCTCTGGTAGCAACTGTGTGTTGGACAGGGTACATGTAGGGGTCACATCAGGATATTGGTCCAGCTAGAGGGGAGCCTTTCAGGGGGCATAGCAGGGTTGAGAAGGCAGCTTGCAGAGTGAAAAATGATGTTTAGTGTGGGGGTGTGGGGTTGCCTACTCCTGGCTTGGCCTCAGCACACTGAATGCAGCTGGTGCATCTGCTGTCTTCCAGGCCAGTCTGTGCCTGTGGTTTGAATGTACATACTTCCTCTTACATACACACAATGACAATAGCTCTCTAACATAGGTTCACCACAAGTTTAGCCTAGGAGGCACCCAGGTTGTGTTATGCCTACTCCTACCCCTTCAATCTCTTCCTAAGAATCACTTGCTTCTGCCCACATCTGCGTGACTCCTTGGTCTTGTAGGCCAGCAAACTTGTCTAGAAGGGACATTGCTCTGGCCTCAGCCCATCTCCCTAGCCCCAGCTGCTCCCCTCCCCAGGGACTCTCACTCCAGAGAGGTGGTCCTCAGAAAAGCCCAGTCTAAACTCTCCAGGAAACTTCAAGAGGACCCAGGTGACTGAAGACGCAGTCTCTTCCATAGTAATGGAGCCTGGGACTTCTGCTACCAGCAAGTAAAGCTGTTCAATGAGCTCCATCCTCATAGCTCCAGAATGGAAGCCCAGTTGCCCTGGGCACTGCCCTTCCAGGGCTCAGCTCCTCACTCACATCAGATCTGTTGTCTGTGATTCGGGGCTGAGGCCCCAGACTCCCTCTCTGCCTCTCAGGCTCTTTCCTGTCTCATATCTGCCTCTCCCACACTTATGTCTCCTATGGTTCTGAGGCTTGTCTTTCACTTACCAAGTGATTTTCTCTGAGCACAAGTGAGAGACTACATTGCCTTTGTTTCCCTTCTTTCAGTGCATGATTATTTCCCATGATTGTTGTCTTATACTCTAGGTCCTGGTGAAGTCCTATTCCAATGCTAGGGCTCAGAGGGGACACAACGGTTACAGCTAGGGTAAGTGGAAGGCTAAATCCCACATCTCTGATTCTCTCTGTCTTGTTCCCACCATCACATGACTGCAGAGGCCCCAGCATCACCTCACAACACTGGTTGCACCCTAATAGGGATGTTGAGGCAGAGTTAATGGGGCCTGATCAGGACCAAGCAAGACTGGCATCAGCATCTGGGACAGAACATCAGGACTCAGAGAGATTCATGGAATTTCCATAGAAGGGTTTTTGGTCCAGAGGGGTGGGGTGAATGGAGTCAGGTGATTCTAAGCAGAACATAGGAGATGCTGGGCAGTTCTGTAGATATGGGGTAGAGAGGCTCTGGAGTACATATGTACCAGGTTGGGACAGGGACATTTGCATAAGGAGTTGGAGCTGAAGTGAGTCTGTCATAGCTGGCTGTAGTGTTCTCTTACTACATGCTGATTTCCCTGTAAAGCCCCAAGGGCAGGCAAAGGCAAGTGTGTGGCTTTCAGGGGCGGCCAGGGTTACAGGGTATCTTGGCCCTAGACATAGGAGTATGTTATCATGGGACTATCTACTGACAGGCAGTTTGGAATATCAGGCCACTGCAGGATGATGGTCTGACAGAGGGGAGAAGGGAAAGAAATGGTCATGTTGACACAGGTATCCAGCCCCTTTACCTTTGGGATGTTAAAGATGTGACATTTATGGCACGGGATACGAAGATATAGATGAGGTCACTGAGCAGACATGATGCTCATCAGTAACCAGAAGGGACAGACCACACTGTCCTAGGCTTATTTTCCTTATTTCTAAACTCTAGACACCTGTAGGCATCCTGGGCCAGACTCTTCTCACCTGTGTTCTGCCTTTCTAAAAGCAAAGCAAAACAAAACAAAACACCATCTCTCCTAGAAATCTGTGCCTCTCTATGTTGAAAGTGCTCTCTTGTCCATGGGGCATGTAGTTATTTTAATTAAGAACATACCAGGACTAGACAGATGGTTCAGCAGTTAAGAGCACTTGCTGTTCTTACAGAAGATCTGAGTTTGGTTCCCAATACCCACATTGAGTAGCTCACAACTGCTTATAAGTCCAACTGCAGGGCTGTCATAGGTGCACAAGCGCACACACACACAATGCATACACAGAGATAAACACACCACATAGGCACACGTATAAATAAAAAAATAAAAATATTTAAACTAAAGAAAACACATCCTCTAGATCTTAGTTACCATGGAGACCAGCACACATGCTCAAATAGAAGCTTTGTTGGTGACATTTGCCCCACTGCCTGGCCCTGCCACACCTGGGTGTCTGAGGGAGGTCTCCATTTCCAATTGCCAGCATGCTAATTTTGTTCTCCTTTGCTGTGAGATGCACAGAACAGACCACCTTCATTTGCATAATTTGTGCTGGGGTATCTGCCTGGTGCAGCCAGCCTGCTCCCCAACAATCCCATCCAGATTGTAGCCTCGGCAGCTGCAATCCATCATGCTTGGACTGCGGCCTGTGAGCTGGTGATGGCTGTCCACTCTCAGGGACTGGCCCGGCCCAAGCCCCAGTGAGAGCAGTGATTGATTAACGAGCACAAGTGGAATTACTCTCTGTAATGGTGATGAATACAGCCGGGCCTTTCTGGCAATGATGGTTGTTTATCCATTTTCAGACCCACCAACAGCAATCAAGTTTCCTCAGCTGGTTATTAATTACCACACAGCCCTTGGGTGGGGAGATGCAGCTTTCTTTCCAGGGGTCCCATCTGTCATGGGGAAGTTTCGAGGGCAGGTCTGCACAGAATCTCTCCCTGTGAAGAGGATCTTTCCAACATGAGCATCCCAATGTCAAATGGGTTTACACTGTGGATTCTGAGATCATTGTAAGCAAGAGCCTGCTTCAGATGGAAAGCCAGATGCTGCTACAATGGAAAGGAGCTCACTGAGCTGGTGGGCCATGTCCAGTAGGGGACTTACATGTCCCCTGAATTGTAAACCATCATGACTGTCCTTTTGACTGAGACTGGCCTTGTTAACTGGCCTACCAAGCCCTGACTCTGATAGACCAGTTCCTGGCTTTTTGTTTGTTTATAACAGCAGGGTTCTTTCTCGTGGTACCCTGGATAACAACCAAAGAGTGTGGACAGCTTTGCTTTGGAAGAAAATAAATCTGAGTACAATTGCATCTTAGGCTAGGGGTATAGCTCAATTGCTAGAGTACTTGCCTAGCCTACCAAACTCATGGATTGGATCCTTGGCAATATTTGAGTGGGTATGGTGGTTCATGGCTGTAATCCCAGCCTTTGGGGGGTAGAGGCAAAAGCATCAGGACTTTGAGGTCATCCTTGGCTAACACACTGAGTTTGGGGATAGCCTGAATCACCTGATATCCTTTCTTAAAACAGAAATCCTTCATCATCTTACAGATGGGGAAACTGAGTCACAGTTCCAGTAAGTTTCTTATTTTTGAGATTTGCCTGGAATGAGGCATCTCCAGGTATTCTCTGTGCAGGTCCCCATGAGGAGGGTAGATGAGTCTTCATAAAGACACGAAGCCTGGTTTATGTGACCAGCCTTATCTGGACATTCAGGGACATACCTGGTCCTCCCTATGTCTGTCTGATAAAATGGCCAGCTTGAGGTTCCATGATATTCTGCTTGTTGGGAATGAAGAAAGCACTGTGGAATGCCCATGAGTTCAAATCTTAAAAGTACAGCACACAGTATTCAGAATCCTGTGTTGAATTCCTGTGCTGGGGAGCCCTAGATCCTAGCCAACATCTCTGTCAGAAGGGTCTGCTCCAGGTTGCACGTGGGGTGGGGTAGGGTAGGTGGAAGAAGCACTCAGAATTTTGTCCCAGTCATTATGAATTGTTCTCCTTCTCAAAAGATGTATTTCTTTCTCCGAGCACTATCTGCAAGGAAACATAAGGAGGGTCTACTTATCTTGAAGCCACGGTCCGGGGGGAACATGATGTATGAAAATCAGGATCTACACGGCAGATATGTTTAAGGGACATTATTCATCTTGCAGAGAAGCCAAGGAATCTGTCTTGCAAGAGGACACACAGGTTTTCTTCAAAGGCAGCTGTCTTGTGCATGCAAATATTTATTTAAAATTCAAATATTCCTTGAAGTAGGAGAACTCAGAGAGCGGGCAGGAGACCTGGAAGTCCCAGAGCTTCTAGGAAAGAATCGATCTATTGACAGGCAGATATAAATTGCCCAGTGAGCTCTCAGCAGCTCAGAGGGGCCTAAGTAGGCTTTGGTTGGGGCTGGAAGATCTTGGTTAGACCCTGAGCCTGGAGAACTACAGCCAAGAGAGTCACAGGTACCATGGAGTGACACATGCCTAGGAGCAGTCTGGAGGAGCAGGGGCTGGGGACAGTTGCAGAGAACTGGACATTGGGGAGATGGAGAAGTTGCCCCAGGGGCTCCCTGAGCTTCAGTTGGAACTTCCATGCTAACTCCCACATCTCTGGACAGCAAGCCAAAGTCTCAGAAAGTCAGGAAAGGGCCTTGCTATGAACCTACAAGCTCTGAATTGCCAGTGGGAAATGAGAGGTAGAAAGCCCAACAAATAGTGATTTGGACTGAATTATTGTCACCATACAAAGGGCTTTGCTGACTCATACATTCACTCACTCCTGGGATATTTATTAGGAAAACCCCAAGCGTTGCATGATAGAGCAGGAAAAAGAGATGGGATGGTAGCTTTTTGGGGTCTTTTCTTATGGGGGTATCAGCACATATCTGTGTCTATTTTGGTTTGTCATGTGACAAGAAAAGCAAAACAGGGGTCCAGAGGACAAACAAGACATAGCTGCTCTGCCACACATATGTGACCCCTGAGGGCCCATACGACCTGTGTGTGGCTTATGTCAAGACCCTGAGGTAGAATGAGCTCACTTCCACAAAGACATGCAAGATACAAGGGCAGTTTTGGGGGGGGCACTTGGGAACATGGAAAGAGTGTTGGATCCATAATGAGGAAGGAGCAGAGGGACAGTTTGACACTACCTGATCCAGTGTTCTTTGTGGCTTCCATGGCAGCTGCAGGAACACCAATGATAGTGGAAATGAGAGGAGTTGAGTTGCAGAATGCCTGCCTCCTCTGAGAAATAGGGACTCTGCTGGAGCTGGGAGAATGCAGGGATGGGTTTGAGAGGGTTTAGAAGAGGACTTGGGAGTGATATATACCCGTGGATTCAGGAGGTAAGGGCCATGCTTCTGATGTTGAGCTGATACCAACAGCCCTGAAGGAAAGCTCAAGAGCCTCTGTGAGCTGATGAAGACACCAGCTGGCATATTGATATTTCAATCTGCATCTTCCAGAAGATACTGGGCTCACAACAAGGGCCTCCCAGGTGGGATGGAATCACAGTGATTGTTGGAGTGAGAATTGAGAAGATGCTCCACCCCAAAGAACCACACTCTGGATTCCAGAAGGAGCTGGTGGTGTGGTCTAGGCTTCCCTCAAAGGGCCAAGGAGATTGAACTATGATGTTCCCAGACAGTGAGTGGCTCTGGGTCAATTCCAACCCATGAATCACCTGAATGGGACACAGGACAGAGAATATTGTGTAGATCAAAACAAGGGCTCTCTCTGGGGTGATGTGATGTGAGCTTTAACTTGGCTGGCTATAGAATAACCATGGAAACACACATCAGGGTGGGTCTGTGAGGATGTTTCCATAGAGGTTTAACTGAGGAGGGAAGATACCCTAGATGTGGGCAGTATCACCCTACTCACTGAGATGCCAGACTGACTTAGAACGAGATTAAAAAGGAGGAGGAAGAAGAGGGGGAAGAAATGGAGGGAGAAGAGGATGGGGGAGGGGGAGGGGGAGGAAGAGGAGGGGGAGGAGGGGGAGGAGGGGGAGGAGGAGGATGAAGAAGAGAAAAAGGAGGAAGGGAAGGAGGAGAAAGGGGAGGAGAAGGAAGGGGAGATAAAGGAAGGAGAAGGAGGGAAGCTAGCATTTCATGCCCTGTGCATCTTGGTTTGTGAAACAAGGAGGTATAGACTCAGCAGAGGCTGCTTTTCTTGCTGTGCCAAACTTGAGCCAGAACAGACTCTTACCCTCTTAATTGATTTCTTGTTAGGCATTTGGTAGCAGCCATGAGAAAATAATCCAGCACTGGGGAAGTCGCATCCAGTACAAGGCTGGCTAGGTGTGCCTGGCAATCCCAAAGGGCTTGCTCTGAGTTTAATCCATTTCCAGCAGAGTGTAGGGTGAGTTCTGCTTGAATTCTGAGCTTATATTTATCTCTTATGTATTTTATTTTATCAATAGGTCCCTATCTCAATGAGTGTGTGTGTGTTTGTGTGTGGGTGCATGAAGAGGGAGGAGAGAGGGAGAGGGAGAGGGAGAGGGAGAGGGAGAGGGAGAGAGAGAGAGAGAGAGAGAGAGAGAGAGAGAGAGAGAGAGAGAGAGAGAACTGGGTCCACACTTGCTCTCTTTAGGAGGCCTTTTCTCAACATTCCTTTTTTTGTTTGTTTGTTTTCTTCTGAGACAGGATTTCTTTGTGTAACAGCTCTGGCTGACTTGGAATTTGCTCTGTAGACCAGGCTGGCCTCAAACTCACAGAGATTTGCCTGCCTCTGCCTCCTTAGTGCTGGGATTACAGGCGTATATCACCACCACCAGACTCTGCTCTCAACACTCTTAACCCTCATCTTTCCCCCTGGTCACTGTGATGCTCAAGTCCCAGGCTCATGGGGATGTGCCCTCCTGCCAACCATCCTGAGAGGGCAGACAGAGCTACCATCTACATCCTCAGGGGCCCTGACTTCCTTTGCATCTGTGTTTCTTTTCTCATCAATTCTAGTTCTCTGGGCTCCCTTAGCAAGTGGAGTATGCTCAGCCCCAAACCCCTCCTCCAGCTGCTGGACCTACAATGTGCCCCCACAGGCAGAGTGTGGCTGAAGGCACAGCTGGGCTCTTATTTTCCCAGTGACTTAAAGCAGTGCCTGCATGTCTCATGACAAGGACAGCTGCAGACTCAGAGCCACGCAAGGCTCCCCAAGTTTACTTCCTATCTATGTTTGAGTTCCTATTATCTGCCTTTCAATTATTTTTCCTTGTAATTTTCTTTTTTATATCATCCTCAAGTGCTTCCTGTAGCTTTTGGTGCTCCCAAAACATCAAGGAGGACACCATGGCCTTGAGGATGCAGCTGCAGGGTGGGGCATCATAACAAGTAGTTCAGCAATGAGTGGAAGCTTCCTTTGTAAGATGCTCAAAGTCACTCAACAGCAACAGAACAGAAAACTTCACCACTCTGGGGAGGTCTTGCCCCTGCTCATGACCAAGAATCCCCAAGAACCCTTTGGATCTGTCCCACTGGGGAACCTGGCAGGTATCATGAGGCACACTCTGGCATTTAGATCGACAGTCTGCTCTCCACCTTTATTACAACCCTAGAGCTTGCCCAACTAAGAGTCTGGGTGGTGTTGGCAGCTTCAGGAAGAGTCTGAGCATTGAACCTGAGAAGGGGAGCTTTGGGGACCTCCACTGGTGAAGTTTAAGGATGCCCACACAAGTGTACAAAAAAAATAATAGGAGTACTTAGAATAGGGACCTGGCTGATGTCACTGTGGGGGCAGAAGACAGCCTGGGCACTTCTCAGAAGAATGTCAGTATCTGGTGCCAGTACCTGCAAAGAGAAGCCCAGCAGTGTGAGCCCTTGGAGAGCAGACACTGAAGCAGTGAGTACTGAGCATGGGGATGCTGTGATGGGCATCTGATGATCACATTGGGGCTCCTCGGGTCCCCAGACTCCAGAATTCTGCTATACTTGCTCTTCTCCCTATGGACATGCTCCTGGATGTTGCCCTGCCATGGCCTGTGCAAGTCCACCCATCTTTCTCTCCATCCTTCCTTCTAGAAATTGTGGGTATGTCTTCCCCAAACACAAAACATATTACATATACAATATACATCACAAACTCCACATGCCACACATGGAACACACAGGCATGGACAAAGGCACACACACACACACACACACACACACACACACACACCATACAGGTAACTCATATGCTATACAAAATGTGCACTACATATAAACCACATACCTCATACACCACACACAAGGCACATTACAGAAACCATAGATATTACACACATACTATGTATCGTATATACAGCACACATACCAAACACCACAAAACTCCACACACAGGCACACGCACATCGTTCCTGTCTTCCTCTGTGTTTAGCACTGTTAAGGGCTGCTCATGGTTTGGAAATATCTCCCGTACTCTTTCTATAAGAAAAATATTCTTTTCTTCCCTTCCCCGCCTCCACCCCCAGTCTCTCCCTCTTTAATTTTGAATCCAAGTCTCATGAACCTGACTTTTCATTTCTCTTGCTGTGGACACTGGTGTGGTGACAGAGTTTGTCATGACCATGCACAAGTTTTGCTCTGGCACTGTGCAGCTGTGTTTCTAGACAACAGCTCAAACCACCTGTTGTCACTTTTGAACTCCACACAATGTCAAGATTTCTATAGAATTTCCCCCTACTCGGAGTTCTACCCTGCAGGGAATGGTGATGATTTTCTGAGCATAACACCGGGGTCTCTCATTTTCCAGTTATCTACAGATAGCTCCTGTGACATCACACTCAGGGCCTCTTCTGCAAGCACTGTTTGCCATGACTTTTGATCTTGCTTTGTGTGTGTGTGTGTGTGTGTGTGTGTGTGTGTGTGTGTGTGTTTTCCGCTTCCTGAGACAGGGTCTCATGTAGCCCTGGTTGGCTTTGAACTCCTTATAGCTGAGGATAAACTTGAACTGCTGATCTTCCTACCTCTGTCTCCAGAATGCTTGGATCAGGTTTACATGTTGCTAGGTGTAGAACTCGGGGCTTTGTGTTCATCAGGCTGAGACTCTACACACTGAGCCCCCATCTCAGTCTCTTCTCTCGTGACTTGGGACATTTTTTTTCTCTCTTTGTCTCAAGGGTTAATCTCAAAGAATCCAGGGTTCTTTCCTGGGAGGCGACATTTTCTTCTTGCTGTACCCTTCTGGCCAAATGAATTATTTCACCTTTATCACAACATTGCTTCTCCTCACCCTGGAATATGGGCTATTGATGGCATTTATGTTTTCAGATCTATAGGCAGCAACAAGTCTCTCCAGTATCCATCACGGTCTGTCCTTGTTCGTGTCCCCAGTGCCCTGTAAGCTCCTTGGGTGTGTGGCACTATTGAGTGTTGTGCTCTCTTCTCCACTTATGGATTCCTCCCAACAGTTTTCTTTCCTTCTTCTTTCACTGTCCTTCATCACCAACAGCACCCTCTGTGAAGCTATTTCCTGTCCCCCTTCCTGCAATTCTGGGTGTGCTGGGCCTAGGGTAGCACCCTGGGGGGGGCAGCAACCCTGTCTGGCTCTGTTCCATTGGCTCTGGCTTGAGAGGTATAGTGCAGGCTGGGATACAGCTGTCTCAGGCCACCTCACGGAAGGGAACAGGAACAAATATCCCCTCAGCCCAGGAAGACCCCTGTGTACAGCCAAGGCCTTGGAGAATGTGAGCCTGCACTAGATGGAGCCATTCTTCCTGTGATGGTATCAATCCCCACAGCTCCCCCACATACACGCTAGAGACACATCAACACAATGCAGCTGTCTTCATTTCTTATCCCACTCTGCTTACTCTACTCCAAGCTTGGGGGTTTGCTGTTATACTTCCTGTAAAGGTGTCCCCTCCCAGTCACATGCACCTTCTGACTGGCTCTGGGAACACATGCACGGCCTTTTTCACACAACTATTGAATCTAGCTCCTGTTTCCTCTTCTCAGAGAAATATGGCTCACTGACAGCCAGGCCCAGTGCTGGGGAAACTGAGGCACTGGTGGTCTTCTTATGTGAGGGTAGCTGGCCTATGTTTGTCCTCTCTCAGACATTACAATGTGGGGAGTAGGATGAGGACCAGAGTCAAGCAGGGTCTAATGACATCCTGCTGATGAATTGGATGCTTGGGATGAGACCTAACTGACCTTGGACCACCAGCCTCTCACCCAGAAGTCAGAAAAGGTGTTACCATGGCTTCTGGCAGAGATTCCACTCGACTCACTCTTGACTCCTGTTTCTTCTCCTCTTGGGATCTTGATGAAATATTTTGGTCAATTTTTTTTTCTCAACACCTTGACACAAGCTAGGGTTATCTAGACAGAGAGACTCTCAGTTAAAGACATGGACTGTAGGCAAGTCTGTAGGGACATTTTCCTGACCAACGATTGATGTGGGAGCTCTCAGTGAGGGCCCACTGAGGACAGTGCCACCTCTGGACACTTGTACAAGAAAGTGCACTGAGCAAAGGGAGCAAGCCAGTGAGTCGTGTTCCTTGGTAGACTCTGCTTCGGTTCCTATTCCCAGGTTTCTGCCACAACTTCCCCTCTGAATGGGCTGTAAGATATAAAATAAGCCTGTCCCTCCTCAAGTTGCTTTTGGTCATGGTGGTTTACAACATCAACAGCAATCGAACTAGAGCATAAAGAGAGAAGAACTTCCCTTCATTAATGACCAGCCACAGGCCCAAATAGCTGCAGTCAGTCCAGAGCTAAATGCAAACAGGACCCTACCTAGTGTTCTGACATCTCTCTTGGGGAAAAAAAAATCATGCCTTCCCTGCATATGAAGTTCTAGGCTCTCACACCAAGGGTTTAAGGTATGAGGACACATTCCTTTTTGGCATGAAAGAATCAATGCCATTTAATGGGGGAGAAGCCAGGGGCAAAAGCAAAAAGGATTACCATGTGACATGTGGGCTCTAGGTACCCCACAGAGGTACACTCTTGTCACCACCTTTATATAGGAGGACAGGAGAGGCTCTGACAGGAGCCTGTGTTCTGTGGCCTTGGAGATGGGAAGGGACCATGAATGAATGACACCTTCAGTTGCCATGACATTTTGCTGAAAGATAAATGTGCGATCGATTACCAAATGCTCCCAAACCAGCCAGCCATGTGACCTAGGGAAGTAAGGCTGGATGTCCTGCTGATAGCACTCAGCCTAAGCCACAGCGTGATGGGAGACTATCAAGGCATAAAGAGACACGACTGCATCTATCTTCCCACTTGGTATGCCCATCATAACCTGCCAGAACAGAGCAGAGCTTTCTGCTCAACTCCTGCAGGAGAACCAAACTCACCTAACAGTTTGGAAGCCCAGCCTGTGTTCTTCCCTGCCTGAGGTTATGCAGAACAAGTCCTTACCATGGCTCTGTCCATGCAAGCTGTGACCTCCTGGGTCACATGATCTCTGCACCAGAGACACACCCAGGACATTGGCAGGCATTTTTTATTTCAGGGGCCTCAGTTCTGGGGGCCCACTACCAATGTTTAGCCAGACAGAGGCCCGGGCTACTTTGGCCCTGATGCATCTAGATGCCACCTGGGGCTCCTCATCCTCTACTGGGAATAGTCTAGAGGTGGGGGTTCTCCTGGGTGAGGCAGGGAGATCTGAGGGAAGAGGAGTGGGGAGGAGCAGTGGCAGAGAGGGTATGGAGTTAAAATTGGATTTCTGCTCAGATTGATCATCTAATGTGATAGAAAAATATACAGTCTGGGAGCAAATTTAGATTTCAGTGAAAAATTAAACTGTTTTATACCAAGTTGCCCAGTGGAGCATTAAATGCATTCTCTACATAATTGTATCTCAGACAGCAGCGGGGACGTGGCTGTCACTCCAGCTGCCTCCAGAGGCTGCAGGACACCAGGCCCACAACAGCCAACCCTGTGCTAGGGTGAGGGGTATCCTGATTGATTTCCACACTGTCTTCCTGTGGGCTGAGGAGGACAGGCCTGGGATACCTTGCCTGGAACTTCTACTGCAAAATGGCAGAACAGGTAAGCAGAATATGATTTGAGAGGGAACATGGGACAAGAACACAATGGTGACCAATGGTGACCTTGGGAGCAGGCCAGGAGGCCACATCCCATGAACTGTTAAGATGTCTGTCTCCGTGACAGAGATCTCTGGAGATTAAAATCTCACTGCCAGCAACCTCCATGCCACCATCTGTCATTTTAACCATTAGCGGTACAGAAATTAGGTTTGCCTCCCCTCCTCCAGGCCTAGAATGTAGAATCAATAGCAGAGATATATTAACATAATTGACTTTTTGCATGGATCCTTTTCTTTCTCCTTGTCTCTAAGTGATTTCTCCTGTGTGTCTATCTAAGCTAGTCTGTTCCTTCCTCCTGTCACCTGTATGTACCCATTTCTCAGATTGGTATTGTGTTAAGTTGCTTTCCTGTTTATGATATAAAACAGCAGGCAACGGCAGCTCAAAGGGAGAAGGACTCTTTGTGGCTCATAGTTACAGTTATGTTACATAATTACAGTTATGTTACATTGTTACAGTTATGTTACATTGTTACAGTCCATGAAGGCACAGTGGTATCCAGATCAGGAAATACAGACATGAAAGTTGGTACTCAGCTCACTTTCTCCTTTTTAAAATAGTCTGGGATCTCAGTGCATGAAATGGTGCCATGCATAGTGAGCAAGTCTCCCCACCTCATTTAATCAAGATACACCCTCCCACAGGCATGGAGGTGATTCTAGATTACATCAGGTTGCTACTTGAGATTACCCATTACAGGTGTAATACAGGTGTAAATACATACACATGAGGTATTACACAGAAGGGTTAGGCATGTTCTGCGACAGTAAAAATGAGTCACGGTCCTCAGAACTGTCCTGAAGACTCTCATGGACAGGACATGATGGTGGCAGCTCAGGCACAGCCTGGACACATCTATGTATGTCCCTATAAGGCTGTTTTTTACTTCAGGATTCCTATTGCTTCTACCACTTTCTGTGCACATGAAGGCCTGGGGATGTGAAAAAGTGATGACAAGAACTTGCTCTGTGTGCAGCATATGTGAATGCATGAATGCAACACACACACACACAAATGTACACATGCACATACAAGCAGAGATTCAGAGACACATGCATGCATACACATGCATGCACATTCACACATTCACATAAAGAGACATATATACATTCATAGATGCACGTGCATGCATGTCCCTGCCATCACTTATGTACACACACCTCCTGACTTTCCTCTGGCTTCAAGGGACAACAGAACTACCTCAGCAGTGCTGAGAACATGCCCTGAGCTCTAAGGCTTCTTCTTTGTCTCTGGAGAGAATCTGCCTTGAGCAACAGGGTGGTGAGGCACTGGGAAAAACAGTGAGCTTTGCCAAGGAACTTCCATTCTCCTCTTGCTAATTTGCTATTGTTTTCCAGACAAACAGCTCTGATTGGGAGTTACAGGAGTTCATTGCTGAGAGCAACTCTGGAGAGATTCACCCCCACAACCTCCCCCAGGAAAGCTCTGCAACATGTAGGGAGGGCATCCAGGATTCACATGGGCTCTGTGTCAGATTTGTAAGCAAAGTGCTGGATGATTCCAGCTCACTGGTGTCTAGCTTCACTTTGGAACAGGACATGGAGGATAGAGCAAGATATGAATAAGACTCCCAGGTCTGCCCTCTCCTTTTGTCTGTGGTGGGGATGGGGTGCAGAGTGACTCCTGCATCATGGGGACATGTGATACACACAAGGAGTTCTCAGAACAATGAGCACTCCCAAGAGACCGACACCTCAGGACCCATCTTAATGAGAACAAGCCAAGATCATCACTGCCAACATTGGTTTCCTTAATTGACCCATCTCTCTTTCTCACGGTGAATAAGCTGTGTTGTGAATGGACTCCCTGATTCAAAGATGATGGGTCCACTCCTGGCTAGATTGTTGTGACTGACTACAACTGACTGACTGACTGACTGACTATAAGGATAACACCTCCATCTAACTCTCCCCTTTGGCAAATAATGGGTAAGACTTAACACCCAAAACTATCTCAGGGAAATGGATTGCATTCTTCAAGATGTTAGTACTCTTCTCAACTGAGCAAGAGGGGATGCAAAGGAATGTCTGTACACACAGAGACAGATACATTTCTGATACTCTGGACACTGTAGAGGAGCCCTGTTGCCTTATGGATGTTCATAATGCAGAGACTGCTCCTCAGATGCCTGCACCATCCTGCTTTACCATAGTAACCCGAAATACCTCACTCACCCAGCCTCCTAGATAGGCCCTCTGAAATTTCCACTTGGGGGTCTCCCCATGTCACACAGCATGAACTGCAGACCTGTTTCCTGAAGACTGAGCCAATAGCAGTGCAATAATGCCCACTATGCTCCCTGAAAGTAAGTCCTTATTACCCTAGCCAATCAGCTAAAAGCCAGGACCACTGGGGAATGGGGAGACTTTGCTTAATAGATTGGAGCCCATGAAACATTATCTACAAAGGTAAGCATCATAGTGATTGCTGGCTGCTTTTCTAGGTCTTTACCCAAAGTTGACTCAAACATAGGCTAGGAGACACAAATGGGAGCTATCACTTGCCTATGTCTTGGATGAATCAAGGACAGCCATGCAGGACCACACACTATCTTTTGATAAGGGCCTTTGCACATCTCCTGGGCCCTGGCCTGACCACACAACTCAGCCATTAGAATTCAAAAGTCACTGTAGAAAACTTGGGAAAAAAGTAGCATGACTGTGTTCTAATAAAGCTTTATTTATAAGGCTGGCTCACAGGCTCTCACACATTGTCTCCTGACATGGATTGACACCAATGAATTATGGTAACATGACAGGATGGGTGTCAGTATGAACATGCTGAGAGAGTGGGTAAGTGTGCATACCACCCTTGCACATAGTTCAAAACTCAAATCTACAGCTTGCAATCAGCTGAGCTGCACACACAGCTACTAGAAATCCATATATAGGGAGAATGAGTGTCAGCCTCAGGGAAATGAGCCAGGAAAGCCTGGGCTACATACAGGTGCCCAGGGACCGGCTGAAAAGGACCTTGTTCTTAGATACCTGGCAGGCAGCCACAGAGGACAGGGGGCTCCAGAGTTCTAAGGGTATCACAAAATGATACACCCTGCTCACTGCAGCTGGGGGGAGTGTAGGTAAGGAGGGAGAAAGGGAAGTAGGAAGGGTAAAAGAAGGGAGGGAAAGATGGATGCTAAGATGGCAGGAAGGGTGGGATGAGAAAGAAATGGAATGAAGGAAGGAAGACAGGAAGGAAAGGAGGGAGAAAGGAATGAGAGGAGAATGAGAGAGGGAGGGTGGGAGAGAGGGAAGTAGGGAGGGAGGGAAGGAGGGAGGACAAAGTGTGGGAGGACCAGCTTGAACCACCTGCTCTCTTACCAGGATTGAGGCAGACCTGAATTCAGCCTTGAATCCCTGTCCTTGTAAGGACAAGTGACAGGAGAGATATGAGGCCGAGAGGATCCTGCAGGAAGGACTCAGAGCTTCAAGCTCCTGAGCTCTCTGCCCAGAGCTTGTCTCCTGGGATAGCCTGGGCTGAGCCAAGTCCTGCCTGTCACTGTCTAAGTGTGCTGAGCCTCTGCAAGGGCCTGTCTGTGGTTCATTAGCACAGTTTTTATCAGCTAAGTGCTTTTCAAGGGTTGAAAATGCCCTGAGACTCTTCAAAAGCTGTGGGAGGGAAACCGCCTTCGCTTTCCCTATTTATCAGCCGTCGGGGGCATGGGGGCAGCAGCCTGTCAGCTTACAGATAATTCTGCCCAGCATTTCCCTCCCAGCTCCAGCCTCCTTCCCTGGCCAAGTTCTGCTCTGAGGAAAGATGGGCCAGCATGAGGGGCCTTGAGGGGCTTATGTGAGTCAAAAAACAGCCAAAAATAATGACAGTATTTACTCAGATTAGGAAAACACTTTAGACTGTTCAAAACCCCACCACAAACCCTTTCTTCTTTAATCCTGATGCCAATCCTGAGAGGATGAACAGGGATGAGCAGAAGCTGGGTCATCTTGACCCTTGAGAAGCTCTAAGTTCCAGGAATTCTGTGATCAGGCTGTGAGCTCAGTTACGGTGGGGTGTTATATCACCCCAGCTTATAGTGAAGTGAATTATAATAAAAGCAAGGGAATGGCACAAATACAGCTCTTGCGAAGCCTGATGGGAAAACTGAATCCTGCTAAAAAGTGGGCAGAGGGCTTGGCAGGAACCTAAGGTCCAGCCCTGCTAGGCAAACCTAGTTTCTGACTCCAGAGAGTTCCCACTTTGAGCTACAAGGATGGCTGCATGCAGTAAAGCCAACAGTAGCAAGTGCTGGCAAGGACATTGGTAGTGCGGGGGAATATGGACCAGCAGTCACTGGCGAATGCATCATGGCAAGCCCTCAAGTAGCTAAGCATAGAACTAGGAACATAGGAATTCTACTCCCACATGGGAAGATGCCTTGGGGGGGAAAACAAGGGAAGTATCCCTTGTTACACACTAATGATGGTCACTAAAGGGTAGAAACAACCCACGTGTCCATGGTTGGATGACACCACAAACCACCACACCCACCACACAGTGGAATGTTGTTGGAGTGTTGAGGTGATACAACAGCGACTATGGTGTGGATGAACTTGAAACTATCCTTCTTACTCCATTAAATGGTGCAGAAGCCACTAACATTCTCAAATTCACTTACACAAGCAAACTCATGAGACAGAAAGTAGAATGGGGTTGCTGGTCTGAGTGTGGAAGGCAGCTGGGAATTACTAATTAACAGGAATGAGTGGGTCTGTTTAGAAGATGTAGAAGGGGATGGTGGAAATGCCTGAACAACACACAGTGTGATGGACACCCCAGAAGACAATTGTCCTAACTAGGTTTCTTTTGACTCAGTTAAGCACCACGACAACGGTAAGTTGGAGAAGGGAGGTTTTGTTTATAGGCTTCAGTCCCCTGTAAGGGAAGTCAGGGCAGGAGCTTAAGGCAGGAACCTAGAGGCAGGAACTGAAGCAGCTGTGGAGGAGTGCTGCTTGCTGTCTTCTTCCTCTTTGCTTGCTTAGCCTGATTTCTTATATCACCCAGGACCACCTGACCAAGGACAGCACAACTCACAGTGGCCTGGGCCCTCCCATGTCTGTCACTAATATACAAAATGCCCCCACAGACTTACCCAGTGGCCAATCTGATGGAGATAGTTTCTCAGTTGAGTTTTCACCTTCCCAGATGACTCTGAATTAGTGTCAAATTGACAAAAACAAACAAACAAACAAAAAAAAAACCACCCACAGTGTTTACAGCTCACATATGACCTTAATAGTCAGCTAAAAGACCTTATCCAGTGACCAAGACTTCTTCCTTTGCCATCACATCTTACCTTCTTCAGTGTGCCAGATATTATTATTGCTACCCTGTCCTTGTTTATCTGTGAGTCTGCGCTGTGCCCATCTGCAGCTCTTGATCTCACAGACCTCACAGAGAACCTGTCAGGACCCAGAGGTATATCTATTGCTGTTCGTTCAGAGAAGCAAAATCTGCTGAAGGAACTCTAGTGATCCTCATGGGACAAGATGGGCCTGGGGAGGCCCATCAGGAAGCTTCATACTTGGTCCTTGCACATACCTTTGTAGACGAGTTTTTCTCCCACCTGGTTACACAGCTGATTAGCCCAAATGAACACACAGAGAATTACATTAATTATTAATTGTTTGGACAATGGTTTAGGCTTCTTACTGGATAGCTCTCTCTTAATTATCAACCCATAACTACTAATCTATGTCTTTCCACATGGCCTTATCTTACTGGAGAATGCCCAGGTGTCCTGCTACATGGCATCTCTCTGGTTACCCTTCTCTGCCTTCCTGTTCTCAACCTTCTCCTTGTCTGGTAGCCCTGCCTATACTTCCTGCCTGGCTACTGACCAATCAGTGTTTTATTTATCAACCAGCAAGAGAAACATATACTAAAAGCATGCAGAAGGACATCACCCATCATGCCTTGGAGCTTCATGAGCCCTCACGGAGTTCCTAGTACTCGTACAGTACAAATGCATTCTGGTGCAAGCCTGGCCTATTAACATCTCATCTGAATTTATTCAATATGTTTTGAATCCAGTCCTCTTCCCTTCCCAGATAGGATTCCATCTCTCACACACAGCTGTGGAAATAGCTGATGGGTTAGATGATAGCTCAGTGGTATACTTAATTAGAATTCACAAGTCCCTGAATTGAACTTACAGCAACACACACACACACACACACACACACACACACACACACACACACAGAGAGAGAGAGAGAGAGAGAGAGAGAGAGAGAAGGGGGAAGTAGAGACAGACAGACATTCAAAGCACCCAGCTACCTCCTTTGGCTGGAAAGTTGGCTCAGTAGTTAAGATGGTTTGTCAGAATTTGGTGCTCTTCCAGAGGACCTAAATTCACCCATGGCAGGTGGCTTACAATTGAGGATCCAATGACTTTATACTCCACAGATACCTGTGCCAACATCCATACACTCCCACACAGATACACACATACACATAATTAAAAACAATTACTAAAAATCTTGAAGACAAAAAGACATAGATGGCTTCCTAGTTGTGAAAGAATGAATACTCACCCAGAAAATCCTGATGGCAAAGACTGTTGGTGAATGGAGCACTGATCAATAGTGATTAAGCAGGCCTGGTTAGCGGCTGGCTTAAATTCATTCAAGCTTCGTTCTATGACAATATATCATTTCTCCCCTAAAATTGGAATTCTGCTTTCTATGTTGTTTATGGCCAGGTTTTATTGAATTTTTCTGTTTACAAAGATAATATACATCTTATGGAGAACACAGAGGAGCCAGAGGAAAAAAAGGCAAATGAACTAAAAATGACACCAAAGATTGTTTGGGAGAATTTATGTGGAAGAAAATTCTAGGAGGTGGAGTGACTAATGAAGAAGGAGTAGAGAAGAAGCCAGACAGTACTGTCGGAGAACCCAGTTAATGTTGGAAGACTCAGTTAATATCAGTACTGTTGGATCACACAGTTAAAATCAGTACTGTTAGAGCACCCAGTTCATGTCAGTACTAGGGAAACATTGAGTTAATGTCAGTACAGTTGCAATCGATCAATGTGAGTAATTTTGGAACACACAGCTAATGTCGGTACTGTCAGAGTCTCAGTTAATATCAGTAGTGTTGGAGCTCCAAGTTAATGTCAGTATTATTGGAACACCCAGTTAATGTCAGTACTGTTAACACCTAATTAATGTTAGCACTGTTGGAGCTCTCAGTACTACATATGTGTGCACACTGTCCTAGTTATTCTTCCATTGCTGTGACAAAAACACCATGACCAAAGTAATTTTTAAAATACTTCTTTGATTGGGCTTACAGCCTCAAAGGGTTAGGGTCCACGATGATAGAGCAAAGATGTGGCAGCAGGGGCAGCTGAGAACTCACATCTCAAGTCTTAAATAGGAGGCAGTGAGTTGGGGGCAAAGGGTGAACGTACTGGGATTGTGATGAACTTTTAAAACCTGAAAGCCCATCGCAGATAGATAATACACCTCCTTCAAGAAGGCCACACCTCCTAAACCTTCCCAAATAGTTCTACCAACTGGGAACCAAATATTCAAACATATGCTCATATCAGGGTCACTCTCATTCAAACCATCACACACAAATACACCCATATGCATAAAATACCCCAATGATCTTAGAGTTGGTAGAAATGTTATTAAAATAAGCAGAACAAACCAATGTGAATGTTAAGAAATATATGTGAATAACATGGACATACTTGACCAAATGTTTCAGCATCATCAGGATAACCATTTGTTATTTAGTGCCTCATCAGTGTCCCAAAGAACATGTGTGTGTGTGTGTGTGTGTGTGTGTGTGTGTGTGTGTGTGTGTGTGTGTGTGTGTGTGTGTGTTTGGAGACAGATTACCTCTGTCCTGGAACTTGTTCTGTAAACTAGGCTGGCCTCAAACTCACAGACATTCCTCCTGCCTCTACATGAATGCTGGCATTAAAGTCATGAGCCACCACCACCCAGAAAACACGGACCTCATTTTTAAATAGAAAGACCTTTCCCATACAGGAGAGACCTTCCTTTAGAAGTGGGAAGATATTATTTCTGTCCCAGGCTGTGATTGGAAGTGGTGGATACCCATAATGCCCTTGAGGACTTTGCCTGTCTTCAATTTGATGAGAGTATTTTGTCAAGATCCTTGAAAGAGGTTTTTGGTCTTCTGTGTTTCTTCATGGTGCTTGCCTGAGCCTGGAGGTTTGGCTGGGCTGGTTTACAGAAGCAGCAGCTTGGTCCCTGTCCTACATGCTTGCACAGAAGGGCCCACAGTGGGTTGAAAGTTAAGAAGAAGCTGTCAAGGTCTTAATTCTGGATTCCTGGATTCCCATCTTCCTCTGCCTCCTTCTTGACTGCCTGGTCAGAATTTCTAAGATGAATTTGGCCATGTTATCTGTGTGTGTGTGTGTGTGTGTGTGTGTGTGTGTGTGTGTGTGTGTGTGTGTGTGTGTGTGTGTGTGAGCTTGGATGCAGGGGAAGACATAAAAAAGAGGGAAGAGACAGGAAAAAAATCTAAACAACCAGTCACTTAGCTAAAGACTGTTTTATCCTGGGTCATTAATAGTCAGCCATTCCCACTTCAGAAACACCAGGGTCATTTCACCTTGTCAAACCCCTTCATTTACTCTGGAATTGATGTGGGCAGAAGAGAAAATTAGTTTGTATCTATTTTCTCTTATTTACAAAAGTTAATTTTTCTAATCTTTTGAGAAATTTTACATTTCTCAGTTTGGGATGTTGATCTGTTAGCTTGTTTCTTCCTACCCTTTCACTTGTGTGAGAAAAGTAATCATTTCCTGATTCAGTTCTGTGTAAGGAGTAAGGTTTTTCCTCCTGCCGCTGGTCTTGTCCCCCCGCCTCGCCAGCCCCAATTAACACACCGAGACTCTGTATTTGATATAATGCTGTTGGCCAGGTACTAGTTTCTTATCGGCTAGCTCTGTCTTAAGTATTAACCCATTTCTGTTAATCTATGTATTTCCACGTAGTCTTATCTTACCAGGGAGTGAGGCCGGTGTCTGGTCTCCCCAGTCTCTCCATCTTGACTCCTCCTTACTACTTCCTTTTTCCTCCTTGTCTTCTAGTCCTGCCTATCTTGCTTTCCTATTAGCCAACAGTACTTTATTCATTAACCAGTACTAGGAGACAAGGAGGAAAAGAGGAAGTAGAAGGAGGAGTCAGCATGGAGAGACTGGGGAGACCAGATACAGGCCCCATTCCCCGGTAAGATGAAAGCACGTGGAAATACGTAGATTAACAGAAATGGGTCAATACTTAAGACAGAGCTAGCTGATAAGAAACTAGTACCTGGCCAACAGCATTATATCAAATACAGAATCTCGGTGCTTTATTTTGGACTTGCGCGGTGGCGGGACAAGACCAGCGGCGGGAGGAAAAACCTAACTCCCTATAGTTCTGACCATACATCTCTATCATGGGCACATAGGATCGTATCTGTATCCTTGTTTTCTATAGCTGACTAATATTATTCTTTTTACTATTTGGAGTTATTATAGTTCCTCCTTTATTTCCAGTGGCTCTGGTTTGTGGTTAAAATCTTAGTGCATCTTGGTAAGAAAATGTTGTCTTAAATTTTCTGTTTTAAATTCTGCTGTCCTAGCACTTGTGGTTCACTAGAGTTCATGAAAACTGTTGCCAATAATGTGACCACTTCTAGGTAATAATGTCCACACTTAAAATGGAAGTGTAGGGGATTACAGCCTAGGAAACCTCACACAATATGGAATTTTCAAAGTAGTCTATTTCCTTATTGAGAGTCTCCTCTGAGTTACCTGTGTCTATTTTTTCACTTTCTTGACCTCACCCTTCCTTTAGTAAATATTCATTTTTATCTTACATGTATGGGTGTTTGGCCTACATCTGTGCATATAGAGGCCAAAAGAGGGCATTGCATCAGACCGCCTGAACCAGAGTAACCAGGTGGTTGTAAGCTGCTGTGTAAGTTCCAGGAATCCAAGCAGAGTCCCCTGGAAGTGCAGCAATTGTTGTCCTTAACCACTGAATCATCTCCAGCTGGACATTTTCTGGACCATTCTCTGCGATAGGCTGAGTATTGACCTGCGGGGTCTATTTCTCAGTGGAGGATTCATGCCCCTGCTGAGCCCTCTAAGGCATGAGTTTGTTTACTTTCTTTAGTTTATACATTAAAGATGTCTTACTTAGGTTGTTTGCAATTATTTTATTATTTACACACCATTTCTTATTTCTATCTACGCTATGTTTAAATTCTAGAATATCTATGATGACTACTGCTTCCATCACAAATGCACAGAGAATAGTGTTTTTACAACTTCTACACTCAAGCCAAGGGATGGGGGTGATTTTCCTATGCACTGCCCCCATCCTTTAATATTAATGGTTCCTGAAGTTAGTTTCTTGGTATCCCATTTCCAACTTGTAGTTATTTTTATTTGGGCTGCATTTCATGAACATACTTCCATATGTATTCTGTTACAAGCAGATGTTGGACTCCCAGATAGCTCACCTGTGATAGAAAATGCAGTGCTGTATGAAACCTGTCAGGGTCACTCACCATGCACTAGAGTCACCTGGGCTTCTCTAGGACACTGAGAATGTAGATGGACATGTCCAGGCAGGAATGGTGATGGGACCTCTCATGATATTTCTGCTTATTCCTGCCTCCTGAAACTGTTTCACTGTTGGCTAACATACTAGCTGGTTGAACAGGGTCTCAACACCTCTACCCAGGGAGTCTGTGGCTGAGTGGTGGCTCCTAGCACATTGGTGTCTCCTGGAGCCCAGCCATTTCTTCTTCTTGGTCATCTAACCCAGGCCCTGTTGGTTTGAGCTTGGTTTTGTTCTCTCTGCCATGGTTTTTTAGAAATCAAGCATTCACTTGCCTTTCTACTGACCAAGTGACTTATGCATTGTATGTGTGTGTGTGTGTGAGTGTGTGTGTGTGTGTGTGTGTGTGTGTGTGTGTGTGGTTGGAGTGGCTCTGTGGTGAGGATCACTGGTGACAATGCAATGGTCTCATGTTCAAGAAACAAAGTGTGATCTTTTCCGAGAACACAGGTATTGTCTCCTGCCATACAGGATGAAGGGAACTGTGTTCCACAGGGTATAAGATACGAAGCAGGTGCTCTTTGATTTTTTAAGGTCTCTTTGGAAAGGAGACAAAAGTTTCCTGGATCTACAACACCCAGAGTTCCCCAATGCCTTCTCCTCATGACCTTGTTATAATTGAATGCAACTTGTGAGTAAGTTTTCCTTCTAGAATGTTCTGATAGCTACTAGTGTTAGCTTCTGGCTGCCATCTTTTCCCTGTCTTTGCACTCATTTCCATAACCTATCTCAGCTCCTCTGAGTGGCATCTGTCATTCAGCAGTGTACACTGTCTTTACCTAGCTTTTTGTTGTTGCCTCACTCCCACTATTCCAACCAGAAACCCAGAGAATGTCTGTAAACTGACACCTCCTTTTCTGAGATTCACTATGTGACCCAGGTTGTGCTTTCCAGCTGTGTCTTAATCCCTATTTTGTACCAGCAGTCAACATCCTTCCAGGTGGCTGGGGGTGCCTTGATGCAGTCCCAACAATCTGAAGAAACAGGGCCTTGCTAGAAGGTCTCCTGCTCCACTCCATCCTTCACACACAGACACCCTGAGCTCAGTTCACATATATCACAACCCTCCACCTCCCAGCCCAGGTACACACTGTCATGAGAACTAGAGTGTAACATGGAAAATAAATGACCCAGAGACTGATATTGGGTCCAAACATCAAGCTGAAGGTCAGAAAAGCAAAGTAGCAGGACACTAGCTCTTACCATTACCTCTGGGCTGATCCTGCCACCTCTCCTCAGTATGGCTGGAGAATCCTGAGACTGAATGTCTTCCTATCCTCCTTGATACTGAGTCTTCCTATCTTCAGTGTGGCTTGAGAATCAATGCCTCATCTTTAGTGTGGCTAGAGAATGAATACCTCTACGGAATCCTGATACTGATGTATATACCTCTCATAAGTCCTGGGATTAAAGGTTGAGCTGTAATTCTCTTCTTTTAGACTGATTCAATCTTGTGTAGCTCTAGGTGGCCTTAGATTCACAGAAATCCCTTTAACTCTTAATCCTGAGTTCTAGGATTAAAGGTGTGTACCACCACCTTCTATCTTCTGGCTGCTGGGATTAAAGGTATGTGCCTAGCTTCTATGGCTTGTGGCTGACTTTGCTTTCTGCATCCTCAGGAAAGTTTTAATAAATAATAAATAATATATCACTACACTAGAGGGTCAGATTTGCATGAGCTCAAGCAGACAAACCTTTGACTATTACTTCATTTCTGCTGAGCCTCTAGTCTGTGATTCCCTCTAGGACCCTCAACCCATCCCTGAGCCTGCATGGAGCTGTGGCAGGTATGACAGTCATACCTACCTGTGACAATATTCATCCATGTCATCTTAAATCAGCAGGAAATTCATGCAGGCTGCCACACTGTTCCAGTGCCCAGCACCAGGGACACTCAGTGTTTTCTGGCTGTGAATGACACACCTTATGCTCACACCTATGGTTTAATGCACGCATCTGGGAGTTGTCACATTTTTATCAAAGATTCCTCTGCCTCCTTGAGTGAACAACTTTGAGAGGATGGCATTTCCAGAACTGTCTGTGGAAGCCCATGGCCACTCCCTTATCTGTATCTGAGTTGTGTAGCAAAATTCCCTGGGATTAAAACCTTCTGTCTTATAGGAAGGCTGGTTCAGTATGTCTTAAGAAAAGATCCTCAAACACAGGAAGCATATAACTTAAAAGCTTCAGAAAGTCCCTGAAACTGGCCAGATTCACAACTCCCCAAGCTTCCATAAGCAGGAAGAACTGCTGAGGTAGGGGGATCTCAGATCAGCAGAGCTGCCTGGAGGAGACACACAGCAACTGAAGTATCTGGAAAGGACACTACAACCTGTTGAGCCTCCTGAAGGCTATGCAGTGTATCCCAGGTCTCCAGGTTTCACAAGTTGTCACCTGTGCTGGGATTGGCATCTGGTGATGCAACTGCATGAGTTATGTCTGTTCTTGTAAGTAACTCCTCACCCATATTCATGTAACCCCCCCATAAAACTCTTTGGTTTACCAACTTGCACTTTGGTGGTATCCATACTTTGGTCTATTGTCAGTTCCCTACCTGAGGTAAATAAATGTTTGGTTACATCTCTCCAGGAAGAGTTTCACAACAATCTGTGTGCTGAGACAGCCTTACAGCTATAGTTAGAAGCTGGACCAAGTAGAGAGTGGAGTAGTTGCTCCTGTTTTGGAGACTTGGCATCAGTTAACTGGAATTAAGGGCCCTTCTGACCAATCATCATGCCTTGGGAATGGATTCCTACTCTACCAGGTGCTGTTTTCTTCCATGTTGGTTACATGGGTTGTGCAATTCTCAGTGTAAGCCATGCAAGTGAGAACTCATGCCTGGAATCTGCTTCCCAGCTCTGCCTACTCTAAGTATAGGTTCTTTGTGGCTGGGAGATTTTTGGATCTCCAAGTTGAAGATCTCCAAGTTTTCATCTTGAGATGAAAAGGACACAGGACTCTGACCATTCCTCCTGATGAGTCACAGTGGATCAAAGTGATGTGGTCATAGTTTTTTCTCTTCCAGAATTGCCCTCCAGGGGTGGCTTCTGAAAGAATCCTTGCAGATGGCTTCTGCCCATGTCCATCTTCCTTTCCCTGGATGCTGATGATTCCATTTAGGTGTGAGTCTTGAGAAGGGAGGGTCTTTAATTCAACTACCTTAATGCATAGGATAGACAAGCAGACAGACAAAGTCTAAAATCAGCATCATGAGGGCCTCACAGAAAAGCTAAACTTAATTACAACAAAGCACCAAATCCCTCTTTCAAGTTTTACTACCATTCAAACATCTTTAATTAATGCTGTGTGGGGGGTTAAGGGATACTATTTTTTTTAATTCTGGAATAATTTATACAAAACCGTTAATATCCTCAGGCTGGTGATCACAATGTCCTAATGGCTATTGACCCAACTCTGCCCTGGAGTGACTTAATCCAGAGGGGACTCAGCCTGCTTTCTATCTCCAGAATCTCAGAGGTCAATGCCATTGGCTTTGTCTGAGGACAAAAGTCAGAGCCAGATGGCCCTGGAGCTTAGGTTCAGAAAATTAATAGTGTAATTAATGGAAATCATTATTAAACCACACAATTAACATCTGAAAGCAAGCTCTGCCTTTCATGGTGCTTCTGGCTGTGCTTGTAGATGGGACTAGAGAATGTTTATTGAGTTTCTTCTATGGCTGTAACTCTACCCAGGAGAAGGTTAGAGACCCCACCTGTGATTTCACACAGGGAAAGTGGGAATGTTCTCAAAGAGGATACATCAAGAGGATTTCCGGAGTCACCAGGTTCAGTGTGGGAGACCCTGCTCAAGGGAGTAAGATGGAGAGTTATGGAGAAGACCACAGGCATCGTCTTCTGACCTTCATGTGTGCATGAGTACAAACACCCTTGCATACAGATACCACATATACATGCTACATGCATGCATACACACACACACACACACACACACACACACACACACACACACACACACACACCATAATGATTATGATAATTGTATAGTAGCTCTTGGTCCAGCTTTCCTGATACAGAAGACAGGTAGGCAAAGTTTATAGTCATTATTGTTATGACTATGGACACTTCTGCCAGTGGCAACATAGTGACTATTCCATCTAAGGAATTTATCCCAAGGGATAGTCAGAACAACATATAGGCATACATTCATTGGTGTTTGCCTCTTCGGAGAAAACATAGGACACCAGGGAATGTCCAGCAACCCTGGTTAGTTTAAAATAAATGATGGTATACCGTGTAACTCAATACCACATGGCTACGAAGCATGGCAGAGTGTGCATGATCATGATCTGACAGAGTGAACAGAAGGGGGAGTGGCCTGAGACTGTTCAGATGAGATCAGGACATTAGGAGGAGCTGGCACTACCAGCTGATGTGCACTGCGTGTTCAGATTGGAAGGTGGAGTTTGTATGGATGAGAAAGCAGCACACTGGGCTTGGGTGGGGAATCTCGTTTGAGAGAGAAGGAGAAGCATAGAGCAAGCCAGTGGGAAGGGTGGGTTTATACAGGCCACTTACAGCTACTACCTTGATACTGCCCCAGAGACAATAGGCAAGGTCACAGAAGAGAGCCAAGTTAAAAAAAAAATTAGTGGCAGAAAAACATTAAACATGACATTGTCTATGATAGTATTAATTGCCCTTTGCCTCTTATCACCCAGATGGGAGAAACTATGGATCTTCCTATTTGTTCACAGATGATTCACATATATTTAAGCAGTCTCTGACATGTGGCCACATTCCATGAATATGGACTAACTGGGCAGCAAGTGAGGAATAAGATGATTGAGTGGTTACAAATTGTTAGCTAACCCCTGTAGGGTTCAAGATACAGAAGGCCAAGAAAAAAATCGGTGGGCTCCTTGTAGAGAAGCCTCAATGAGCTTTCAAGACCCATCATTTATCATTTAAAAAATCCTTGCATTACTGATACATACCCAACAAAAGAGCACAGAAGTTTGGAGAAAATATTACAAATGAACCTAAATGAATGGCTCATGGAGTGAATGAATGCATACCCAAAACATTTCATGTTTCCCCAAAATGAATCTGTAAGTACACATTGACTCAGATAAAAGTCTCACTGAGTTTTTAAAATTAATTTTGGAAAATAGATGCTAAATTTAATTATAAAAGTGAAGATACAAGGGGATGAATATTTTGAGTAGATGCCAAGGTTTTATAGAGTAGATCCAATGGTTGATAAACCAAGAGATAGATAAGACAGAATAACAGAACAGAGGGGCTCCGTGGAAGGCAAGGCTTATTCTAGGCAGAAGCTTTGCTGTTGCAGAAGGGAGGGTGTGTGTCCATGAACTGCTTAGAGGGCAAGGGCTTCTTTGTGGTGTATATGCATGTGAAACAACACTGAACATGCAACGGCAGCCTGAACATTAACATGTAGTGCCACCCCATTTGTGTTTAGTTTTGTTTCTGTTGTTGAGATAAAGTACCCCGAGAAGAAGCAACATAGGCAGGAGGGTTCGCTTTAGTACATAACTGCAGGAAACTCAAGCTAACAAAAACATGAAGCAGCTGGTCATATGGCAGCCACAGTACAGAGCATGACAAATGCAAAATGCATGCATACTTCTTGCCCAGAAAGCTTTCTCTGCCTCACAGCCCAGGGCCCAAAACCAAGGAATGCTGATGTGCACTTTCAGGCTGGGTTTCTCCACAGCCATCAAGACTCTTAAGACAAGCCCTCATAGATGGACTCACAAGTCAACGTGATCTAGACACCTTCTGGTTGAGACTATCTGACATGGTGATTCTTGGCTTATCAAGTTAACAATTATGCTACATTATCACAGATCCCCTACTTGTCAAGTTGATGTCCAAACACTTTAAGCTATAACCTTTTACCAGTCATCCCAAAAGTCTTATATTTACTTTATAATATAGAATATAATTCAACTTTTAAAATTCCCAAAGTTTGTAAAACATCCAATACCCTGAAAGCCTGGCATTCCCCATGTTAATGTGTCATGACTGTGAACATGTACAGTATGCCATGTGCAATTGTACAAGAGGCCCTAGGCATTAGCATGCCATGCTCGTTTTGTGCTCATAGAATCACCAACATCCAGATGCTGCAGTGGTTAAGCCTTGTGAATGAAAATGGTCTCATAGGCTCATAGAGGCTGGCACTATTGGGAGATGTGGTGTTGTTGGAGTGGGTGTGACATTTTTGGAGGAAGTGTGTCACTAGGTAGGTGGGCATTGAGATCTCAGCTCATTCTCTTCCTGTTGCCTGCAGATCAACAGATAGAACTCTCAGCTCCTTTTCCAACACCATATCTGCCTGTATGCCACCACTTTCCTCCATGATGATAATGAACTAAGTCTCTGAACTGTAAGTCAGCCCCAATTAAATGTTTTCCTTAATAAGAGTTGCTGTGGTTATAGTGTCTCTTCACAGCAGTAAAATCCCTAACTAAGACACATCCCCTTTACACAGTGCACAGATATGGAATCCAGGATAACTAAATGCTTACAAAAACATAATGATAGTTTGGAAAACAATCTCAGAAAATATTTTTATGATGTTGGGATAGAATAAGTTTCTTGTACAAGGTATAATGAACAGTAACCACAAAGAAAATGCTTCATCAGCTTGAATGCTATTAAGTTAAAAAACCTTAATGACAGAGAAAAGATATCAAGAAAAAAATGTAAATACAGTCTTTTAAAATAAATTAGTCTGCAATGCCTAAAGCTGCATGAGTTCACATTTGAGCACCAAAAAAGAGAACTGTAAACTCTCCAAAAAAGTGGTGTATGTGTGCCAAGCATGCTATGAACAATCCCAAGAAAATAAAGAATACCTTGCAAGCTGAATGCAGAGAGGTCCTTGGGCAGTAAAAGTTAGCATTGACAGCACACCCCAGCAGGGAAATGCTTCAGCTTTAAAACAAACACACCATATTCTTATGGGCTAATTCTTGAGGTGCACACTTAGGTCCAGTTCAATTGTTTTCTGATATATTCTGTGTGCTTTCAATACTTCAAAATTAAAATAACGTTTTTAAAGCTTAGTATTTAATAATGTGGGTACACACTGACCCAGCCACCCACAGCTCATATCCTGCCCTAGAACACAGATGCCTGCATTGTTTTGCTTGAATGTCACCCCTCCTGAGAGCTGGTCCCAGGCATGCCAGCTACATGCGGTGGCCACTCCCCAATCTTTACTTTTTTTTGGAGACTACATTATTTGTATGCTTGCTCCTTGGTTTAAGACTGACCCTTCATTCACAGGGAGAAGCCAGTCTCAGCATTCTGAGGTGGTGATCACCAGTCCCAGTAACTGAAGGAATTGGCCACATGGTCAGTACTTGCCATTCAGAAAGGAAGATCCCTGAGCACTGCATTCTTCTAACTCCAAGACAAACACAGATGAAGGTCACAGGTGGTGCTTTTGGGACAGCTCACAAGAGTGCCATGTTTGTACATTTCTTTTGACATGCAGAATTCTTCAAGGAGGTGGCACCTGCACTCTCCACCCATCTGATTCCACATGTTACTCAAGAGGGGATACGAACTAGGGTATAAAACAAATGAAAAGCTCTCTTTATCCATACAACTTGGAAGTAAATTTTCAGTACCATTGTATGCGTGTTTCATGGTAAGAGATCTGTTCTGATCCCTACACAATCCAGCACTTTCCATTAGGCCCTTCTGCACTTTCTCTGCATCTGTGTCTCCATCTCTGTCTCTCTCCCTCTTGGTTCTTTCACTGTTGTTCATTGTCTCCCATGCTATGGAGATAAGCATGCTAACATCACCAAATGAACACAAACTGAAGCAGCTTATTTGAATGTAATTGGCCCCTATAAGCTCATAAGGAGTGGCACGACTGGGAGATGTGGCTTTGCTGGAGTAGGTGTGACCTTATTGGAGGAAGTGTGTCACTGTGGAGGTGGGCTTTGAAGTCTTATATATGCTTAAGCCATGCCCAGTGTTTCAGTTCTTTTTCTATTACGTGCCTATCAAAATATAGAATTCTCAGCTGCAGCACCATGTATGCCTGCACGCTGCTGTGTCCCACCTTGCTGATAATGAACTAAACCTCTGAGATAGTAAGCACCCCCAGTCAAATGTTTTCCTTTATAAGAGTTGCCTGGGTCATGGTGTCTTTACACAGCAATAGAAACCCTAACTAAGACAAGAAGCTCCTTCCTTCCTTTTTTATGTGGTGGTTCCTGGGGTTACAGATCCCCAGGAACTATAGTTACAGATAGTTGTAAACTGTCATATGGGTGCTGGGAATTGAACCTGGGTCTTCTGGAAGGAAAACCAGTGCTCTTAACTGCTGAGCTGTCTCTCCAGCCCCTTCTTGTTTCTTCTAATGGAGATATTTCCATAAGCTCTCACATCTGACAATAACACTGTTGTCTTTAAAGATTTAGGAACTTCCAGGCAAGGCCTAGACCACTCCATCTGTGGGATCTACCCAAAGCTGAGACTGTGTTCTCAGCCCTCTTTAGAGATGTATTTTCTTTCCCAAACCTATTCTGCTGGGTAGCAGACAGGAGGAGTGATCAGTCTGCCATTGGGGAGCCATCTATACCCTTTATCCTGACTCCTTGGGAGACTGGCCAGGTACTGAAAGACCCGAGGAGGGTGTGGACCCTCACGCCCTGACTCAGGAAAGGTGCCCCCCCCCCAAATCACTCAGGAGAAGCGGTCTTGATGCAAAAGCATGAGGTCTTTTATATTCCAATGCACTGGGGTCCACAGCCATACTCCACGTGTAGTAGAGGACTAGGAACCCTGGGTACAGGATTCAGACAGCTTTTATAGGGTTACAACAAAGCCCGTGCATCACAAACCAATCATCTCATAGCATCCAGTGTGGACCAATTAGTTTGAACTACACAAGCCCGCACTTAGCCCAGGAAGTCTGCTTTCGCTAGGGCTTCTGGGTAGTGTGACAAGGCTCATTTCCTGTTCATTCACTGTTGTGAACCTCCCTGTGGTAAACAGTCAAGAATGTGACCTTTTGCCTACTCACTGCTAGGAGGCAGAGTCTAGGGAGAGTTAGGCTAAATTTTTCCATCCTTACAGTACTAGCTATCCCTGGGTGCCTTGCCTGGGGACAAATGTACATTTATGGTTTCAAAAGCAACTTTGAGTGTAACCATGTTGAAAGGAACCTTTCACAACCTCTCCTGCTGACACAAGCTGGCTGTGTTCACACCCACATCATGTCAGTGGCCCACTGTGTGGGTGACCACAGGCCAGCCACATTCTCTAGTTCAGCAGACTCAGGAGTGGGAGGACAGTGAAAGGTGAGAAAGGGACTGTGACAAGGAGTTCAGTGTTGTGGGGTAAAGTCTCCTAAAAGGGTATCATAAAAACCAGAAAATGGTGAGGTAGAATGTCTCCTAGGAGGCAAAGTGGATGAGGCAGAGTAGTTGGCTATGCCATGGGAAGCACTCTACAGGCCAAAGGCATGAGTCAGTTTTGCGACTGAAATGAGGCCCAGATATGGAGTCCAGGGTGCAGGATGGTTCTAGCCGCAGCCTCTGAAACATGGACAGAGGTTGCCCACTCTTAGGCCCACCAGAGCTGGTAAATGGTTTGAAATAGGAGCCAGACACAAGGATGAGCTGGGGATTGAAGCAAAGTGCACAAGGGTTAAGAAAGACCAAAGTTGCAAGGGAAAGAACCATTTAGAAAGTTGTTGACCTGAACTGGAGGGCAACGCGAGGTGCGCTTCCTTCTTACACAGGCCCGAGGCAACAGGGCCTACACATCACCGATTCAAATCTTTAAAACCAAGACCCAGCCAAAATGAACGTTTTTAAGTTTGTTTTTTTCTTAGGAGGCTATCACAGAAAGGGTCATATGGCCTAAGGCTATGGAAAGGGTCTCTAAACACTATCTAGAAATGCAGAGTTAATTAAAAAAATAAGAGCTAGTCCTTGAACTCTGGAGAGATGACCCCATACTTCACCACAGGCTAGGGTAAACTGACCCTGAGGTCATGCATGGACAGGAAGCTGACTCTGTCTCCTCACCTAAGGCAGGTGGCCCCAGTGGCCCAGACTGACCAGCTCAGCTACCACCCAGGGTCACAGCTGGTCCTTGGATTGGTTCATCCTAACATCTACCCCATCTAGGACATCTGGAGCTCATGAAGCGACTGGTCCTGTGAAACAATACCCACAAGGATCTCCATGACACTCAGCAGCCACAGGATATCCCAGAGGCGTTCCGGTGAGGACCCAGTGTTTATGGTGTACCAGAAACCAGAGGCCTTGAACCAGACCAGTGACTCATTGAGACGAACATTTGCTAGTACAGCTGATGGAACAAAAGAGTATACTATATGACACACCGAGGCCACCAGTGCCACCAGCATGAATGAAGAGGTAGTGGAGAGGCAGGACAGAAATAGAGAGGTGTGGGTTGTTTGGTTTGCTTTGCTTTATTCTTATTTTTGTTTGCTTACTTTGTTTTGGTTTGATTTTTTTTTAAAACAATTTCTTTAGTGGGCTGGTACTACAGGAGTGAGGGAAGGATATAGGGGGAATGGGAGGTGAGCAGAGTTGGGGTGCATGATGTAAAACTCCCAAAAAATCAATAAAGAGTTAAATTTGTTAAAAAAAAAAAATAAATGTAAAACTCCAGTGTTAGAGTGAGGGCTTTCTGAGCAAAGTGCTCATTGGACAAGCATGGGAACCTGAGTTTAGAACCCCCAACATCCACATAGAAGTGTGCCCCTGTAACCACAGAATTGGGAGAGGGAGACTCAGGTATATCCATTGAACTTGTGGGTAAATCTCTGGTTCAGCAAGAAACTCTTTCAAATATAACATAAAAGGGAGGGAAAGACAGTGAATGTCAGCCACCGGCCTCTGCATGTGCATATGTGGGTACATGTGCCCCCCCCTTTAGACAGAAGAGTCTTGTGACCTAAAAAGAAAAACTAAAATACAGGACAGAAATTAAAGAAGCTACTTGTAAAACTTTACTAAACATGGGATTTTATTCAAAACATGAAAATCATTCCTGAAAAATCACCCAGAAGTGTGCTCTTCAGCATTGTGAACAAGGACGAATCACAGAAAGGAGAAATGTGAAGAGCTGGCTAGCACACTCCCAAGATCTTCTCCGTCTCATCATTAATCAAGAAAATTAAAATTCTGCAGATATTGCACATCGTATCTCCAGGATTAGCAAGAACCATGCAGCCCAACTGAGCAGAGTATGGCTGACACAGACTGAACTTGGGGGTTGCAGCCCTAGGGTCCTTGGGATTGTGGTTGTGCAAGGGCTTTAAAGGAAGCCAAAAATGTCTTGCTCACATTTGTATACAGTGATATGCCCTGCAGAATCACAAACAGGAACTAGCCTCCATGCATTTTATTCCCCCACAGGAAGCGTCGGGAAGCTGACACCATGTCTGCATGTGTTGGATACATGTCAAGGGCAAAGGTATTGAAAACTGAAGATGCTTATGAAGTACACAGAGGAAACTACTCGTCTAGTTGGTGTGTGTGTGTGTGTGTGTGTGTGTGTGTGTGTGTGTGTGTGTGTGGTGTACTCATGAATGGGTGTGCACAGAGATCAGAGGAGTACGTCAAGTGCCTGCCTCTATCACTTTCTGTCTTGCTCTCTTGCTATAGACTTTAACTGAACCTGTAGCTATGCTAGTGGACAGCAAGCACCAGCCATCCTCCTGTCTCCACCACCCACAGCACTAAGCTACCAGTACATGAGGGAATGCTTTAATATTTACATAGGTGCTGGGATCGAATCTCAAGTCCTTTTGCTTGGACAGCCCTCACTGAGATGTTTTGTATAACACACATAGTGATCCCACTTAGCTCAAGAGACATACCTGTATCAGCTGAAAACAGAATGAAGAAGGCTATACATTAACTGTTAGACAGAGCTGAAACCAGGCAGAGGACACAGGATACCCAGAGTCTGGGACTAAGATTTGCCAGCTCTTGAGTGTTCTGGGCTCCCTAGGAAAAAGTTTAAAGCAAATCTGAGTGTCATGAAATGTCTGTTTTGTATTATTAACTTCTCTCTGGGTATGAAGTGTGTAACGAGTAGGTTTTTCCACCCACCGCTGGTCTTGTCCCACCGCTGTGCCAGCCCCAAATAACACACAGAGACCCTGTATTTGATATAATGCTGTTGGCCCGTTACTTGTTTCTAATCAGCTAGCTCTGTCTTAAGTATTAACCCATATTTATTAATTTAAGTATTTCCATGTGGTCTTATCTTACCTGGGAGTGGGGCAGGACCTCTGTTCTCTCCGGTCCCCCCATGCTGACTCCTCCTTCCTACTTCCCCTCTCCTCCTTGTCTCCGAGACCCACCTATCTTGCTTTCCTATTGGCCAACAGTACTTTATTCATTAACCAGTATGAGAAACATATTTACAAAATGACATCTCCCATCATCTCCTCTTTTCTGGCTAAAAAAAGGAAGGGTTTTAACCTTAACATAGCAAAATATACCACACAACAGTTGTCGAATAATAATCACAGTTAACAATATTTAGTCCACTAACATTTAGTAAGATTTAAGAAAATATTCCATCACCTATTCTATCTTTGTGAGTCTAAAGTCCTGTATGTAACTTATCTTTAATCCTAACTAAGGAAAACTATAACCATGACTATCTGTCTTCAACTCCTTCAAAGACCACAGAAGGATAATATATAGACTCCAGAAATGACAGAGACAACTCGCCTGGTCAGTCACCCAAAGTTCTTCTGTAATGTTCCATCTTCAGCCCATAGGCCATAGTGTGGCTGGCAGACTCTTCAGCAAAGCAAGAAACTTTAAACTGTCTTCTTGTAGTGGCAGTTTGTCAGTCACTTTAATCTGTGTCATACAGACTGTCTGGTAGACTCTTCCATGAAGCAGGAACTCTGTAGCAATGTCCATCTTGAATCAGCAGTCACTTTTCTGTGGGTCCTGCATGTCAAATTTATACAGCATAAAGTCAAACAGTCCAGACAAGAGTAGTATCATGTCCAAATGGCGATTCTTGCCATATTGGAAGTAACTTCATAACGCGTTTCTTCGGTGTCCATCTTCCTTTCTGACGTAGGTGGTGTTGCCAGGAGCATTTATGTCTCACTGTCAAGAAAAACCCTAAACTATTTTAAATGCCATATTCTGTAGGTCTTTGAAAGGTTTGAAGAATGCTTATTTAATCTCAAATACATTTCTGCATATCTAGAAAACCTAGCTCACCTAGCTATAAGTTTTGACTATTATAGGTAACTATCTAAAATCTGTACTAAATTATACATTACATTTTTAAATGAGCTATATAAACACAATACCTAAACAAAAGGAGAAATATACATATCACAAAATTGACCTTAAATTGTATCAATAAATGCAAATCCATTCCTAAACAAAGTATTCATATCTATACCATAATCCCCTTTTTACTTTTAAAAATAATGGTTATGATCATTAATCATTTATAACCAACCCATTTAAATGAAAACAAACATTTATAAACAATATTTGGGAATTTTGGGGTCACTCTTTCTAAACTGCTTCCTGCTGATAGGGGGCACTGTCGTGGGGCTCTTAAGAAGACAAAGAAATCCTGGCTGTAGTCACAGCTGTTTTGAATGTAGGATCACTTGGTATATATATATTTTTAAAATATATAAATTGAATTAATCCAGTAGCATTTCTTTTATCGGTTGTTCTTATTTCCTCAGCAGTCAAACAATTTGAAGACAACAGAATAGCGTACAGCATCCACAGTTTTTCTGTGCTTTCCATCTTTACATGGCTTTTTTATTACTGTGATTTTTTTTTTACTTTCTATTTTTTCATTTTTTGAGACAGGCTTTCCCTGTGTAGCTCTTATCTGTCCTGGAATTTACTCTGCATACCAGGTTTACTTTGAAATCACAGAGATCTGCTTGCCTCTATCTCCTGAGTGCTGGGATTAAAGGCGTGTGCCACCACACCCAGCTGTTCTCTGTCTTTTATTATTCTTTAAACCATTTTATCTTTTTCTTTTTCTCTCCCAAGCCTATGTATATTTTAGAACACACTGTAAACCTTTAGTGGTTTTTCTTAATGTGAATCTGTCTTTACTGTAAATCTTTTATCTTTGTCTGGCCACGAGTCTTTATCTGTAAACAACAACATTGTTAAAATGAAAGTCATAGTTGTTTCTGCTGAGGTTTATCAAAGATGGTGGTGGGTGCCTTTACTGCCAGCAGTGAGAGCTGTGGTCACTGCCTTGGTCTACACTGCACCCAGCAGCATGCTGCCAGCTTGGAGATGTGGTCACTGCCATTGCCAGCTCTGATACACACCAATGAATTGTTAGCAGAGTTTCTTAAAAGCCGTGTGGTTTTTTTTTTTTTTTTTTTTTTTTGCCTCTTATGCTGAGTCAGGAAAACTCCCTTAAAGGAGCCCCACAAATATCTGCTTGTCTCTGGCAAATCAGAGTCCAACCGAGAAAAATACTGCTACCAAGAAATCTTGCTTGTTTCTGTTCTTTTGTTTGTAAAACCCTTTTTTAAGCTTTTGTTAAATTTTAAGTGGAAGTTCTTATTAGCCACTTGGGTGCCATATGTTACAGGTTTTTCCTCCCGCCGCTGGTCTTGTCCCACTGCTGTGCCAGCCCCAAATAACACACAGAGACCCTGTATTTGATATAATGCTGTTGGCCTGTTACTTGTTTCTTATTGGCTAGCTCTGTCTTAAGTATTAACCCATTTCTATTAATTTAAGTATTTCCATGTGGTCTTATCTGACCAGGGAGTGGGGCAGGACCTCTGTTCTCTCTGGTCTCCCCATGCTGACTCCTCCTTCCTACTTCCCCTCTCCTCCTTGTCTCCGAGTCCCGCCTATCTTGCTTTCCTATTGGCCAACAGTGCTTTATTCATTAACTAGTATGAGAAACATATTTACAAAATGACTTCTCCCATCAGAAGTGTTTTGTTTTCTAAAATGTCAAATGTGAACCTGTTTTACACCAGATAGAGATTTTGGTGGTGCTTTTGGATATAGGTAAGAGTGCTGGCTATCACAACCCAAAGGATGAGTGGACTGAAGGCAGTGTGCAGGGTGGAGAGTGAGTCAGAATCACCTGCTCATATTTTATTGTGTGTGTGTGTGTGTGTGTGTGTGTGTGTGTGAACACAAGGATCAGAGGGCACTCATATCCACATGTAGTCTTTCTGTTAAGTGTGTGAATACCTCTGTGTACACCCTCACACAACACTCTCACTACAGAAGTATGTGTATCCATAATACAACTACATGTGTGTGCTATGAAAATATCTACGCTGTTTGCTTAATACTCTTAATACCTTTTGAAGGTGTATGTACACTGTGTTTGTGTGTTGATGCAGATTTATGTATGTGTGAACACATGTGCATCCACATATGATACCTACTCACTGTGTGTATGTGCATATGAGAATGCATGTGTATCTTTATATAAAATTCAGTCATTGTGCATGTGAGTGCATGTGTGCCCACATATGTGTGAATATATAAATACACATTCACTATTTCTGTGTCTGTGCGCATTTGTCCATACATATGGACATATCTCACATATGTCTGTGAACTATACACTCATAGTATGTATTATACATATATGAACATGTATGTCCATATATAATGCCCACATATTATGTGTATTGTGAATATGTGAACATGTGTATTCATGTGTAATACTCTCACATTAGGTGTATTATGCATGTATGAACATGTATATCCAACTACAGTTGTGTGTATGTCTGTGCATATCTATATAATGACAGGATTTTGTCTCTGTGATGATTCCTGCTTCTCCACACTGTTCATGTCCTCTTTTCCCCTGGATCCCAGGGTCACTAGGCCTTCTATGTGCTCCAGAATAGAGCAATATGTCCACCTTCTTGCACCAGCATCCATGCTCTCCCACAGCAGCACACTCTACCTCTGTAGTGCTACCACTCCTACTGTTTCTGCATATGTCTGTTCACGTGTCATCTGTTACTTGATCCAGATTACAAGCTCCACTGGGAGAGGAGCACCATCCACTCCAGGTGCTCACTGCTCAAAGCCAGTGTCCAGTGCAGCTTGGTAGATGCTAATCAACACGTGCAACTAGTACAAGTGTGTACACCTGCCTGTGTTCATGGGAACATGCATGTAAAAACATGAACATGTGACCATCCATTTGTTTGTGGAAATTTATATGAGTATATAGCCCCACATTTGTCAATATCGATGCACAGATATCTGTGCACATGAATGTGTGAGCATAAACGTGTCAAAACAGACACATGTGCCCAGTACAACTGACTGTTTTTTCTAATAGCTTTCTATCTGAATCTGGTCACTGGGATTTCTTAAATGTTCCATCTTTGTGTAGAGTCAGTCTGGTTCTGAGTTACTTGGTATTCTCTGGACAGTGAAATCAGGTGGCCACAGATTCTAAGATGTTCCTGGGGTACTGAGCTGCGTATAAAAGTTGGGAGCTCAATATGGCTGCTGGATTCTACCCTTAGATGCTGAGATGTCATTCAGACCCCCTGAGGATGTGATGTCTAGTGTTTTCTGCCCAAAAGTTCCACTTACAGAAATCTGACTTAGACACAGAAGTAAGTACCTGCCCAGAGGCAAGGACGGAGCAGCAAGGATGTGAGACAAAGTAAGACTGTGTTCCTGGGAGGTGGCAACTGCTGAGCTTCCCATCGCCACCAGTAGCTAGTGATTGTCCAATGCCCAGGGCCTTTATCTGAACTAGAGCCAATGTGCTTAATGAGGACCAAATTAGCACACATGGGGAAGAGATCATGCCAGCAAGAATACACAGAAGCAGACAAAGAGGATATTAAAAGTACAGAAAGTGATGAACAGATAGCCAGGACAAAGACAAGACACAGAAAAGCACACCGGGCGGATATTGGAGCAGATCGGTCTGAGTGTGGAGCACACTCCTGGGAAGATTTCCCATTGACAGATAGGTTGTCTACAGAGTGGAGTCAAACAAGGGCTGAAAGGAAGGAGAAAGCATTAGGAAAGGTGGGGTTCATCTCTCCTGGTATAGGCTGTGCACTGTGGATAAGGATGTGACAAAACCAGCAGACCTGGAAGCAGGGAGGGTGGCCTAGAAGGCTTCCAGTACATTTATGCATCAGGCACTTGCCTCAAGCTTGAGAGTGAAATGGACTGTTCTGGAGAAAAAGTGGGGTGGTTGCCAAAGACCACAGAGACCATTGGTCCTGGAAAAAGGCAGTGGATGATGGCTTTGTCTGTGTGGAAGCAATGGGCAAATGTGTCATAAGCCTAAGACAGTTCCCATGGTGGATTCCTGCTCATTCCTGTGGATCCAAACGGGCCAGCACATATCAAAAAAGTCCTTATTTACAGATAGCCAAGCAATGGAGCAGGCAGGGCAATGAGCCTGTATCCAGGTATCGCCTTTGTAGGACACCAACTGCTTGTCCCCATTGTCACTGAAAGCTATAGCATGAATGTGGCAAGAAATAAACCCTACAACATAGATGCTTGTGTGCAACTGTTTTTACAATATTTAATTTGTTAAATGTATGCAAGGATGTCCAGGATAAGGACCATCAGTTTACTCTAATTAATAATGTATGTATTGTTCATCTATTATGGACCATCTACCACATAATTCAGAGTAGGGAGAGGAAGGTGGAGTCACAGCCTCTGTGTTCTCGTGATTATGGAATGTCTTCAGGCCATCACTGTTCTCATGAATATTTCCTGAACCTACTTTGCATGTTCAGTATCTGGTTGTTGTAGATCCATGATGACCGTGGTACAGGAAGAAAAGTGTTCTAAGGGGCAAATGAGAGAACATTCTCTTTGAGTGGAGGGAATCTGAGAGGGCTCCCTTCAGGAGGAAGTGTCAGTCTGCAGAGATATGAGCAAGGATGGGGCTGAGAGAGAAACAAAGAGAGATAGAGAGATAGAGACAGACAGAGAGAGACAGTGAGAGACAGAAAGAGACACAGAGAGAGGTGCCAAAAGTACAACAGATTCCCGCAGAGGTGTGGTAGGACATGTGTGAGCTAAGCCAGGAATCACTTTATCATGTAAGATCCACCAATGAGTGGACAAGGTCCCCCTACCAGTGGTTCACAGAGGTGTGTCTGTAAGTTCATAAAGATGGAAGGTGCTAGCCCTAGCAGGGACTCTGATGCCAGAAAACCAGAGAGATACAGTATGGCTACCAGAACATGAGCTGGGGTGGATAGTGGGCAAGAAAGAAAAGGCCAGTAAGCCAAAGGTCCTTAGAGAATCCCAAGGGAGCTATCTGGAACAATCTGAGTTCCTATCTTTGTGATGTTCTGAGGTTGAAGGGACTGCAGGGTGGGAAGTACATGCTTCCTCTGAGGGTAGATACAATTCTGTCTAACACATCCCTTGTTCTTCTTGTGGCTAGAGTCTAGGTATCCCTTTAGATAAATCCCGAAAAGCAGAGTCATGAAAGACTCAGATCCTTTATCTTTGCTGTCACCTCTGTCTCTACAACAGGCTCATTCTGGATCACACAAACCCAGTTCTATAATGTTACACACATCCTTGACCTCAGGCGATTCTTACATGCTAGTCCTCTGTTGGAGCTTATTATTATAACTCATGAGCCTCACCATAATTCTACTCTTAGAAGAAAGGCCTGCCCTCATGTTGGGATCCTCACTGGGTTCTCTTTTCAGGACACAAGGCATCTCCTTTGGCATCGGTCACCCAAATACTTCTTCCTGTGGATTTTCTCCAGATCTGTGATTCTACAAGAACAGATCCCCTTCTTGATAGTTTCTCTGTTGACTGAGGATGATGTAGTGGGTGCAGGGTCCATGTAGGCATCATCTACATGCTGGAAAGTTGGTTAGTTTCAACCATGCCAGGTTCCTGGAGATCTGCCATCCCCTGAGATCCATGGTCCAGATTGCTATAGACTGGAGTGTGAACTAGCTGGTGTAGTATAGACTCTGTGTTTGAGAAGACTTGAAGACATGCTGTGTCAACTCCACTTCCAATGTTCTGGACATTAGGTTACCTTCTGGCAGGAGGTAATTGACTGTAGACCCCTTCACTCTTCCAGAGGTTGGGGTATGCCCTGGTTCTCTGGTAAGATTGTCTATGCAGCCCTCTTGGGGTGGTAAACAGAACAGAGCTTTCTGAGTTTATTTTTGTGGCTCTTACATTTATTTATATTTATCAACTATGTACCCATCACTAAAGTCTCTTTGGAGGGTTTTCAAAAATTAAAGAATCACAACTAAAAATACTGACCTTGATGCTCAATGTGCATGGATAACTCCCCAGTCCTGAAATGCCAAGCAGGAAGACAGAGCCTGCCCTAGCTATGGGGGCCAAGGCTCTATGAAAGCAGCATCTTTCCATATTTTGCACCCCCAAACAGCTTCCCCCAGTGTCTAGATAGGATCATGCCAGGAAGAGAGCTTAAATCCTTTCCTTTCATCTCATCCATTCAATGTAACTTGAGTGAACCTTCAATTATTCAGGAAGGGACCTCCCAGGAGCTCTGTGCAGCTTGGGAATATGGAAGGAAATGCCTATATGTGTAGTCTTGGATGCACAAAGATTATGGTCCAGGGCAATGATCAGGTTAGAGGGTGGTTCAGTGCCTTCTGTGACAAGGACCCAGGACAGAAGGATTGAGGTCCTGAAGAACCCATGAAGGGCTGGGATGGGTAGAGGAAGATGCTCAGACCCAATGTAACAGTATGAAAGAGAAGGGGAGACAGAGCCCCAAGGTGAATGGAAGAGTAGCCACTGAAGCCATGTCAGGGTCATGTGAAGGTGTCAGGCTGAGACTCGGAGTCAAGGACAGGCACTGCATTCCAGATTGAGGTATACCAGAGCAGGAAGAGCCAGTAGAGAGCCTGCCTGAAGCTCTCAGGATATACTTGACACCAAGAAAGAGGCCTCCTCTACTTTCCTACCTTCCAGGCACTAGCTGGTCCCTTCTTCTGAGGCCTGGAGAGGTAAGGTAAGGAACAGCTCTGAGTGACAAAAGCCAAGGTGACTGCTTGACCCCAGACACTTGGAGTCTTTGGGGACCTTGGAACATCTGATTCAGAGGTGAACCCTAAGATGAAAGGCTCTTGAGACACCTGGGTGATGGGTGGAGGAATCCTCCTATGAACCATGACCATTTCAGTAGGGAAGAGTCTCTGATGGTCCTGCACCATGACCAGAAGGACAGCAGTGACCTTGAAGACAGAGAAGGATCCCATGGGAAACCAACTTCACAGAAATCAAAGATCACTCAACAATCCCTGTGTGTCCTGGAAGCAAGCTGAGCTTCAACTTCACCTCTGCTGTGTAAGAGACTGAGGGGAACTTCAGTCTGAAGGAGCAGAGGGTGGGTGGAACTCAGAGGGATATTAAGGACAAGTGGCCTACAGCATGACCAAGTCTTTACAATAACTCAGGTCACGTAGGCCATTTCTTCAGCTGTGTGAGCTGTGTGGTGATACACAGAAGAGCTGTTAGAACAGTGTCCAGAGCTCAGTGTGTGTTGTAGTTAGTTTTTATTATTGATTTGATATAACAAAGGGCCACCCGAGAGAAGAGAGTCTCAATTGAGGAGTTGTTCAGATTGATTTTGAAGCTTTTGGCTGAAAAAAGCCACTGAATAATCAGATCTTAATAGGTTGTTCTTTGGGAACTTGGGAGATAAGATAATGCTGAGAGCAGTGCAGACCATAGAAACCCTTCTTGTGATATTTCAGAGGGGAGAAAAGACTATTGTGGCTATTCATGTGACATATTTGGATTAAAAGTTGGTGGTTGTGGTCAGCTGGGGCTCAAGAACCAGCTGTTGTTCATATAAGATCAGCATACTTGAGGTGAGATCTGGGAAGTATTTCCCTGGGATCAGCACCCACAAGTGATGGTCAGTGGGGTGGCCAAGGCTACATGTCAAGCTGTTGGCAGAACTTCCAAGTAATTTGTAAGCCTCCCACATGGTGCTGGCTTTGAAGCCATGAAGGGTCATGGAGAACAGCTTACACTTGGCATTGTGTGGCAGGGTCAGAGTCACCCTGAAGAGAGGCTAGGAGAGGTTGTTGATGAATCTGCAGCCTCATTTAGAGTGGAGACTCTAGGATATTGGAGATACCAGAACCATGGGATTACTGCTAATGATAATAAGTGGGCCAGCCTAAGCCTATGAGACAAACTGTATGTTCTGTGGGTGGCAGAGCTCAAGTACAGCTGCTCAGCCTTTTGAAGCTGAGATCACAAGTGAGATCCAGATGCCAGACACTGAGTTACAGGCTTGATTTAACACGGCTGGTTTTGGGCCTTTGCTTTGGTCTGGTTGTAATTCTGTGCTTGTTCTTCCCTCTTAGAATGACAAAGTTTATAACTTTTATAGAGGAGCCTAAAGATGAGATATTTTGGACTTTTTAAAGAGATAATGAACTTTTAAAGGAATGGAAAATTTAAAGACTATGGAACTCTTGAAGCTGTATTATATTTTATATTGTGATGATACCATGAGACATTAGAACAAGAAAGGAAATATTATGGTTTAATTGTGTGTTTTATGTCAGATTAGCAAGAAGCAGGGAGGTTGTTCTGATTAGTTTTTATTTTCAACTGAACAATAAAAGCATCACCTGAGAAGAGAAGTCTCTGCTGAGGGACTGACAATACTGGATTGTCCTAGACCATGTCTATGGAGAACAGCTTTGGTTGTGGATTGAAGTGGGAGGGACCAGCCTACTATAGGTGGAACCACCCTTGGCCAGATGTTCAGAAAGCTGGCTGATCACGGACCAGATGGATTGAATCTGTAAGCCTCATTCCTTCATAGCACTGTTCTATATTTCTGTCTTCAGAGTCCTGCCTTGAGTCCCTGGACTTCCCTCAGTGATAGAATGTGGCTCAGAAATATAAGATAAAATATTCTCTCCCATGGTCATGGTGTTTATCAAGGCAACAGAAAAGAAAACTATGACAGCATTCATAGAGCCCCATGCCTGTGCAGAGGACTAGCCTGAGGATTGTCCTGCCCAAGCTGCATTTAAGGGAGGAACCTTAGTGTTCTTCAGAAACTAATGTACCCTTGGTTGTTTGAATAAAAATGGTCCCCATAGGATCATATTTTTGAATGCTTATTCACCAGTGAGTGGCACTATTTGAATAGGATTGGAAGGGTTAAGAGATGTGGCCTTGTTGAAAGAAGTTTGTCATCAGGGTATGTGGGAGAGTCATGAGCTTTGAGATTTCAAAAGCCCATGCCAAGCTCAGAATCTCTCTCTCCTTGTGGATCAGGATGTAGCTCTTAGCTACTGCTCCAGCACCAAGCTCCCTGCCATGATGATAATAGATTAAGCATCTGAAACCGTGAGCGAGCTCCCAATTAAATGTTTTTGTTTTGTTTTATGAGTCACCTTGGTCATGGTGTCTCTTCACAGCAATAGAGTAATGACTAAGAAAGCACACAACGCTTGTACTTTACTCAAGCTGTGCCCACTGTGGTTTTTCTATACATGATACACTTATCACAGTGGAGGTCTCACTTG